>NW_016805426.1:1422409-1492056 GCF_001698545.2 Rhinopithecus bieti
TTTTTTTTTTTTTTCCCCCAGAAGTACATGTAAAGGAAATGTTGGGTTCTATTGACCTTTATTTAGTCAGGAAGGATGGGTTTGGGAGAAGGAATGGATTCAGGTGAGTAAGCACAGAGAATTGGTAAGGATACCTGGGCTCTACACTCTTTTCTGAGACTTTTGTTTTGTTTTGTTTTGTTTTGTTTTGTTTGAGACGGAGTCTCGCTCTGCCACCCAGGCTGGAGTGCAGTGGCCGGATCTCAGCTCACTGCAAGCTCCGCCTCCCGGGTTCCCGCCATTCTCCTGCCTCAGCCTCCCAAGTAGCTGGGACTTTTTAAATGGTAGCCAGCCTCCAAGGTGGCTGCAAATAACTGGTCCTCAACTCCCAGTATTCACACCCTTGTGTTAGTCCACTCCTACATTGTGTGACGGTTCTGTGTGACCAATAGCACATGGAAGACCCAATGATATGTCCCTCCTGCAGGTGGGTTATACAAGAAACTGCAAGTGGGTTATACAAGAAACTGCAGGTGGGTTATACAAGATCCTGTGGCTGCCATCTTGGTTGTTCTTCCTCTCAGTCTCAGATTGCTTGCTCTGGAGGAAGTCAGCTGCCACATTGTGATCAGCCCTAGAGAGAGGTCTGTGAGGTGAGGAAATAAGCCATATGAGTGAGCTTAGAACTGACGCCTACAGCTTCAGGAACTTCATGACTCTGCAACTCCAGCTAACATGTTGCTTGAAGCTTCATGAGTGACCCTGCACCAGTACCACCGAGATCAGCTAGTCTTGTGTTCTTGACCCATTGAAACTGCGAGACAACACTTGTTGCTTTAGTTGCTCAGTTTGTGGCACTGTGTGAAGCAGTAACAGATAACTGATATAATGGCCTGTTGTAACCATTCCTGTGCAGAAAGGCTCTCCTGAGCTTTGAATAATTTCTTCAGATCAGTGTGTTTCTCTGAGTCTTAACTCCCATCAGGAAGAGTCAGCCTCCATTATTTACTTTAAGGAATAGGGAAGGAGAAAGTGCATAAATCTCGGCAATATGGGTTTCTTTCTCCGTTTTGTCCATTTCCCTCAATAGAGGTTGCCATTATCATTTGGTTAATATATTAGTCCACCAGGGCTGTGCTATGGTTTGAATGTTTGTCCCCTCCAAATCTCATGTTGAAATGGAATCTCCAATGTTGGAGGTGGGGCCTGGTGAGAGGTGTTTCGGTCATGGAGGTAGACTTCTCATGAATGGCTTGGGCCATCCGCATTGCAGTGAGTGAGTTCTTGCTCTGTTAGTTCATGTGCAATCTGGTTGTTGAGAAGAGCCTGGCATCTCCCACCACCCCTTGCTCCTGCTGTTGCCATGTGATACACCAGCTCTCCCTTTGCCTTCTCTCATGACCAGAAACTTTTGGAGCCTCAGCAGGAAGAGATGCTGGTGCCATGGTTCCTGGATAGCCTGCAGAACTGTGAGCCAACAAAACCTTTTTTCTTTACAAATTACCCAGTCTCAGGTATTTCTTTATAGCTATGCAAACACAGACAAATGCAGGCCTGCCATAACAAAATATTGCAGACTGGATGGCTTACATAACAGAAATGTATTTTCTCACTGTTTCAGAGTCTGGAAGTTCAAGATCAAGGTGCTGGCAGGGTTGGTTTCTCCTGAAGCCTCCCTACTTGGCTTGCAGATGGCCACCTTCTCCAAGGGCCTTTGTATGGTCTTTTCTCTCTATGCATTTCTGGCATTCCTCTGTGTGTCCTGTTCTCCTTTCCTTATAAAGACATAAGTCATATTGGATCAGGACACATCGTAACTGGCCTCATTTGGACTTAATGACGTCTATAAAGGTGCTGTCTCCAAATACTGAGGTACTGGGGGTCAGGACTTCAACATATGAATTTTGCAGAGACACAATTCAGCCCTTATCAGTTAAAATAGTAGATAACACAAACACTCATTGATCTGATGCTTTTCAGATGTGAGAGTTACAGTAAAATACCCCAATAATACAATAAAATTAGTGATTGGATCTGTTCTTTGCGAAACCCCCATTCTTAAATGGGGAGAATGATTCCTAAAGTTCTTATCTTCTGGCCTAGGAGGGGAATGTGGAGGGAAGGATGAAACAGACAAGCCCATCTTGAAAAGAGGGCAGGAGGATGACACATCCCCCCAGCCACAATAGTCTCCTGGCCCCATCTTCTCAACGTGCACATGAACAGAAGATCCTTAGAGCTGCTAAGCCACAGAGCCCAGGATCATCTCCATCAGTATTTAAGCAGGAGAAGGTAACTCTCACCATGTGTGCCAAACCACAGATGTGATTTTGGTTAGGACAGATCAGAACCCTCAGTGGAATACTCTGAAGGCTACTGAGTTCATTTGTTTAGCTCATATAATGTGAACTTGCATTTTATATGAGTAAACTTTGTGGCTTCTATTTATCACAGTGGGTTTTACTGGTAAGGCTTTACAATATTTATAAGTTTTGAGGGGGATTTTGCAGACTTCTGGACAGAGAAGGGAAGGGATTAGGAGATGACCTTTGTTGTGCCTTTCTGCCAAACTCCAGGGATAACTTCAGGGACAAAACTCAAGGGATAAAGATAACTCTGTGTTTTTGTAGATTGCACCCAAAGAGAAATTTGTGGGCAGAAACTAGGTGCAGGATGTATTAACTAATTTACGATTATGTATCATTTGAAGGATTCTGTGTGAATCCTCAGGAATCTAGTACAAATATTGTTCACACTTTACATATGAGGAAATAAGGCTCAGAAACATGGGTGGCTTACCCTCAGTTACATAAATTAGTGAATGACTTCAACCAGGTTTTAGGACTCAAATCCCTTGCCCTTTGCTCAACATCATACCGCCTCCCCACCTTACATTTCTCACTGGTGACTCGCCCACCTTGTCCATCTTTTAATCCTCCTGCTGAGTCCGTCTACTCAAACATGAAAACTCTGCTCCCAGATCTCTTTTGTCCTTTTATTAATTGCTGTGTTGTCACGTGTCTTCAACCCTTTCAGAAAGCAGCGTGTTTATTCCTTCAGTCACTTCTCTTCTTCTCTTCACTCTTTTCCTTTCATGGTGGTTCTTCTGAAGAATCTGAGATGCCTGCTCTTAACTTGACTGACATTTAATTGTAGAACATTAGACCTCTGAGAAAGGAACACAGAGATCAACTGATCAAGCCCCTCCTGTTGGAAATGAGGCATCTGGTCTCCATAGAAGCAAAGATATGAAGCCTAGGTCTTTATAAAGTCAGAGAAAAACCCCAGGACAAGATCATAGCTCTTCTCAATCCATTCTGTTTTCTTCATCAACTTGTGCTTATCAGTCCAAAATACTTGACATCCTTCTTATAGTCAGTGACTTCCCCTCATCAAACCAAGATACTTCATTTCCTTCTTTTGAAACCCAGGGACCTTCTGCTAAGTGGAATTGGTGTTGTATCTGAGAATAAACACTGACTTCTTTATAATCTTGTGCCTGTGTGAGAAAATTTCCCTAGGAATCAAAAATTAAGCTAGTAACCAGTGACCCAGTCCAAGCACCATTTGAGAATTAAAAAATAAATAAATAAATTGAACTAATTAACATATTGATTCTATTTAAACATACAGTCATCCTCCATATCTGTGGATTTCACATTTATGGATTCAACCAAATATGGATTAAAAATGTTTGAAAAATGTTACTCGGTCTCACAATCCTACTCTGAAAATTCAATGGGTTATAGTTTCCATCCATTTCCAAAATTTTCACTTAGGGAAAATATCTCTAATTCAGCAGAATACTTCTCTCCTTGTGTCCTCACCTCATTTGTGTAGTTCACTCTCCATCCACCCAGTCCATGAGTTACTAGCTATTCTTGCATTGGTTGTGGTGGCTGGTGAACATTGATCATATTCTCATTTAAGTTACAAGTTAATTATTTTCTCATATTGCCTATATTAACAAGAATTATGTGGTTGATTTGTTCATGGTATCAGTATGAACATAATATTAATTATTGCTACAATAGCTAGCACTTATGAAGGAGCCCTATGTTCATGGCAGTAGCCTAAGCGTATTAAGTGTGTTAATTCCAGTCCTCTAAGGGGATACCACTATTATCCCTGTATTTTAAACAAGGAAGGTAAACATTGAGGGCTTGAGTAACATTGTGAAACAGAAAATGACAAGTCCACACCGGTAGAGTTTCTGCAGGAAAAAGTCTTATTCCTGTGCCATGATAGTAGAAGCTTTTACATATGGCAAAATTGGAACCAAATGATCTGAAGAGAGGCAATTTCTGTAAAGGTACTTATAGGTTTCATTATATGTCATCGGAATCTTACAGAATATCTGGGTATATCACCTAATCTACAAAAACGGTACAAATATCTCTATTTTATATCGTTGTCTCCAGCTCAAAAGGAAACAAGGTATCACCTGTTTGGTTTGTTAGTTGAATTTTGCTAGGAAAGAGACCTTTGCAAGTTCCACATGACATAGTAGTTAAAAGTTTGGATGCTGGAGTCAGAGTGTCTAGGTTTGAATCCCATTTTTATCACTTACTACTTTCATGACTTAGCATAAATTGTCTAATCTCTAGTACCTCCATTTTATCATCTGTTGATTAGAGAAGATTGTAGCAGCCCCTCAACCGCCCCACAGTGGTTTTAGTATATTCACACGGATGTGAACTATCACCCTTATGGAATTCAGAACAAGCTCATTATCCCAAAAGGAGCTTCACATCTTCTACACCCTGCTTTGCCCGAGGTCCTGGCAACCAATAATCTAAGACTCTATGGATTTTCCTATTCTGGACATTTCATAGAAATAGAATCATATAGTATGTGGCCTCTTGTCTCTGACTTTTTTCACTCAGCATAATGTTTTCAAGGTTCGTCCATATTGTAGCATTTATCAGTACTTCATTCCTTTTCATGGTTGCATCCTATTCCACAGCATGAATATGCAGCATTTTGTTTATGTATTCATTAGTTGATGGACTTCTGGATTTTTCCACTATTCAGTCATTACAAACAATTCCACTATGAACATTGTAAACAAGTTTTCATACAGACATTGCATATGAGTTTTTATGTTGTGGATTCTTTGGGATTTTTTTTGTATGCAAGATCTTGTCACCTTCAAATAGAGGCAGTGTTACTGCTTTCTTTTCACTTCTTTTGGGGATATATCTGGGAGTGGCTTCTGGGTCCCAGTCTATGTTTAAGTTTCCAAGAAACTGCTCGGCTGTTTTTGTTGAAAACTGGGCATTTTAAATAATAATATGTGGCCACTCTGGAAATCATATTCTTTCTTCTCCACAGGGTTTGTTTTCATTGCTGCTCTTTGTTTATTTCGTTAATTTTCTGGACTGATTGTTTAAAGTCTGCATCTTTTTTCATATGTATTTATTGGAGTCTCTGCATAGTTAGTTTATTGTGTCAGCTAATGTCTGGACACAGATTTTCAGAAATGCCCTGAATTCCTGTCTCTCAAGCCTCTGATAAGGGGCTGTGTGGGTATTGAGGTATGCCTTCAATGTGTAGGAAGGCAGTTTATAATTCTGCCTTAGTCCTCACTTCCTGTTTGTGCAGAGTCTCCGGGTGATAAAGAGGTGAGAGCTTAGGGCCCTCTCAGGTGTTTCCTGGGCATATGCACAGCCCAGGGCTGTCACACATTCTTTTTTACGTGTGTGGCTGTTCAGATTTTCAGGATTTTGTTAGAGCTCTTCAAAGTTCCCTATGACATCTTATTCTTCAGATTTTCCTTTTAAGTTTTTTTGGCTAGCTTCTTTTTGTCTCCAAATGTTATCACTGCTTTAGGCAGCTATAATGTTAAATAGTTACTGCTGATTGTTTTTGACAAACACTGCTGGCGAATGGCTTTTCACAGTCAGTGATCACTGGTTCAGGCCAAATAAAGACAACCCCTTTGAGAGGAAGTTTCCAGGGAACTTCTAGGCAAATGATGGTAGTTCTCAGAGAATGATGTTTTAGGGGAGCTCCAAACCTATTCTCCCTCCTCCAGAGATTCTAGGATGATTGTTTTCATTATGATCACAGGGCTCTTGGTTTTCAAGGCTACTGTAGAGCTAGAGAGGAGACTGGGTATAGAGGAACTGAAAATGACACAAAGCTCACGGTTATTACCATGTTTCAGCTATTTTTTAAAAATAAATGTTCTCTGACCAGGCGCGGTGGCTCATGCCTGTAATCCCAGCACTTTGGAAGGCTGAGGCAGGTGGATCACGAGGTCAGGATATCAAGATCATCCTGACTAACATGGTGAAACACTGTCTCTACTAAAAATACAAACAATTAGCCAGGTGTGGTGGCGGGCACCTGTAGTCCCAGCTACTCAGGAGGCTGAGGCAGGAGAATGGTGTGACCTGGGAGGCAGAGCTTGCAGTGAGTGGAGATTGTGCCACCACACTCCAGCCCGGGCGACAGAGCGAGACTCTGTCTCAAATAAAATAAATAAATATTCCCCAAATTATTGCAAGACTTTGGCTAATTTCCAGAGTTCCGGAAATTATGATTTGACCTTTTTTCTCAGTGTTCTTATTGCTTTTATGGAGAAGTGGATTTTCAGGGTTTTTACTCCACCATTCCTGCTGACATCCTTTACCTGCTTCTTCCAAAGATTATATAAGTTAATAAGTATAAACTGCTTGCAACACTGCCTGGCACACAAATGCATAGTAAATTACATTTTGAAAATTCATCTCTGGTTCAGCCTCTTGACCTCTTGGAGATGTCTGCTGAGCTAGGAATAAAGAAGTGATTTTTTTTCTTCTTGTTTATAGAAAACAATCTGTAATCAGCCCCACAAATTTCATCAACCTCAGTAGTAGCCCCCAGACCTTTTATTTTGGTGGAGGAATTGTAACTCTGAACCTTTTTATCTTCTTCTCATGTTGCCTCCTGGGACTGCCCCACTTTGCACATAGTCAGGATTCCAACCTGACTGGCAGATCTGCTTCCAGAGCCTGTTCTCTTTGCCTCTTTCAATAATCTGTGCATACTTTAATGCCTTCTATTTCAGGATAAAAGAAAAATAATGAAAAGTGTTGGTAAGTTAATACAATGTGTATTAAATTAAATTAGAAATTGCAAAAGTTTAGAGGTTTTATTTTATTTATTTTATTTTATTTTTTTCATCCAAAGGCGTGATTCTCTGTGGTTATTCTTAGCTCCTGTTTTACTATAAATTAGAAATTTCGTTTTGCCTCTTCAAACAATGTAGCCACAATTAACGTTAAAAATGATTAGAGATTATTATTCTATGTGAAGTAACTCAGGAATGGAAAACCAAACATCATATGTTCTCAGTGATATGTGAGAGTTAAGCTATGAGGACACAAAGGCATAAGAATGGTACAATACTACTGGTACCAAAACAGATATATAGACCAATGGAACAGAACAGAGGCCTCAGAAATAACACCACACATCTACAACCATCTGATCTTTGACAAACCTGACAAAACAAGAAATGGGGAAAGGATTCCCTATTTAATAAATGGTGCTGGGAAAACTGGCTAGAGATATGTAGATAGCTGAAACTGGATCCCTTCCTTACACTTTACACAAAAATTAATTCAAGATGGATTAAAGACTTAAATGTTAGACTGAAAACCATAAAAACCCTAGAAGAAAACCTAGGCAATACCATTCAGGACATAGGCACAGGCAAGGACTTCATGACTAAAATACCGAAAGCAATGGCAACAAATGATTTCTTATTTATTACTACATTTCTTTAATGATTATGCATCTACATTTCCATGTTTACCTTTTAATCTTGCCTGCTGCTATAGAGGATCATTCAAAACATTTATTACTTTGCTCTTGTTATCAAGCTAACAGATTATTCTTAAGATAACAAGTGGTTATGATTTAGAATAAAAATATACCTAGGAACCGAGTGTTCATAATGTGGACAGAGTAAGGAAAATTTTGAAGAAATTAGCAAGTAACAATATAGCTAATATTTTCCTTTTAAAAAATGCTTGGAGCATATGTCTTAATCATTATTTTGCAGATGTGTAAATATTATGAATCCATAATGTGTTATTTAGTACTCTCAAGTATGCTTTTGTTATTACAGTTTTTTTTTTTTTGAGAAGGAAGATCAAGTTAAATTCAATTCAAACATTTCAGACAATTCAAAATATATTCTATTTGGATGATAATTGTATATCATCTGGATACCTAATCAATCTAATAGAAACTCGTGCAAAACATTATAGCCTTGATATACAGACTTTGGTAAAAATAAAACGTTTTGGTGTAATTTAAAGGAACATTTAAATATGAAGTTATTTTACTCCTGCTTTGCCAAGTAAATAGAGAAAAATCATTAGTGATATTTTGAGATTTTGGTTTTAAAGATAAAAGACAGACTAACAAAGGTAGTAGTAACAATTCCTGGCATTTGTGCTTATACATACACACACTCCACACAATTAGCTGTTTATTAAAAAAAAAAAAAAGAGGCGATTCTTATTCATGTCCAGAGTTAATTTGTGCTAACACAGGACCTGTTCCAAGCTGGGCTGATGAGTCTCTTCCTTGAGATATTATGTCTGAAACTGAGAGTGTGTTTGGTATCTGTTTAGTGCCTGAAGCATTGAGAGGAAAGCACAAGAGATGCTGTTAGCCATGTTTCCTGCCATGCGTTTCTGCAGAACAAGAGAAAAAACCAAATCAGATGTGCAGATATGAGCAGAGGGGAGAGACAGGAGACAGAGTGACAGAACAAAGTACACACCTTATTCAGGTTCCTGGTTTTAGTACTTTATAAGGTTCAATTGCATTCTCTTTCTTAAGTTTTGAAAGACGTTTTCACATTCTCATAATAAATTATTTTTCCTTAAGCCAGTGTGAGGATCTGTTTTCATAGAATGATTTTTTGAAATAAAAATTTTAAAAATCTATTCGGATGTATTTTAGTATATCTAGAATACATGCTCCAATTGGAAGACTTGAAGACCTGCCTAGAAATAAATGAAATGTCAGCTCATTCTTTAGGTGATGAATTTGCAATGCAAATATGAAGTTACCCTATATTTGATAAGCCCAATAAGCGGCCAAATTCATTAGAGGCACTTGTGAGAGCTGGTTTTGAAAAAAAGAAGACAGAAACCAGACAAAGGCAGTTAAGACAGCTCTCATATGTAGATAAAGTAGATACCTGACATTCGAGAGGAAAAACTTATAAGAGATGTGTCTAGAAATCATTGAGATACTCCATTTCTAAACTACCGCTGCAGACATACTCTTCTCAGCTTCTTCATCAGTGCAGTGGGGTTGGCAATATTTACTCGCTGAATTTACTGCATGGCCACAATGAGGTTGTGTCACGACTGGGATGCAATGCAGCCTAGTTGAATAGGGTCACTAAAGACCCTGTCTCCAAATCAAGCCTCCACAAGAGGACACATAAAATATCCTTCACGTATGACTCACAAATAGCTGAAGCATGAATGTTAACTCCATCATATCAAGTCTGTCCTGTGGTTGTAGAATTTAGAAAGGTTCTAAATGTTTCTAAATGTATGGTAATGACATATTTGATGCTGCATAATTCCTCTAAGCAGATAACTTTCCGTGTGCAGGGCCTTAAGTACAAAGTCAGATGAACCCAGCACGTCGGTACATTGGACAGAGGCACTATTCATTATGGACTTCAGACCACTCAGGGAACTGCAGTGCAGTTTACCAAATGGGACACTTGTGGCCTTTATGGAAGGCTGGGAGACTCTGTCTTTTTTTTTTTTTTTTTTAGACGGAGTCTCGCTCTGTTGCCCAGGCTGGAGTGCAGTGGCCGGATCTCAGCTCACTGCAAGCTCTGTCTCCCGGGTTTATGCCATTCTCCTGCCTCAGCCTCCCAAGTAGCTGGGACTACAGGCGCCCGCCACCTCGCCCGGCTAGTTTTTTGTATTTTTTAGTAGAGACGGGGTTTCACCATGTTAGCCAGGATGGTCTCGATCTCCTGACCTTGTGATCCGCCCGTCTCGGCCTCCCAAAGTGCTGGGATTACAGGCTTGAGCCACCGCGCCCGGCGACTCTGTCTTATTATAGGTTTTCTACTTAGATACTTCCTTTGCTATTTTTATTCATCAACATGTAACTGGACATCCTCTCTTCCATTGCATTTCAGGAGTCTGAGATGGAAAAGTCATCTGGTGTTCACTCAGATCACAGCTCTAAGTCACTGTGTGTATGGACAGTACATTCCAAACGATCCCATAAATGTATTTAGATATGTACATTGCCTTGAAAATTATGTAGTGCTATTTTGTATATACTTTGTGTAATGATCTGATGCTTATTTGCTATAAAAAATCCATCAGGTTTTTTTTTTTTCTTTCTAAGATGTTGAAGATTAAGAGTGTCACAAAAGTTTTATTTATTTTGCTATAACTATTCTATAGTTGTAGCAAAACTAGACTTGTATTATTTTGATGCCTTAATCCAGCCACAGCCATGCAATATCCAATTTCCAGTAGGGGAAGAGTCAGACTCTATGTCAGAGGATCATAGCACCCCCTCCTGGCCCTGTGCGATTTGAAAATCCTGCTTTTTTCGATTCTTCGCTTACCTATATTAGGCTTAACCCCTTGTAGTCATAAAGGGAAAGCTGTCTGAGGATTCTCAATCTTCATTCTTTGGGCCATTTATTATGAACTTGTCAGAGCCAAGAAACTTCCTGTGAGATGAAGTTGTCCAGATCAGCACTCTAGAACATTCCGTGATGATAGAAATGTTCTATATCATGTTACCCACTATGGTAGCCATAGGCACCTTTGGCAAATGTAACTGAGCAACTGAATTTTTAGTTTTACTTAATTTTAATGAGCTGAAAATTAAGAAGCCCGTGTGTGTAGTGAATACCATATTACATAGTATAGTATAGACACTGGTGGATTCTCTCTGTAAATGTCTCGTTCTGCTGGAGTGTTGCCACTTCAGTCAAACTTACCAAGTTTCCCTAATTGAGAGGGGGAAAGGAGAGCTGCACCACACTGTGCCCAAAGTACCCTTTGTTCTTCCTTCTGGGACACTTCCCAGCACTTGCTTCTTCAGGGAGCAAGGCATGGCTATGAGGAACATGCGGTTTATAGTTATTTTCTGTGCGATGATACAGCTTTGCCTCGGCATCCTTCAAGTAACAAAGCTAGGTCTGCACGTTTTAGATGTAGTAATCTGTAGAAAGGTGCTGGTATTGGCTTGGGTGACACATTACTCACAATAAGCCAGAGAAAAGAAAAAGTTGGACATGTAAAGGTGGGCATCTTGACTTTACTACCATCTTATCTATTTGTGTAGAAGAAATGAGAGATATTTAAGGATAATCCTAGTGGTAGTGCCAAGGGAGATGACTGGTAATGGGCAAACCTTGAGCATCCTCATTAACAGCATCCACAGCCACCACCTGAAACCACCCTGGAGAAATGCACCATCTAAGAAAAAACAGTGGCCAAGTTTACCCACAGGCCCCTTTAAATAAAAATTCTAGATCATCCCCAAGTAAACCTGATCCACCTAAGAAGTGAATTTGTAATGCAGCTAAAATTGAGGAGTCTTCATTTGTTTTAGAAAATGATTCACCAAAGGTTTTCTTTACATAGAAAGTCCTTCTAAAGCATTTAATGATGCAATACATAGCATGAATTTTTGGAGACATTAGGTGAATAGCGAAGATTCTCCCATATTTTATAAACCAGAGACTAATGCTCTGAAATAGCACCTAAGCCCATCACGGCTCAGCATTCCTTCAGGTTTCCTCAGGGAGCTGCCTATAACTTGGTAACAGTATTACTTAAGATTGAAAATTGTTTTGAGGCAGTTTTTATGGAAGAAATGAGACAAAGAAGGTTCATTGTTTTTGTGTTGTATTGATTTAATCTTTCTATCACACACTGAAATTGCTGCTTTTAAGGAAATAGATACATTTTACTGAGAGTTTCAAGGGAGCAGGGATATATTTTGCTAACAGATCAAATTTTCAAATTCAGCCTTTTCCATCATTCAGACAGAGAAGAAATGGAATCACTTACAAGACAAATAAAAGGGAGCGATAAAGGAGGTAAAAGTCAATGTACAGCTCTTGCAACTGTCATTACCAGCCTCTGACACAAGAGGGAAGCAGAAATTAACTCAAGATGTCTCCCTATTTGTAATTCAAGTCATCCACAAGTAGTCCATCATATGGTAAAATGGACAAGCATCTAAAGAAAGCAGTTTAATGCTCTCATTTTGGAACAGTTTATTGTTATTTTAATATTGGAAAGAGCTCCCAATAACTGTTTTGCTGCAAGAGGGAGTTTATGGAAAACAATGCACATAGGATTTAAGAGATTAGAATTGAAAGTCAAACAAATTTGGAGTCAAGTTGGGCTCAAGTTCCTACTGACTGGGTAACCTTGGACAAACCACTCAGCCTCTCTGAACCTCTGAAATGGGATGATGGTATCTGCCTATATCTCATAATTATTGCAAGAATTACATGAGATAACATGTGTAGGGGCACATATTTCCAACATAGGTGAAATGCCTCATAAATGGTAGCTGCTGTGATTCCTTTTTGAAATTTCTTGAGATAAATTGTTTGCCACTCTTGTTTTATGAGAATTTTTTTCCAGCTCTATTGAGGTATACTCAACAAATACAAATGGCATCGATTGAGGGTTTAAAATAGGATGTTTTGAGATATGTGTACATTGTAAAATAATCACCACAATCAAGCTAATTAACATATACATCAGGTCACATAGTTACGATATTTGTGTGTGGTGAGAACACAATAAAATCTCTAAGCAAATTCCAAGGATACAATACAGTATTATTAGCCATAGGAGCCATGCTGTGCATTAGATCTCTAGGATTTATTAATCCTGTGTAACTGAAACCTTGTACCCTTTAACCAACCATCCCCCAGTGTTTTCCCACCCTAGCTCCTAACAACACTCTTCAACTGTCTGCTTTAATGAATGACTTTTTTAGATTCTACATGCAGGTGAGATCTTGCAGTATTTGTCTTTTTGTGTCTGGCTTATTTCACTTAGCATAGTGTCCTCCAGGTTCATCCATATTATTGCAAATGGTAGAATTTTCTTCTTTTTAAAGGCTGTATAATATTCCTGTGTGTGTGTGTATGTGTGTGTGTGTGTATGTGTGTGACATTTTCTTTACCCATTCATTTATCTATGGACACTTGAGTGTTTGTTTGTTTGTTTGTTTTTTTAACATATCTTGGCTATTGTGAATAATTCTGCAACTAATGTGGTAATGCACATCAACCTCCTTGACATACTAATTCCATTTCCTTTGGATAGATATCTAGGAGTGAGATTGCTAAAAGTTATGGTAGTAGAGGTTTTAATTTTTTGGGAAACTGCCATACTGTTTTCCATAATGACTGCACCAATTTCCATTCCTACCAACAGTGTACAAGAGTTCCCTTTTCTCCACATCTTCACCAATTTAGTTGTTTTTGTCTTTTAGTAACAGTCATTCTAACAGGTATGAGATGATACTTTATTGTGGTTTTTGATTTTTAGTTCCCTGTATTAGTGATGTTGAGCATCTTTTCACATACCTGTTGGCCATTTTAATGTATTATTTTTAGAAATATCTATTCAGGCTCTATGTCATTTTTTAATTGGGTTATTTGTTTTCTTGCTATGGAGTTGTTTGAGTTCCTTATATAGCTTTGATATTAACTCCTAATCAGATGAGTGGATTGAAAGCATTTTCTACCATTCCATAGGTTGTCTCTTCATTTTGCTGATTGTTTCCTTTGCTTTGCCCAAGTTTTTAGTTTGCTGCAATCCCATTTACCTATTTTTGCTTTTGCTGTCTGTTCCTTTGAGTTATATCCCCTCCAAAATTTATTGCAAAGACCAATGTCCAGAAGATTCCCCCTATTTCTTCTAGTAGGGCTTATAGTTTCAGGTTTTAATTCATTTTGAATTGATTTTTGTATGGGAGGTGAGAGAAGAATGCAATTTGATTCTTCTGCATGTGGATGTTCAGTTTTTTCTCAAGACAATTTACTGAAGAGACTGTTCTTTTCCCCTTTGTGTGTTTATTCCGCATTTGATTTGAGTTGTATCTTTATTATTTTCTTTCTTTTGCTTACTCTGGGGTTAGTTTGTTTTTTCCTAGTTTCTTGAGGTGTTAAGTTAGGTTATTTATTTGAGATCTTTCTTCTTTTACAATGTAGACATTTATTGCTATAAACTTCCCTCTTAGTATTGCTTTTGCCGTATGCCATAGGTTTTGGAATGCGATACTTTCATTTGTATATGTTTTCAGATTTTTTTCACATTTACTTTTGCATTTCTTTTTAACCCAGTAATTGTTTAAGAGGTTTTTAAAAACATATTTATAATGTATACATTTTATTACCATTTTGATTTCTAATTTTTTTCCACTGTGGTCAGAAAAGATATTTGATATAATTTTGATTTTCTAGTATTTGTTATGACTTGTTTGGTTACCTGAGATGTAATTTATACTGAACAAGGTTCCATGTGTACTTGAGAAGAATGTGTATTCTTTTGCTGTTGAGTGGAAAGTTCTGTATATACTTGTTAGGTTCGTTTGGTCTATAGTGTTGTTCAGTTTTGCCATTTCCTTATCAATTTCTATCTTGTCAATCTATCCCTTGTTGAAAGTGGGGTACTGTAGTTTTCTACTGTTAACTGTGTTACCGTCTACTTTTCCCTTAAGAGTTTTCAGTTTGTTATGTACATTTAGGTACTTTGACGTTGGATGCCTATATATTTGTAATTGTTATACTTTCCTATTGAATTGACCCTTTTTGCCTTATATACCAACCTTATTTGTTCCCTTGTGATAGTTTTTGACTTACTCTATTTTGTCTGGTATGAGTATAGCCATCCCTGCTCTCTTTTGGTGACTATTGGCCTAAAATATTTTTTCTCATCCTTTCATCTTCAACCTGTGTGTCCCTAAAGCTAAAGTGAGTCTTTTACAGGCAGCATATAGTTGTATCTTGTGTTTTTGCATCCATTCACTCCATGTCTTTTGGTTGGATAATTTAATTCATTTACATTTAAAGTAATTATTGGTAAGAACTTACTCTTGTCATTTTATCGTTTTCTGACTGTTTTGTGGTTCCTTTGTTTCACTCTTTCTTGTTTTCTTTGCAATTTTCTGATTGTTTTGTAGAGGTATGTTTCGATTCCTGGCTCTTTATCTTTTGTGTATCTCCTACACAATGTTCTTTGTGGTTGCATAAAACATTTTATAGTTTAAAAAGTCTGTTTTAAGCTGATAAAAACTTAACTTCAATCACATACAAAAGTCTAAATGTTTACTTCCCCTACCCCCACACCCACATATTACGGTATTGATGTCACAATTTATGCCTTTCTATGTTATATATGTATTAACACATAATTGTATCTTTGGTTACTTTTAATATTTTTGACTTTGAAGTTTTACTATGTGGCTCCCCCTGTGTCTCTGAGGAGGCTCCTACTGGATTCCTGAGCTGAAGGGACTGCTTCTGGGACCATGGTATAGCAAGGCTGGAGCCAGATCACAGAGCTGCTTCATGATCTGCAATCAGGGCCAAAGTCAGGGGGCCTGCCCCTGGGAACTTGGACAGGCATGTCTCCTACTAGGTCCCTGGATAGGCAGGACTGCCCATGGAATGTGGAAGAACGGGCCTAGACTTCAGTCATAGGGTCCCTTCAGGATCCACAGCTGGAACTGAGGTCAGTAGGACTGCTACTAGAGACTTGGAGAGGTGTTGCTGGGTTCCTGGGTGGGCAAAGCTGACTCTGGACTGTGGTAGAACAGGGCTGGAGCCAGGTCACAGGGTTTCTTCAGGGTCTGCATTTGAGTCTGAGGTCAGCAAGCCTGTTACTAGAAGCAGTGACCGTTAGGGCTCCTCCCTGGTCCCTTGGCGGATGGGATTGGTTGCAGGTCAGTGGCAAGTAGGGGTGGAGCCAAGTCCATAGCAGGATGGGGATGTTTTGCCTGTCTTCCAAGGCTTCCAAACATAGTTCTGCACCGTATTTTTCTATGTTCTTCTTCTTTGAGGATCTTTCTCTGTCTTTTCTGACCATTGTTATGTTGTGCTAGAAATGAATCATGTTTATTCCATACTCAGATGATTCTGCTCACACTGAGTAACCTTTGTGTTTTCCTGGAGAATGCCTCCTTGCTTTTTTCATGCCTCATTATGGGAGAATATTTTCACAGTTTTTGGAAGCTAGCTTGTTTTAAGGTTTAAAATGGTATAAACTTTCCAGGCAAGATGGAGTAGACACACTTCTCCTCATTCCTCCTGCTAAATACGGCTAAAAAGCCCTTGCATTATATATAAAACATAAGAAGACTCTGACAGAAAATGAAGGCAGATGAGCTCAGGAGACCTCATGATCCAAAGAATCGCATGACAGCAAATTCCCTATGCTTTCTTTTTGCTTCATATATCCCAGGATGGGTCCTGGAGAAGCCAACAATCTGGAAATATCAATAAGCACAAACAAACAAACAAACAAACAAACATTAAAAGGTTGTTCCCTCTAGTCAAAGAACCAGGAGAGGGGCAATCTAACAAAACAGAAACCTTTTAGACAATCATCACTTTACTACTGCCAAATACCACAGGAAGAACTATGTTTCATCTCCACACCTGCCAGCAAAGATTGAATAGGCAGCTTGCTATCCTTGAGAGGCTATAAATAGGCATTTCTCACTCCCTGGTTGGGTGGTGTTAGAGAAGGCAAAGTGGGGGAGCTGGGACTCCCTTAGTAGAGGCCACATGGTGAGCCTGAACTTCCATTCACATACAGTGGTAACAAGGCACTCAACTCTTCTCCCCATTGGTGATGTCACTAGAGGCCTATTGAAGAGTCAGAATTTTCATGATTGGTTGGGGGTATGGAGCCTTTCCCATAAGCACTGGTACAGTAGAGGCTGTGTGGGAAGTAGTAATGTGTGCCCTCACTTCTCCCAGCCACAGTGGGGCCAGCAGAGGCCTAGCGGAGAGCCTGAACTTCTAATCTAGCCCAGCATCTAGGAGTACCTCCTCTAGCACAAGGAATCAATAGGGACCACATGGTGAACCTGAACTTTCACTGCCACTTGGCAGAACTGAGGTAGTACCTCCCTTTGCCTGATAGATCAATGTCAGAAAAGGTCTGCTAAAATAGGAGATTAAAACAAGATCTAGAATCTCATAATACAATATCCCGAATGTCCAGAATAGAATAGAAAATCGCTTGTCATACCAAGAGCCAGGAAAATCTGAACTCAAATGAGAAACAAATAATCAGATACTCAACCTTAAGGTGACACAGATGTTGGAATTATCTGATGAGGATTTTATAATAGCTGTCATTAAAATGTTTCAAAAAATCAACTATGAACACAAATAAATGAAAAAATAGAAAGTCTCAGCAAAGGAATAGAAAATATAAAGGAGAACCAAGTGGAGATATTAGAATTGAAAAAGAATGAAGTGAGTTTAGCAAAGTTGCAGGATACAAGCACAATATATAAAATCAACGGTACTTCTATACCATAACAATGAACAATCAAGGTGAAGAGAATTCCTGACTTCATATCTAGCTTTCATCTGATAAACAGGGTCATGGTACTATTTGGAATGAAAGAGGTTTATGAGGGTGGTGATGCCTTTGTTCTCATATATTTAAAAAGTGGTTATGGTGATAGGGTTAAGGGCATTTATTAATTATTCTCTTTCCTAAAAAGAAGAGCTGTGTCATTTGTCAATGTCAAGGGACAGTGATAATATACTGCAAGTAGATGGGAAGGAAGTCTGGATACAGAGGAAATGAGGTATAATGAAGCTTTGGGGCACCATCTTCTGGGTGGATGGTGTTCCCTGGCCCTTCTCTGGCACTTTGTCTTAGAGGCAGTGGAAGCTTCCTCCTGCTGGGATGCCTCAGCTACATGTGCCTGTGCTTTGTGGGTGTTCTGGCTGGGGATAAACAGATCACATTGCTTTTTAGGTAAACAGATGAGGAGGGAGGGACACTGAGGCCAGACAGGACAGTTACTGGGAAACGGACCTAGCTCTTTGTTTAAAAAGCTCTTTAAGGTATGCTGGACAAAAGACATCCTTAGGTCTGGCCTGTTTTGTGCAGGTATTTGTATCAGACAAGCCTTGCCTGAAAAGTGGAAGATTCCCAGGGCAGTGACATCACAATAGTGTTATGACCAGTGGGTAAGGCAAGAGGCTGGAATGTTTGAACTAAGAGGGCTGGCACTTAGAGTACTGCTTAGACCCTGAGCATGCATTGGATTGCTTGTTAGGGAAACTGAGGCAGAAACTCAATTCTATGGACTGGATTAAAATAGTGGGGCAGGAGGTACATCAAGTGGGCACTCTGAGCTTCCCCTGAACTCCTAGTTACTAAATCTGTTAGCAGCAAGAATGAGGATTCTGTTCTGCTTCTTGCCCCTGTTGGGGTTGGCCCAGAAACCTGCAAGCAGAACCAGCAGCAAGTGGTTGGAAAAAGCAGAGGCAAGGAGATATGAAAGACACTTACTGTCATGAAGATTAGTTGGCCGAATTAGTTTTTCTGCAGGATAATCGAAGAAGCTCTTATTTTTTACTTGTGAAAGTACAACAAATGTGGTTCCTCTCATGGATGGTCAAAGGGGACAATGAACAGAAAATAAGTCTTCACAATCTCAGTCTAAAATGGGAAGGGGTTTCTAGGCCTAAAATGTAACTGTGAGGGTAGACAATTTAACTTTGTTTGGCCAATGCTTTTTATTCAACAGTAAGCTCAAGTTGCAAGTTTCAGAAAGTGTGACAGGGCCTAACATGGAACCCAAAGGGCCACTAGAGTACCATGTGTCAAAAAAGTTAAAGACGTTGTCATTCACAGTACAGATGGATGCTTGTAGTTCTTTTACAGAGCACTGAGGAATGAGAGTTTTAAGTAAAGCAGGTGTAACCCATTCCCTGTTGAGGTGCTTACCTACTATCTCTCCTCATTTAACGAAAATCCAATTTGTTATAGAAAATTCTGAATGATATCAGGTGAATTATTAACCATGGTTTCCCCATTTAGGACAGAATCTTTTGAGTTAATGATCTTCTGCCAATGTTATTATCTGCTCTCTGAAAATGATATGTAGAGGAGTTCATAATTTCCCTGAAGACACTCAAGATGGCTGAAGGAGGAACAGCTTTCAGAACTTAGATCTTCAGAGCCCTTGGCCACTCTCAGGGAGCTAAACCAAGATTTTGGCACCTCATTTTGCCTGCGTATAAAATATGTGGGTGCTCACCTCTCTTCACTATTTTAAGGAAAGGCTCACCCATGCATATTGGAAAAACAGAGGAAATGCACAATAAGAAGTCAAAGCGGATGAATTCAAATACGATTAGGTCAGCTTTGCACAAACACATGAGACATTCAGTTCCCAGGGTCCAAAAAGTGGATGTCAGATCGTTGCCGAGTCTGGTGGGAATCTCAAATCCCTCCCTGATCGGTTCCTGGACTTCCTTCCGGGCCTGGTGCTGAAATGAGAGGGATACTCCCTTGTGTTTCCTCTGGATTTGGGGGCATCTTGCACCAGATTCAGAGTTCTTTTGGCTTCAACCCCTAGAAACCTGACCATGTCCTCTCTTCTTTATGTTTTTTTCTTCTATTTTTCCCATTTTTCATGCACGTTCGCAAACTGGTAACTGAGACTGATTTTGCCAATCCTGGAAGCATCCTCTCTGTAACTGTTTTCTGAACCATGTCTCTGAACCCTCCCTCTCCTCATCTTGCACTGGATTTTGAACCCCTTGAGCTCACATCTCTGCAGACACATAACACTCTTGAAAATGTCTGAATATGAGTGTTTTTTTCTTTCTTATTTTTTTTTTTTTTTTTTTTTGAGACTGAGTCTCACACTATTGCCTGCAGTGCAGTGATGCGATTTTGGCTCACTGCAACTTCTGCCACCCAGGTTCAA
The DNA here is from genome assembly GCF_001698545.2 of Rhinopithecus bieti. Taxonomy (NCBI): domain Eukaryota; kingdom Metazoa; phylum Chordata; class Mammalia; order Primates; family Cercopithecidae; genus Rhinopithecus; species Rhinopithecus bieti. The sequence continues at coordinate 1,442,387 of NW_016805426.1, forward strand.
GTTATTCTCGTGCCTCAGTCCCTGGAGTAGCTGGGATTAGATTATAAACGTGAGCCACAATGCCCAGCTAATTTTCATATTTTTAGTAGAGAAGGGGTTTTGCCATGTTGGCCAAGCTGGTATTGAACTCTTGCCCTCAAGTAATCCACCCACCTTGGCCTCCCAAAGTGCTGGGATTACAGGTGTGAGCCAACACCCCTGGTCTGCAAGTGTTTTTCTAAGGCTGGAAGCCAGGAAGCAACACTGGACACAATCATGTCATCACTTTGGGAGACTATGCCAACTTTCTACTGAAACTTCCAGAAGATTCTTTTTTCTTTTTACAATCATTTGTGTCCTCTTAAACATCTCTGTACATGCCTATTCCTGGTTTGTGTTTTCTTCTAATTCTCAGTTCACTGAAAGAGTAAAGACAGTTGACATTGTCGGAGTCTGGGAAACAGTCTATTCCTCCCTGTATTTGGTTACCACCAATTTTCTCGGTTCTTCTCCCTCAATATTCAGTTTCTCTTACCCTTGGGGCAGTGTTTCTTATACAATATCAAACACTTCAAATATATAGAGACATTTGCAGTCAAAATTTCCATCAAAGGGAGAAAATAAAACCACCTTTTTTTTTTTAACTGAGTCAAACTCAACATTGTCACCCAGGCTAGAAAATATGCTGTCCCTGCAGTTCTTGTTAATTGCATTTTACTGCTGCTGCCTTCTGTTCTAAAGAAGAGAAGAGAACTATTCTGGAAACTATAATTGGATAGTATAATCAGTTATTATTTCCAAGGGAAGTCAAAGGTAGTCATTAGTTTTAGCAACTAGTGGTTCAATAAAAACTACCTGTGACAATGCAATAGGAAGCCATCTCTTTTAGTGAACAGAATTATTTCTTACTCAATATTTGTTATCTCTCTGAATATCATGTCAATGGAAATAAAAACATATTTCTGAAATAAATGGTGGCTTTATGAAGATTTTTTTTCTTGATATATGTATAATTCTCACCGTGCTTGGTTGACTTAATAAGCCATGCAGAGGCAAAATGATATGTGTGGTTGGTATACAATCAGAACGTAAAAAACATACCTGGGGCTTGCACCATTTAAAGGCTTGTTCCAAAAATATCAGCCACTCCGAGAGAATACAGGTACTTCAAACTGCCTTTTCTTCTGTGAGTACCACCGACATTCATGATTATCTCAGCTTAGGTGTCAGGAAACAGCCAATAATTATTTTGCATTTCAGAAGGAAAACCAGCATAGAATTATCAGAGGTATGGTAGGATTGTGGTTTTCTGCCTTTTTTAAGTGAGTTGAACGTGAAATAACAAAAAAGCACAAACTGTAAACATTTAGAAGGAAATCTTACCAATTTCTGGAAGAGAAATGTAATAAAAGTTTTAAAGCGTTATTTGTTTGGAAGCCATAATGATCTTGAAAACGCAGCTTGATCCAGCAAAGCAGTCACTTGGTGGATCCTCACGGAGAGCTCACATCTGTCCGTACCAGCTCAGAATCCACTGGCTCATTTCACTGATTTTGGATCTATCTAAAAAAGATTACAGAGTAAACAATTCTTCAGACCACAGGATCTTATGGTAGGTATTTTCTGTTTTGGTTCTGTCTGTAAAAGGTGACTTTATAGAAACAAAACAAAAACAAAAAGCCCATCTCTCTTCTTTTTTGCTATTCCTTGTTCCTGAACAACATCCACTTCCTTTTCTGCTCTTGACTACCTTTGCAATTTCTGGCATATATGTGCTATGCTGAATGCCAGGTTTAGGTCAACAGATGTCGTCATGAAAAACAGGAACTAGAAAATTAGAAAATCTCAGTGCTTTGCAGTGCTTATTAGTGTAAAACTGCTGCAATGTGCTTTATATTTTTAGCACAAGGCTCTTGAGGGCAAGTCTCCTCATTGGCTTGTGGACTTATTCTGACTACAAAATGGATCATTCTGTATAGACCTGTATAATTGATCAAGAGATGTGTTTGTGGGACTTAAAAAAAGGTAAAACTCTGATATATGATTCCTGGTGTACTGTCCAACAACAACAACAACAACAAAGAATTTAGGGGATGGTGGGAATCAAGATTCATCTGGTGTGTAGTTTAAACTCCCTCTCAATGCAGAAATCCTCCCAGCAACATCACATAATCCTTGAGTTTTAGAGTTGACAAGGACCTTAGAGAGATAACCGGGCAACTCCTAGAACTCACAATCTCACATAGAAATTCTCAGTAGAACACCCAAGCTGGATGGCTGCTGAGCAACAGCGTAGTAAACTTTCCAGCATGGAAACCTGTGCAAGACGGGTTACATTTTAAGAAATCTCAATATTTAGTAACAAGTGCATTTTAGAGAATTGTTCTGAATTGAATTGAATTATATTGAATTGTATTTCAATGGAAACAAAAACATATTTCTGAAACAAATGGTGGTTTTATCAAGATTTTTGTCTTGAAATACGTATAATTCTTACTTTGCTTGGTTGACATATTGAGGCATATGGTATGTGTGGTTGAGGTAGAACCAGAACTTAAATGACAACACACCTGAGGCTTGCACCGTCTAAAGGCTTATTCCAAAAACAAGTGAATTGTTCTGCTTAGAGAGCTGATTTCTAGCCTCTTGATGAATCCATGCATGGGTTCCGCCTCTGACTTCTGGAACCTCACAGAAAAAGCCATGCATTCCTTTAGTATGCCTGGATTTCAGACAGCTGAGGTCTCCCATGGAGTTTTCTCCATTTCCAAATCATCCGAGTTCTTTTATTCCCCGCTCCTGGATAAGGATTCTTCTTACCATCCCTCTTCACCATCACGCTGACCGTCTTCCTGGGTGAGTCATGGCCTGACTGTTCTCTTCCTAAAATGACGTGTTGGTGTGACTACTCTTTGGGGTGACCTGATTTATAAAATGCGTCCTTTCTATGGCACCCTTTTGTTACATTAAATTAACAACATCCTTCTTATATGGCAGTTAGCAGTCTGTCTAAGAATATTTTCAACAAGGAAACGCTTTGTGAATTAATCTGTGCCTCTTAGTTTACAGTCACCCATTCTGCTGTTTAATTCTCAATTCCATTCGAGCCACTTCATGTAGGTTATTTGACTTCTTAAAGAGAGAGGCCAGTTTCTGAAGTGGTGCTCTGAAAGGTCCGCTGTCTCAGAGAATCAAATCTCACAGTAAGGAAAAAAAGAAGAGACTGGATAAAAGGAAACGATTTTATGGACAGAAACATACTCTTTTTAATTTAATTTTATTTATTTTAATTTTATTTGACTTTATATTCTGGGGTACATGTGCAGAACGTGCAGGTTTGTTACATAAGTATACATGTGCCATGGTGGTTTGCGGCACCCATCAACCCATCATCTAGGTTTTAAGCCTCGCATGCATTAGGTATTTTTCCTACTGTTTTTCCTCTCCTTGACCCTCACCCCCTGACAGGCCCCAGTATGTGATGTTCTCCTCCCTGTGTCCATGTGTTCTCATTGTTCAAGAAATAAACTCATTTTAAAAGTCTATTGCAAGGAGCTTGAGGCAAAAAGTACTAAAACACCACAGATATTAGTTAAGCCAGTGGTAGTACTTAAAGACACTGAAGCGGTAGAAATTTGAGATGTTGTTCCAGATAACACAAGTACCTCCCACTGATTAACATTTTGTCCTACCGTTCTGTTTTAAAATTCTTTTATGACAATATTAGACAAACAGTGGAAGCTGGAGAATTGTTTTTTAAAAAAGTCCCCTAAAGAAAATATAACTAAATGTTGATAATGATTGTTATAAATAACATTTTTCTAATTGTTATAGTTTTACTTTTTTAAACTTCTTTGAGCATGTGTTATTTTTGTAATGGAAAAAATGGGCACTGTGGTGGCCTTTTTGTTCACTTCTCTTAGCCTGGTATATGTGGAGAAGAATGAATTAGCTTATGCAATGTGTAGAAAAACTTTGAGTGCTAACAAATAAAACTTTCAGAGAAAACAAGTTTTGAAAATGATTTAACTCTGAGGTTTTAAAAACACTTTAAACATTCCCTTTGCAAAAAAAAATTCATTGAAAATAAGCCAATGGTCTCAGGAACTGTTCAGTTTAAACATTTATAGAAAAAAAAATGGATCCTATTTTAAAATCATTCCTTCATAAATACATGTTTGAAATATTTTGGAATCCAGCAAATACATTCGAACGCATGTTTGATTAGTTGGCTTGGGAAAGGAAGAAATTGGGCCTGTAAAAGAAACTTTGCTTTAGAAATCCATGAAGTTGTCCTTCCCTACATCAAATTTCTAAAAGCAAGATGCCTACCATGAAATATGCATGGTTTTCAATTTGAGGCTGAAGTTATATAGAACAGTCCTGCAAGGAGGCCACCCTGACTTCAAGGTCAGCGAAATTAACATCCAGCTTGTACAGTCAAAATTGGTCATCAGTGATCATCATGCGCCCCCTTCTGGCTCCATTACCACACTCTCATCTGTTCCTGTTGTGTTGAAATGAAGGGAAACAGGCTTCTGGAGCTGGGAAAATCTTTCTTAGTTTTTTATCCGCCCACATTTTCATTTGCTCCTATTGCATGGAAATGAAGGGAAAACAGGCTTCCGGACCTGGGAAAATCTTCCTTAGTTTCTTTATCTGCACAATGAGGAGTTCAGATCAAATCTTTCCCAACACCCCTGCCATACACAAAATTCTGAGCTTATTATGTTGCAACACAGAATTTTGGAATTGCTCATAGACACAAATGCCTAAGAAGCTTTCAGCAAAACTCTGGAACAGAAAAAGCATTTGAAATTATGTGATTTTTATCTTTGGCATTTTGAATGTGCATAATCATAATAATAATTAATCATAATTGTTCTATTTCTTCAACTCTGTTCTGCACAGATAGGGGATCACGCTCTTTCAGATTTCAGAGGCAACTTTACAATTATCCTCCCTTTCATCCTTACATTTCTTTATCTTTTATTGTTCCACATTTTATAGTCTTTATCCTATTTCTTTTCCTTTTCATTCTTTGTTTTCTTGTTTTCTTTCTTTGCTTGACTTTTTTTCTCCTCTTTTCTTCATTCCTAACTTAGGTTTACGAAATTAGCTGTCCCTTGGGTATAGTAAACACCATCAAAGTACTGGCCTTCTGGAGTTAAAAGAAAATATATTATTTTTCACAGCCTGAAATTATAACCACTTAAATGTTTAGCAAATTGGTACCATCTCCTGGCCACTTAATTAAAGTGCCACCATGCTTTCTTTCCTTGCCAGTCATCAGAGTGTTCGTTTTGCTGTATTTACCCTAAAAACTCCTCCCATAAATAGATCTGACATTTTGTGAGCATCTCATTCTGCTTAAGGCCTGATATTTACACTATGAAAGTGTGGCTTGGAGAAAAGCTTTCTGGATTTTCCCCTTGCTTTATTTATATAATCAAATCAAGACACCATAAGGAAAAGTCACATGGCTAGTCCTGAATTTGGGAAGCATATGACCCTTCTCTGTTCCCTCTGCGTCCACACATCTAGAGAACTATTGGGCCATTAGGATGGGTTTACACTTCTGGAATATCCACCTGTTTAGAGAGTCAGAAATGTGGGCATAGCTGAGGGGAAGGGAGGTTCTAAATGCCTTCTAGGTGATGGGGAAAACAGCTTGAGCAAAAACAAAAGCAACTGAGCTCTCTGGAAAGTACAATAGCTAATTCTGTCAGTCTCATGGGTCCTGTCATCAAAACGAAACAAAAAAAAAAAAATAGAAAAATTATTGGGAAATGACAAATTTGAAATCTTATTATCTTAACTCCACAGAAAATATAGAATAGTGGTATATAGGTTAATCTCATCAAAAAGATAGCAAGATTTCTTGAAATTCAGAGAAAAGCTCATAGTCTTCCAGAATAGTCTGGAATTCACATCACATATACCTCTTCTACACAAGCTTCATTACTGAAAATAATTGCTAAGCTAGACATTCTTAGCATTATTTCTCAGAAATACACTTAATAGAAGAAGTGATAGATGAATAACTCTGTGTGTGTGTGTGTGTGTGAGAGAGAGAGAGAGAGAGAGAGAGAGAAATAGTGAAAGTTTAATGACAAATACATTCATCTCGATCTTTCTTTTAAAGAACACATTTTTACCTTTAACCTGCCAAGAAAATGTTCTAACTCCTAGGGGCTCAGTGGTTACTTTTGTTTACAAATATCGAATTCGACATGTGCTTCTTATGATCTATATCTAAAGTCTAGTGCCAGACCCCCCATTGTGAAACTCGCCATTGCTTCAAAGAGCTGAGGTTTCTGGTAGAAAAGACATACACTGTTTTCTGGAGAAGTAGTCACTTACATTTTATCCATGAACACAAAGCATTTTTTCATAGTTGATATTGTAGATATTACATAACTTCAATGGGTCCTGAAACTACTGGAAAATCTTCAAGTCATATTGACCGCTTGGGTGATTTTGGGCTCCTTGGCTTACAAATCTCTGGAACTGTTTTAACAGAGGACACTCGTGGCTTGTTTTGTGCTAAAGCATCCCAACAGCGATTTAGTTGTTATTCAGCTACCAAAGCTTTACTTTATGGCTTCGAAAAACCTGGCTTTTCCTGTCCCATTATCTACTGAGATAAAACGCTATTGGAAGGTTATGAGAGATGACAGAATGGCTTCTTTTTCCATCTTTTCCAGCCTCCCCATACGTTGGTCAACACATGCCTTTTCTCTGCACTGAATGTTTTTAGAATGCTTTGCTGGCCTGCAGGCATTTTCTGCTTATGAATTTCGCATCATTTCTTAACCATCTCTGCATCTGCTTTCAGTCTCCGAAGGGGGCTAGAACTCCGGGTCCTCAGTTTACAGCTTCATTGCAGTAAAGAGGATGAGAGTGGGAGGGGGAGAGTGCCTCGGGGGGGATTCTAATGCTCACGTCCAATCTTGAATTGAGAGCAGTTGCCTGGGAAACAAAACCTCAAAAAATCTCATTTTCACATGCATCTTCAAATCTTCAAATGGCAGGACGTGATTCTCTGTTCAAAGGAAGTCCTCGAAGTCTAAGCGTCCAGCAAGTCTACATTTACTGTCTGCCCAACTCATCTCAGGATTCTATGGATATTTTCTATCACACTGGTAATCAAATAGAAGAACATACATGTGTTAAAAACAGACACAAATGAGAAAGGTTAAACTGTTTTTCTCTGGTTGAGTTGAGAGGCACCAGGGAATAGCAGAAAGGATTCTGCAATGCAGTCAAAAGACTCATTTTGCAAACATACCTCTAATTGGTAACTTAAATGTAAATTTGCAGCGAGATCTTGGGCTGTGTGTCATAAATAAAACTCCTAGGCCCTGTTTCTTCATTGGTAAAGAGAAGTTTGGTATGGTCTCAAGATACTCCACCCCCCACCCCACATTCTAGATCTAATAATTACCTGATTCTTTGGGAGTACCTAGAGGCTGTTGGCATCTTTCTACAAACATTTATTGGATAGTCATGATGTCGCCAGTGTAGGGGAGCTTCTTTCTATCATCTTAATTTCTGTAACTGGAGTTTGCAAATCAAACTGATAAAATACAGATTAACGGGAAAAATATTTTATTTCAAATGCATGTGGCAGCTTTGCAGAAAAGAAGTGAAATCCCAAAGAAATGGTTAAGTTTGAGAGCTTATATACTATTTTAGCAAAAGGTGACACATTGTGAAGAAGTGACAAAAGAAAAGGTGTTTCTAGGTGTGATAAATTGTGGGAAAAAAATAATATATATTATCTGCAATATATATTACGTAATATATAAATAACTATATAATATATAATAATATAGTAATAATATATAATAATAATATATATTATATACTATATACTATATATACTCTATATATTATATAGAGTATATATAGAATATATATTATATATAGACAAGGGCTATTTAGTAAGAGTTTTTTTAATGCAAACTCAAGTCTCCAGTGATAAGCGTTATGTTCCATAATTAAGAGTCATTCTCCTCTTCCTGGTACAGGAGAGGGAGACACCTTTACAAATAAAATGTATTCCCTGTTTTCAGGCAGAAAGAGGAAGGCCAGAGAACTCTTCCTGTATCTGCTGTTTCTCCAGTACCTTCAGCTCAAATAATTTTTATGTCAAAGTGGCAGATTTAAGGGTGGCATATTCTGATCCTTTTTATTAGCATAGTTCTGTGTTTTTTCCTTTTCCTGGCCCTTTTGTATTTAGGCTAACTTATTGGTTCATTATTTGATTCATCACGGGTAATAACTACAAAAGATATTTTGGGGGTAAAATGTTAAAGAAAGGTATAATTTTTCAGAGATTATGCAAGTTCAGGTGCATTTATTAGGATACTTTTTCCATCAGAAATACATTCAATAGCAATGTTGATTATGCCAGAGATAATTGTCCTAATGAGTGTGTGTGTCTGCCACCCAAAACCAATGTTTGGAATGGAAATTATGCTTTCCTTCTAAAGAGCAGTATTATGTATTTTATTCTTCAAAAAACGTAGTCTAGTAACAAGAAAGCCTCATTCTCAGTCTATGGGAGGGAAGGGCAACAAACTGGCTGGTTCCATTGTTACTATGCAACAATTTATTCTGAGCTATATAAACAAAAGGCATTCTTCTCAGAGATGGCCTTATTCACCAGTTGATTATTCAATGGGTCAGAATTTGCATTTTGGTGAGTAGTATCGTTTTTTTCTCTTCATGTTGCCAGAGTTGTAGTCACATTACAAGAGAACTGTAATATAACAGCACAGACATGTAGTTTCTTCAAGAGTAGGTAATTTTATTTCAAATGAATTCTGCTTCCTCTGCCTGGCATTTCTTTACCTCTTATCTCCAAATGTCCAAATTCAACCAATCACTTAAGACCTATTTCAAATGCTTCCTGCCCATCACCTCCTTTGAAGCTTCTCTTCCCTCTTTAAACTGCCATAGGAACAATTTTTTCTATATCCCTCTTACAGAACATATCACTTTCTACCATGCATGCTGTTACTTAGTTGTGTGACTTATGCCGTCTACCAAAGTGAAAGCTTCTGAAGTTACCATCACAGAGACCAGTACAGGGTTTCGCCCAACATGGTCTCAGTAAATATCTCAAGAATAAATAAAAAGTGGGAAGATGACACAGTGAGTTGACAATCCTTGGATAGCTTAGGCACCCTGTTTACTATATTTGAAAACTTTTTCCTCACTTATTTTCAATTGGCAGATGCTCACGGGACATGATTTACTGTTAACAACAACTCAAGTAAAATTTAAAATGCAGCACGGTAAATATTAGGTAACACAACAGATGGTAAAACCAAATACATAATTTAGTCCAATATGAAATATAAATCGTTTAGAGGCCATACTCCCGTTTTGGATTATGTGTTTGACTGATCTCTCTATTAGCATGGGGGATAGAAGTCAACTCTTTGTTTATAATATACAGGTGTGTTGTGGGTGGGGCACTGCTATGGAATGAATTGTGTCCTCTCCAAAATTTCATATGTTGAAGCCCCAATTCATAATATGACTGTATTTGGAGATACAGTCTTCAGAAGGTACCTAAGTTTAAATTAAGTCAGAAGGATAGGGCCTTAACTTGGTAGCATTGTGTCCTTATAAACAGAGCTCTTCCATGCAGGGACACAGTGAGAACACAGACATCTGTAAGCCAGGAATGGAGCCTTCACCAGAGACCAAATCAGCTGGCACCTTGTTCTTGGACTTCCCAGCCTCCAGAACTGTGAGAAAATATATTCTGTTGTGTAAGCTGCCCAATCTGTTGTGTTTTGTTGTGGCAGCCAGAGCTGACTACGACAAGACTTAAACAGATGAAACCTTTTCACTGGGAGCCAGGTGCAATGGTGTGCACCTGTAATCCCAGTGACTTAGAAGGCTGAGGCAGGAGAATTGCTTGAGGACTGGAGTTTGAGGCTGCAGTAGTGAGCAATGATCATGCTACTGCACTCTAGCTTGTGTGACAGAGTGAGACTCTGTTTTTTAAAAAAACAAAACAACAGCAGAAAACTTTTCAGGTGACTGCTTGCATTCGCTTGATAAAATGTTTTTGACTATGAACACCAATAGTATAATCAGGGATTACTTCAAATGGAGCCTTTGTAGAGGGAGCTCCAGGAGAAAGAAGTCTATGGAAGGGCAGCTGGTTATCTGGGCATTTTCACAAATAAACTCTTGAGTTTCCAAAAATAACCACAGGGACCATTGTTGACATTCAGGGAAGTAAAGTCTTTTTATGGATGTGAACAGAAAGGATCAATTTCATTATCATCTTACAGTTGCCAAGAGAAATAAGTCATTCAGATGTCATGGTATGTTATAGAGGACATATTGACAAATGTAAACTCTTGGATCATGGAATTGTAAAATGAAATCTGGCTGGGCACGGTGGCTCACGCTTGTAATCCTAGCACTTTGGGAGGCTGAGGCTGGCGGATTGCCTGAGGTCAGGAGTTTGAGACCAGCCTGGGCAACATGGTAAAATCCCATCTCTACTAAAAAAGAAATCTGTTAAAATAATAAATACTGCTAAGCACATTAATAGGGAAAAATGTGGAGAATCAAAGTATTCCATAGAAAGATGTTTACTCTGTATTTAAATAGAGTGACAATTCACTTTGTATGACACCCAAAGTTTTATTGCTTTTGTCAGTCAAAGAGAGTAACCAAAATGTTGACCTTTATGAGTTCCCTACATATTAGGAAAACTTTTCTTGTAATAAAGATTCTGGCCCTGAGAAGTCGAAATTGCAGAAAATCTGCAAACATGCTGGTCCTGATGTTGGAGACTTCAGTAATTAAAGGGAGGATGCTCTTAAGCCCAGCACCCTTTCTTCTGCAGAACAGATGGGTCAACACAATACTGTCTTCTTACCAGTACGAAATGATCAAGCTGCCAATTCTACCTGTGGACAGGCTTCAGATTTCCAATATGTTAATATTCTTTTATTAACAATAATAAATACTACTCTTCCTGATCTACTTTTTAAGATTTTTTTTTTTTTAATTTTCAATTTTTATTTATTTATTTTTTTTGAGACAGAGTCTCACTCCATCGTCCAGGCTGGAGTGCAGAGGCGTGATCCCAGCTCACTGCAACTTCTGACTCCTGGGCTCAAGCAATTCTCCCACCTCAGCCTCCCCAGTAGCTGGGACTACAGGCATCTGTCATCATACTTGGCTAATTTTCATTTCTAGTAGAGGCGGGATTTCGCCGTGTTGGCCATGTTGGTCTTGAACTCCTGACCTCAAATTATCCACCTGCCTCAGCCTCCCAGAGTGCTGGGATTACATGCATGAGCCACCCCACCTGGCCTAAGATTTTTATTAAATGACGGAATCAATTTTTTTTAAGAGGTGAGATCTCTCTCCCTATGTTGTGCATGCAAGACTCGAGCTCCCAGGCTTAAGTGATCTTCCCACCTCAGCCTCCTGAGTAGCTGGGACTATGAGCATGCACCATCATGCCTGGCTAATGTGTTACTATGTTTAGTTGTTAACATGTACAATAAGATTTTCTTTATGGTGGGTTCCAAAACTCCACAAGCAAGTCCTGTTTCCTCAAGGGTTGATCTTCTAGTTCCAGATCATTTTCCTATTTTCAAAGAAAGGCCTATGTCATGTGTAGATTTTAGCCCATGATCTTCAAAGTGTCCAAGGCTAGAACTAAGAGGCTCTAGGAGATTCAGTCCTCATTTGGAAATGTGAGTGAGACAGATAAAACCAAAGTAAAATTGTCACATCTGGTCTTGAGACATACTCCTTCTCTTTTTTTGCAAAGCCTAAAAAATGTGAACTTCTTTTTAAAAGAATTGCATGAAGATGTTTATGTAAACAACTTTATTTCTTTAGAAACAATTCTTTTTGCTTGCTGTCTCTTGGGCTTGAGATGTAGCCTTTCACTCAGGCAATAGATTTTATGCCCTGAGGAAAGTGGCTTGGATGTTGTTGTGTATTCAATAGAATAAATTCAAACCATTGATGCTAAACATTACACTATTGTTACTGGATTCAATGGCAACTTCTGACTCAAGTCATCAGCAACAATAATTTTTTGTTTAAACTAAAATTTAAAAGTTTTAAATTTTTTAAAATAATGTTTTTACTATTTCAAAGTATCATTAAAGACTTTTCACTATCTTTCCTTCATTGTAGTTTTCTTTAAAAAAAGTTACGTGACAATATTATTCAGGCGTCTACTTTTTTTTTTAAAGCAATCTGTAATCTGTATTTTCATATGAATTGTCTAATTTCAATTTTAGTGAAGTTCTAAGAAGTAGATATGGAAGATATTTTTAGCCCTATTTTATTGATGAGTATACTTGAGCTTTAGTTAATTTCCCCCAGTTAAACTGCTACTTATGGCTGAAGCCAGGACTTTAGCCTAAATGCTCTGTCTTTAAATTTTGTTACTTCTACACAATTTGGTAGGTTGCTACAATACAGTGGTTAAGGATGTGGGGATGAACTACCTGGTTGTGGATCTTAATGCTACCTACCACTAGCAATATGGTCTAAGAGGTTGTTGTGTTGAATATTTCTGAGCCTCAACCTTCTCATGAGTAAAATGTCATCAGCTATTATACCTGTCGTAAAGCTGGTTCACTGTGCACTATTACAACACTGCAGCATTCGGCATCTGGGGCTACAGTTTCTACCACTTGCACAAGATGGGTGAGAGTGAGCCCCCACCCAACAAGTTAAGCAAAGTGGCTTTGTGACTCATGGATAGGCAGCAAGGGACAGGAGAAAGCTAGGGGTCACGGCGAGCCAGTCCCCCAAGGCTCAGGAAAGTTGTCAGGGCAGATGCAGTCTCACATTGCATTGCAGCCGATGGACCCCAAAAGCTCTCCACTCTGGGTTTTATACTCCAGGGGAAACTTGACTTCCTGGGTGAAAGCATTGTAGGAGCAACGGAAACAGAACCAAGCTGCTTCGGCCAGTGTCTCCTCATCTCAGGATGCTGCATCCCCAGCACATTCTAAAGTTATTCTGAGAACCACGAGTGACAAAGGGGGAAGAGCTGGATCACCAAAGGGCTATCCAGGGACCTGCTCTGCGTCTTTCTCTTGAGAAAATTGTGAGGATCAAGTAACTGACTATGTTACTTGATCATATTTGAGGTGAACTCAGTGGGGTACAACCATAAACCCAACCCTTTTCTTCCTCCCCCTGTACCTTCCAATCCAAGTTTGGGTCAGTTCTTGTTCTGTCCCAGCAGGCAGGTCTTACAGCTTTCTGGTCCATTTTACTCACAAGAACCTTCTAGTTTCAGTAATTAAAACACCCAGTGCATTGTAATAATGCGTAGTTAGAGCTCTTGTTCCCTTCAGAGCTTCTCCCTCTGTTAGTATCACTTAGATCTGGAAGTCTGAGCTGGAGTTGGGGAGTGGTGTCTGCTGAGTCCTTAGCCCCTCCCTGCCCCACTCCTACTCTCATTCTTGGTCCCTTCAGGGCAGGTAGGGGACAGGGGATGAGGAGAGTAAGTGGCTAGAATTGTCTTAATCTAGCAGTAACACTCTGGCTCTGCAGATGTCCATGCAGATGCTGTCCCGTGGGGCTCTTTGGAGGGTTGTGAGATGCCCAATAAGCTGGGTCCACCCCACAGCGGCTCCTGCACATGCCAGGGAGCCTCTTCAACGCTCCCGTCTTTCCTTAGTCCTCTGACGATCCATCCTTTTGTGCCTCCCTTTTTTCCCAGGCAGTCTTCCTGGACAACGTTCAGTGCAAAGAGACCCACTGGCTCATGGCCACTCATGCTTCATGTCACTCACGTGTGGCTGGCCAGGAGCAGGTCTCTCCAATGCAGTTCTGCATCTTTTTGTACTTTGCAGTCTTGGACCTCGGCACAGGATGTCACCCTTACATCTCCCAGGCTTGCATCACAGAGCCATTGCCTGTGTCTCCCAAGCTCCAGGGGATACAAATAAACGTGTCCCCTTGAAACCCCTCTCAGGTGTTTAAGGTGGTCAAGAGACAGCCCCTGAGCAATGGCCTCAGCTTGCCAGCAGTGCTATACAAGGTCTGTGCCCCCGACTCTTTCTCCAGCCTCTATCTGGTTTCTTACACACTCTCGGAGACAGCAGATCAGCAAACCATTACAAAACTTGCTCTCAGACACCACCTTCCAAGTCCTGAACAGATGGTCTGGATTTTGAAATGGGGGATACTTGGTACTTCCCCACCACCAAACATCCTTTTTCACATACTCTGTGTCATGTCTAAAGCACTTATAAACTGTGTCTGGAACATAAGTGCTCAGTTAATATTTGCTATGATTATTTCCCAAGGTCTTTTGGTATCTCTTTGGACACTTTGTCTAAATTTTATTCTGCCTCAGTTTGTCAGGATTCTGGACAAATTGTCCACAGGGAGGACTCAGGCCTCGTCTCAGATTGGGCGAGAACAAATCACACCCGTGCCGTCAGCCAAGCTCCTTGCCTACCCTGAGTCCATAGCTGCCCTTTCCAGAGGAGACCTGAGGGTGCACCCACGTAAAGGGGCAATTTAAACGCACAAAATAAATACGATTATAGCTGTGAAAAGGTACTTAGGAAGGGCATAAAAAGGATGCTTACCCCTGGCTGAATGCCAAGTATAAAACAGAAACAAGAGTCCTGAAGGACAAGTTTTCAGGAGCCACAAGAAGGAGGTCCCTCAAGAAGCTGCGGGAATCCCAGGCAGTGGGAAGAGTCTTACAGGGTCGGGGTAAGAGCTAGTGGGGAACTTTCATCAGCCTGGAGCAGGTCCATAAAGCTGAAATAAAAAGTGAGAAAAGAAATACCTTACTACAGGTGAGGCTTGCACCTGAGGCTGCATGTCTGTGGGCTGATCATATAAAAGATTTATTTCTTCATGTTGTACCTTTGAAGATGATCAGAATATGTTTGCTAACCATCATGAGCTTCTTGGATGAAAAATGCAAGATGAACCTTGGGTGAGTATCCATACACACAGTAATCAGCCAGCAGGTAGGATTCGGTCTCTGTGCTGAATCATTTCCGTATTACATTGAAACAAGTAATACAGTTCTCTTGGCAGCATTTCTGTTTTTAAAGTAAGTTGGGATGAAAGCTGGCGCCTAGGCTATTTATCCTCATCTGAAATGTGTGCAAAACAACACTGAGAAAATACTTTTTGGTATAGACTGGGATGAGTCCTTAATAAAGCATTTATTTGCACCTGATTTCTCCTTGTTTTTACCGAGTTCATTTAATGTGATAGATCATCTATGGCTCAGTATAATGCCATGGGAATCTAATGAAGATGCATAGTGCTGCGTGCATTTTCTGTACCGATTCAGCCACTGTGGTTGGGATAATCATTGAGTTTGTCTTAGTTGGCTGAGACTGGCAGAACAAGACACACAGACCAGGCAGCTCCAACAGCAACATTGATTTCTTGCCATTCTGGAGGCTGGAAGTCCAAGATCAAGGTGCCAGAGCTGGTTTGTCCTGAGGGTTCTTTCCGTGGCTTGCAGAAGGCCGTCTTCTCGCTCTGGCCTCCCACAGCCTTCCTCTGTGTACGCACATTCCGGGCATCTCTTGCCCTCCTGATAAGGACACCTGTCCTATTGGATTAGGGCCTACCCTTAGGCTCTCATTTAATCTTAATTACCTTGTGGAAAGCCCTGTCTTCAAATACATTCGGATTTAGGGCTTCAACATGTGAATCTCTGGGGGACACCATTCTTTGTAGGGCTGTTCACAAACGTTCTTTTTCTTCTCCTGGGCATTTGGCAAGATTGTACCATCCCTGCTCCTTTTGGACTTGGTTGTGGATGACTTACTTTGTTCAATGAAATGTGTGATGAAGAGACATGAAACTGACTAGGAAGAAACTTTAAAATCCAGGGCACGAATCCCATTGATATGACTTGGCTCTGTGTCCTCACCCAAAGCTCATCTCAAACTGTAATTCCCAGGTGTGGAGGGAGGGAGGTGATTGGATTGTGGGACCACTTTTCCCCCCATGCTGTTCTTGTAATAGTGAGTGACTTCTCACAAGATCTGATGGCTTTATAAGGGGCTCTTCCACCTTCATTTCTTCCTCTCTCTCACCTGCTGCCGTGTGAGAGATGCCGGCATCCCCTTCTGTCACGACTGTAAGTTTCCTGAGGCCTTCCAAGCCATGTGGAACTGTGAGTCAATTAAACCTCTTTCCTTTATAAATTACCCAGTCTTGGTATTTCTTTATAGCAGTGTGAGAACGGACTAATACACCCACATTCGCTTCCCCTGAAAACAGTAGTTCTAAGCCGGGTGCGGTGGCTCATGCCTGTAATCCCAGCACTTTGGGAGGCCGAGGTGAGTGGATCACCTGAAGTCAGGAGTTCAAGACCAGCCTGGCCAATATGGTGAAATACTGTCTCTACTAAAAATACAAAAATTAGCCAGGCATGCTGGTGCATGCCTGTAATCCCAGCTACTCTGGAGGCTGAGGCAGGAGAATCACTTGAACCTTGGAGGCAGAGCTTGCAGTGAGCCAAGATCGCGCCACTGCACTCTGCCTGGGGTGGTCTACAGAGTGAGATTCTGTCTCAAAAAAAGAGAAAAAACCCAGCAATTCTTCGGTGGAGCACTGCTGGCTGGTGCTGTCCATTTAATGTGAATGCAGCATTTTAAATATCTATACATATATATGTACATATATATACATATATGTATAGCCATGTCTCTGTGTATATATGTGTGTACATATATATGTCTATACACACACTTTTTATTTTTTTGAGATGGAGTCTCACTCTGCTGCCCAGGCTGGAGTGCAGTGGCACGATCTTGGCTCACTGCAACCTCCACTTCCCAGGTTCAAGTGATTCTTTCACCTCAGCCTCCTGAATAGCTGGGATTACAGGCATGTGCCACCACGTCGGGCTACTTTTTGTTTGTTTAGTAAAGACAGGGTTTCACCATGTTGGTCAGGCTGGTCTTGAACTCCTGACCTTGTGATCCGCCTGCCTCGGCCTCCCAAAGTGCTGGGATTACAGGTGTGAGCCACCACGCCTGACACCACACCTGGCCCACACACACACTTTTAAGAATGTTTAGCCATTGATATTTTGTGGTTTTTTGTTGCTTGTGCATAATCTAGCCCATCCTGACTTGCACAATGGTCAAGGATTCATTTGCTGTGACATGTGGATCGAAAAAACCCAGCACCCACCTTTCCATTCACCCTTCCTCCTATGTCAGAATATAGTATGCTATGGTAGTTATTTTGGCAAATAATTTTCTTTTGTTCTTTTTTAAGGGTGAGTCTCTTGATATCTACAAAATACGTTATTTAACCTGGTTATTCTCTAATACCAGCTTTTCTCCTGGGCTGGACATCAGCCTTTCCAAATGGCTGATGGAACTCTTCCCATGAATGAGCTGCCAGTGCTGTAAATCCAACAAGCTTGAGAACATACTTACTCTCCCCTTCAACCCTAGGACTTTCTCCTCATTGCCATTTTTCTAATCATCCTGCTTGCAGACCTCAGATCAATTTTAGATGTGTGTTGAGGGGAGGTATGTATAGTATGCCTTTTAAATCTCTCCACTTAATCGTTTTGGAAAATTTCAAACATTTACAAAAGTCAACAGAATTTTATAATAAATCTCTTGTACCCACCATCCAGGAACTAATGATCAAATCATAACCAGTCTTGTGGCTTTTTTTCCTACATCTACCCCACTTAGGTCATTTTAAAGCTATAAATATTTCAGTATTTATCTCTAAAAGATAAGAATTATTTTTTTGACAAGAAACAGCCACAACTCTATTATTCCTCTGAAAAGTAATTAACAGCAGACAATATTTCCAGGCAGTATTCCCCTTTCCATAGTTGCCAATTGTCTTGAATTTGTTTTTTACTGTGGTTGTCATTTGTATGAATCAAATTGAAACATGGTTCATACATTGCGATTACTTGTTCCATTTCTTCAGCCTCCTTTAGTCTATAGATGCCCTCTCCCTAGTCTTTCTCTCTTTCTGCTCTTACCCCTACAATTCATTTGCTGAAGAAGCCAGTGTGCTTGTCCTGTCGGGTTTTCCACAGTCAGGATTTTATTGGTTGCATTCCTATGAAAGTTTGTTTAGCATATTCTATGCTCCCTACGTTTACTATAAGTTGATAGTTTGATATAGAGGCATGGTATGCATTATTTGACAAATTATTGCATGATGACATCTTATCCTTTCGTCGGGAGACCCGTGACATGGGGCCGTGTCTTCCTGTGATATCAGCAACTGATGATGATTACTGTCCAGGTCAGTGGTTCTCAGTCTTGAGCATGCTCCAGAAACACTGGAGGGCTTGATAAGATACAGATTGTTGAACCCTAACCTGAGTTTCCAATTCAATAGGTCTGAATTAGGCTCAAGAATGTGTGTGTGTGTGTATATATATATAGTATATACTGTATTACTAAGTAAATTTTTTTTCTCTTTTTTTTTTTGAGAGGACTCTCACTCTGTCGCCCAGCTGCGGAGTGCAGTGGCCGATCCCAGCTCACTGGCAAGCTCCGCCACCGGGTTCCCATTCTCCTGCCTCAGCCTCTGGAGTAGCTGGGACTACAGGCGCCATGCCACCTCATCCAACTAGATTTTTATTTCTTACGTATAGACACGGGTTTCACCGTGTTAGCCAGGATGGCTCTGATCGTCCTGACCCTCCGTGATCCCGCTCGCACGGCCCAAGGTGCTGGATTCCCAGGCTTGAGCCACCGCCCCGGCCTAAGAATGAATTTTTAACAAACTTTCAGGTGATGCTGATGCCGCTG
The DNA here is from genome assembly GCF_001698545.2 of Rhinopithecus bieti. Lineage (NCBI taxonomy): Eukaryota > Metazoa > Chordata > Mammalia > Primates > Cercopithecidae > Rhinopithecus > Rhinopithecus bieti. Next base: position 1,461,172 of record NW_016805426.1, read on the forward strand.
GTTCAGGGACCAGACTTTGAGAACCACTAGCCTGGATCTATGATTTCATTAGGGTTTGCAAAACGGTGATGCTGTATTCTACCCTTCTTTCTTAAGTCATTGGCTGGAATGCTTCTGTAAAGAGAAATCTTCCAAATCCTCTATTTGGTGGCCTTGAGGTCCAGTTTGTAGAAGAAGGGCCACCTCATGTTTGATTCTTTTCATTTATTTATCCATTTTCAAAATAACGAGTTGCCTAATCAATATCCTCCAAAGGTAGCCAGAGAAGTGTGTGTGTGTGCATGTATGTGTGTGCACATGTGTGTGCGTGTGTGCATGTATGTGTATGTGTGAGTGTGTGCATGTGTATGTGTATGTGTGTGCACGTGTGTGTGTGTGTGTGTGTGTGTATCTGCATGACCCACTCCATTGCAGTTATTTTTAATGATGTTAAAGTTATTCCATCTTTAGCCACAGGGACCCTGGAGACATTTTTGAACCCACTTCTTCTTTGAAGACAAATGGTCATTGGTTAGATGGCACATTCTTGGGTACCACTCTCATGTCTCTTGTCCACCATTCTCTCTACTTCAATTCCTTTTACCTGTTAGTAGGTGCCATTAATATTTTTTGGTGATTCTCCCATCATGTCATTACTTGCTCAATAAATTCTCAGTGACTCCCCAAATCAAATATAACCCTTTCATTACCATTTGATATGGTTTGAACCTGTGTCCCTACCAAAATCTCATGTTCAATTTTAATCCCCAATGTTGGAGGTGGAGCCTAATGGGAGGTGATTGGATCATGGAGATAAGTTTCTCATGAACGTTTTAACACCATCCCCCTGGTGCTGCTCTCGTGATTGTGAGTGAGTTCTGGCAAGATCTGGTTGTTAAAAGTGTGTAACACCTCCGCCCTCCTCCTGCTCCTGCTGTGTGAGACATTTCACTCCCCCTTTGTCTTCTGCTATGATTGGAAGCTTCCTGAGGTCTCCCCAGAAGAAGTTGCTATGCTTCCTGTACAGCTTGCAGAACCATGAGCCAATTAAACCTCTTTTCTTTATAAATTACCCATTCATTATAACAGTGCGAGCACAGATGGATGCCCATTCCAAACCTCCCCTTGTGTACCAACCTGCCTTCTAGCTTTATTTCCGACCCTCTTCCTTCCACCCTGAAGTAACACAGTGAAGTTACACTTCTGTCTTTGTTTGTTCTGTTCTCCTTACATCAGATACCTTTGGCTCGCGCTATCCCCTCTCCATCAATACTTTATTTATTCCGTGGTTCATCATAAATGCCTCTCCCATCTGAGTCTCTTCCTGAGCTCTTCTGTTATGAAGCCGAGCTGTTCTCCAGTGTCTTCCTGCATTTTATGCTTCTCTTTAGAGCACCGTTTCTGTGCTTTGTGTTGTAATCATGAGCATCCTTGTTGCTGGTTCTCTGCAGGACAGCTCATTTCCTCTTTTTGTTTTTTTTTTATTTTTCACCCTTATTTCTTATGTGGCAACCCTGTTTTCTAACTCACAGGTAAATGCAGTAAATCTGTATTTACCTCCTAAATACAGATTTGTAGAATTATATTAACTATGAAGTATTGGCCATAAACTCAAATAATATCTGATTTATTAAAATAGACAGATATTTAGAGATTCACATATCTAACCATGTAAATATTTATATATATGTTATATCTATGAATTCTAAGGCAGTGAACCTGCCCATGTTTTTTTCATTCATTCAGAGAAACATCAGAATTCTGCAGAGAGACAATTTACCAAACATTATGCTCCCTATTCCCGTTCAGTAAGCTAGGAGGACAAATGATTGTCTCCCTTTTCTACCTGTCCTTCCTCTCACTCCAGTCTATGGAGACACCACCTTCCTTAGCAAATACGGTGGCTCCATTGATCTGACATGGTATAGACTGCTTGGTCTGGGTGTGTGTCATTCGAATGCATGTGTGCTCTGGCTGAGCCACTAGGCTACAACCTGAAAGCTAAGGGTTTTGAAAATCAGCTTTCAGAAGTAATAGGTGAGAAAACTTGCCTACCTTGACTGAGAGCACCTTAGAGAGAAGGCTTCCCACACTTCACGGTCCGGTACCCTGAAAATCCAGAAGAAAAAAGCAGGTGAATAATGTGTGTGTCTGTTGCTATGACAACTAACCCAGTCACTTTGGCGAGGATGTGGACAATTATGCCAAGGCAGGGATTCTCAGCCACCAGCCCTCTGAGTCACGCTACCAAAGAGAATGCTCCAAATGCCCGCTTGGCAACACGTAAAATGAAATCAAGTGCATCAGAATTTGCATCTTGTTTTGGGGAGACACTTGTAAGAGATGCCATAAATGACTTACTGATGAGTGCCAGCAGCCAGTATAAATTTCCACGGTGCATCATTTCACCACGTCCACATAGGAACCACCTGGGAGGCTCCGAAGACTCCTAAGTCTTGCCTAAGATCACGCTTGGGGAGCTGCAGATAGTCATAGAGAAAAGGACCACTTTCTCTCCTTCTCACAATCTCAGGATCTCCAGGTAGCAGCCAACAGCTCATGGTGGTTGCTGAAAAGGAGCTTAATTTTAGGTGTTGAATAAATGTGAGGCTCCATCTTATTCTCCATATCATGATAAGGTGGAGTCCTGAAAATACCTCTGCTTGTGATTCTAGCTGTATTGTTATCTGAACTCTGAAAATGGTTATTGAAGGATTTGAGATAATTGGTAGAATTCTCCTGAGAATCCAGGGTTTGAAACATGAGCCCTCTACTGAATATGGATCCTTTGAGGGTGAAAGCGGCCAACACTTTCATCCTGTGAAGCAAGATAGATTTGTTTTTCTCTCTTAGGTATGGCAAAGGCTATCTGTAGACGGAACAGAAGTCAAACGTAGGATGTGTCAATGAACGACTTTCACTTTGATTTTGAAAACACCACCAAGAGTTTAGAATGGAAAGGTAAAAGTGTTTCTGAAAATGGTGTGCTTTGTGTGTGTGTGTTTGTGTGTTTGTATGTGTGTATGTGTGTATGTGTCTAGTGGGGACAAGGGCAGAATTGGAGGCCTTTAGCAGGCATAAAGTCCAAAGATGTTGGAATTGTTATTTTCTTGGTTTCTTCCTGAGGTGCTAAATTTTAGCACAACACTACTTGCTCCTTAATTAATGATTAAACAAATTTGATTCATGATTTAACTTAATTAAACAACTAATGAATTTGTGTATGCAGGAATCATTACTGTGGTGGCTGAGGCAGGCCTCTAGGGCATGGTTAGCTCAGTGCTGCACAGCTTGGTAAACAGGACCCCGAGCTGTGCACAAGCACCCCTGCTTTAAATACACACCCCTGCTAGAGACCACCTTTTATTTATGAAGGTAACAGTTTGGGTACCTTTCCTAAGGAATGTATGTGCTGAAATGTACTCCCAATAGTGACAATCAGGTTTTTTTTTTTTTAAAGCTATTTCGGCCCATCCTAGAAATGCTCCCAGACAACTCACTTTAAAAGGACAAAACATCATCTTGTTATATTTTTAGGTACTCTCATTTTACCTTGAAAGCACACTCACATCACATACATCCGGCTTGAAGGCCTGTCTGTGAAATAGCAAATTTGAAATGAAATAGAGTTTTCATTACTTTTCAAGTGGAGGCCTCTACCTTGAGGTAACTAAATGCTTTTCTCTCTACTGTGTGGACGTGCTATTTTGGAACAAATGGAAGAGACAGAAGAATAAAGCAACAGACACGCAGGGAAACTTAAGATCTGTCTAGTGTGTTTGATTCATTAGCTTATTTGAGATAGTTTTGTTTTGATTTGCAAGGAGGAAACCTGGGCTTAGTGAGATGAAGCATCTTGCCCAAGGTCACTCAGCTTCCATGCAATGTGGCTGGAATCACTCCCCATGTCTGTCTGAAACTGTGCTACACTCTCCATTTAAACAGCATTCAGTGTGTGCCTAATTGATAGCTTTGGGATCTAATGTACTTGACAACAGCTTGTTTTCTCAGGTAGGCAAACATTTCCCTTGAAATCTCATGGACACTATTCATTTACTTAGCAAATCATTTTATCGCTGGCGAGTGCCAAGGACAACTGCAGTGATCCCCTCCTGTCTTAATGATTGCTCCCTTCAAATTAGTGAAGTCCCATCTAACGAAGTTATGCCACAGATTATACAAAAGACATAGAGGCTTCATAACGGGGTTATTCTTGTAGTATGGGCCTAGGTTTAGAATGAAATGTGGATGAGAAAAAGCAAAGAGGTATTGGCAATGTCTATTTGGGAAAAGAAAAGCTATGAGTTGTACTCTCGTCTTTCTTTTTTAATTTGAGGGATATATTTAAAAGACTAAAATGGATGCTTTATGTCATTTTCTGTATATCTATCTTCTGGAGACTGAGTTGTCTCAATTTATTACTATTTTCATTCTGTGTAGACAAGTCATAGAGTTTCTGATTTGATCTTCCTGCCAATTCTAGCCTTTCTGTGAAAGAGACTAGCTCAGTGGGAGTAACTGGATTAAAATGAGCTAGTGGAGGTGTTTGAGCAAACTCCTGAGTCTGTATTTATCGATTACTCTTCAACTCCTCTAAACTGTGCCTTTTCCCTAAACAGACTCAGGGCAAAAGCAATGTGAAATAAATTAGTCAACAGCTGCTGCATTCACAGAACACAGAATCTGGAAAGTAGAGATCCTTTCAGGGTAGGCAAACGGCAGAGGACGCATTCGTGTACGAAAAGTCCACAAATGCTGGCATCCTTAGCTCTTGGTGTGACCCTATTCACCAGCCTGGACTGTTCCCAAGAGGAGACACTCCTAGTCTTGAGCTTCCAAAAAAGTGACATCATTGGGAGTGGATTAAATCTTACCATAAGAAGATAGGGCCGAGGTCAGAATGGAAATAGAGCGAAGTTCCTGTTCCTTTTCTCTCCTCAACCTCTAAATTGCCTCCCAGGAAAAAAGGCAAATATTAGGTTCCCTGAAGTAACCTAATTCTCAGTTAAGATAAGGAAGAAATTCTAACGCACATTGATTTGTCCTAGTTCTTCAGTTTGGGAATCCCTTTGTCTTTTATTCAAATGCAGAGTCCTTGTAATTTGTTATTGTTTAACCATTTCTTGATGAGCACTTAGAAATAAATTTCTCTTGGGTCTCAGGGCCAGAAAAATCTGTTCCCTTGGGTAATAACTGATCTGTTTCTGTTTCATGTACACCATGATTCTGGCATCTTGACCACACGATCTTAGCAACTATCTGAGACCTAGCACCTATTTTCCTACCCTTATTTCACTTCCATGCAAATTTCTATCCTCTATATTTTTAAATATTTTATTATAATGGCAGGCCCACTGAGAAAAGAAACCTCAGACTATCCAAATATAAATCTGTATTTAGTAGCGGGTGTGGTGGCTCATGCCTGTAATCCCGGCACTTTGGGAGGCTGAGGCGGGCGGATCACAAGGTCAGGAGATCGAGACCATCCTGGCTAACATGGTGAAACCCCATCTCTACTAAAAACACAAAAAATTAGCCGGGTGTGGTGGCAGGCGCCTGTAGTCCCAGCTACTCGGGAGGCTGAGGCAGGAGAATCGCTCGAACCCGGGAGGCAGAGGTTGCAGTGAGCTGAGATTACGTCGCTGCACTCCAGCCTGAGTGACAGAGCAAGACTGTCTGAAAAAAAAAGTTGTGTTTAGTAAGGTGACTCAACTGAATTCCTCTTCATATGAGCAAGGTTTACAAATATAAACACATACACACGTAGAAACAAGTAAAAGGCCCAGGCTTTTCACTTGGGTCTTTTGCTCCATAAATGGAACATATCGTGAGTGTGCTTGATGACTCTTTCCTCTGAAAATTCATAATCATTTCTTTTTGGCTTCTCTATGAAGATCTCTGCAGGTTCCACACCAAGATAACCTTTTCTTTGCTGTTCTCGACCTTGTCCTACTGTATTGCATTCGGATTTCCATAGGATGGATGATTGACCGGATACATATCAAAATAACAGTGGCTATAATTGCTAACACTCACCACTCACAATATGCTTTACGAACAGGTGCTTAACTCTTCCTCACAGCATTCTGCAACATATGATTTAGACATTATTTACAAATACAAAATACACGTGTAGAGAGGTCAGGTAACTCGTACAAAGCTATCCTTATAAGTTGTGGTACAGGGTTTCAAACTCTTCATGTCATGGTGAAAGCTCTCCCATATGCATTTTCTTTCTACCCTATGAAAACACCCAACTTACCCTTTTCGTAGGAACCTTGTTTTTCAAGTCCCTCTTCCGAAATGTTCAAGACATATCAATACCACGACTAAAGAGCAATGTAATGCGAGCATCTGTTCAGGTTGCACACTGCACAACTTTAAGTGTCATTCACATAGACTACAACGTGACCACAATGTGAATGGCGCCTCCTAGAGTTGTGCTGTACCTAACCTGTGCAACCATTCATGGGTGCTCTGGGAGAAGACAGGCTCTCTCAGAGGTTCCATTCTATTCTTTAATGGGATACATGTATCTTTCATAACTGAAACTCTCTAAGTAATTTGAAACATGGCTCAGAAATGTCCACTTAAACAATTTTCTTCCCCTTCGATTTTCCTTATAAAACTAAATAAATACAAAGAGCTGAGAAAAAGTCCTAAGTATAATAGGGTGCCCTTGTTGTGCTCTCAGAGCATACAGCAAATCCAAAATTGGGTAATTCTGCTTTCATTCATTCAAATAAACTCCTAGAAGAATGCCTGATACCTCCTTTGCTAAGGAAACCTTCCAGGGCAAATTGTCTCATCTCCTCCACTGACTTTATGTTTACCCCTCATGGAGATGCCGGGGACCCCACGTCATCATCCCTCAGTGGCCATGCTGGGAAGTGCTTTCTGTAATTGCTGGAATGATCTTTTGCTACCTTTTCTTGAGCACAGTTACAGGGACATTTCCATAGCTTCTTTATTTTCTATATTGAGGAGGAGAAAAGGTAACTTAGAGCTACATCCAAGAAGAGGCATTTCAGTGATCTCTGGCTAGCAAAGTATATTTCATATCCTCAATACAAACATGCGTTGGTCACAGAATAACCCACTTGTGTAATCTTGGAGAGTCTTCTTAATTATTAACCCCAAAACACATTCCTATTATTCATATGATCAGAAAAAATCTTATAGTCCTCATCTAACCCATCTGTCTTTATGATGTTTCCCTACCCATAACAAGCTGATAATACAAACCAGAACCACACCACAATAAAACATGCAAAGGCAAGTGGCAATTTAGCAGCAAATATTGGTATTACACTAGGCCTCCGATGAGTAGTTTTTAAGTGTCAGGATTTTAAAGCACATATATAATTGGCGTGGGTCTTAGAGAGAGTAGTCATTAAAATTTCGTGTTTAGGCAGGAAATTTGATGTTAGCAGCTTTTTCCTTCTCGATCTAGAAAGGTTTTGGGTTAGGGGATAAAGAGAAATAGACTCAAATTGATTAAAGGAGAGCCCAATTTCAGAGAATGTGGAAGTGCTAGCAGAATAATGTAGACACTGATAGAGTAGTAAAGGCAACATAAAGTTGGAAACAAGGTTTTCAACCGTTTCCTCATGGGAAAATGGAGACACCTGCCTCACTGTGTTATGGAAGGGCTGAGATGAGGGAAAGTTCGTGAATCCCTGATGTGAGACATTTCCAGGAGGAACAACGTACTTTTCCGTAAGATGCATAGCTGAACTCCTTTGGTTCCTGGAATCTTGAATAAAATATTTCTGTAAGGTGCTCCCAGGGGCCTAAAGATGACCAGAAGTTGTTGCTAACAATTAGTGACTATCAAAAAATGGAATGAAAACTACAATTATTTTCCTTTGCAATTTACAAAAGCATTGAGTGCATATTGTACTGTGGGGGGGCTATTATCTATTTTTGTTTCTGCTTCATTAAGAAATGGTTTAAATGATGCTTTAAGAGAAAAGGAAAGGAAAGGAAAGGAAAGGAAAGGAAACGAAAGGAAAGGAAAGGAAAGGAAAACTTCTTAGCAGGACATGGTGAAGAATGACCTCTTTTCTGGTCAGCTTTTCTGATCCCTCTATGCGGACCGAGTTCTGCTGATCCTTTTGTGTCACTCTTGCTGCTCTTGGTCTCTGCTCACCTGGGCTTGGGTACCACTGCCCACATCAAAGTCCCCACTCTCAGCCTGTACACAAAGGGAATCTCACATATAATCATTGTCATTTGTATTTTTAAGTAGGTTTCCTTTTTCCAGTATGCTCTGCAAAATACCACCTGCCGCTAAGCACTTGTTTCAGGGAGAGCCTCGTTCTGGGTTGCACAATGCCGTGATCTGCTATCTCCTCTGCTGCTCTGAATATGTTGTGTCCTGAATCTCTTTCAGACTAAAATAGGCCATGGCAATTCTGTGCATATTGATGTAATGAGTGCTTACTTGGATTCTCATTTAAGTCCTGCAACACTCTTAATGAAATAGCCCAACTATTATTATCCACACCTGCAGATGGGGTCGATGAGAGAGAGAAGGGAAGTGGCAGGTGTGAGGCAGGGCTGGATTTAGGTGATCCAAGCACAAATCTTGATTTATTTTTGATCACATTATCTTAATCATTGAGTTGGCTTCTGTACTGTGACCATGGAAAGGGACAATTCTAGAACTGTATGTGAGACAAATAACATCCTTAATAAGAAGTGGATTGAAAATGGATTCTTCATTTGGAACAAACATGGGTGTCAAGATCTTCCCTCGAAACTCTCAAGCCTTTTGCTTATTAACCTCTTCACAAGGCCCAGTATCATGTATGCCCCAGAAATACTTGGCACAAGGCCTGGCACTCAGAACACTAAATAAGAGCCAGTTTCCTTTCTCTTTGCTGTCTTTTTGCAGGCAGGGGTAATGCTATGTTCTGTGTGATACATCGCTGTGCACCTTATTTTTTCTGGGGCTTTTGACTTATTTCAGGTGTCTGATTAATCTTCGCAGAAGTGATGATGATGACGGTGAGCATGATGATGACAATGGCCTTGATGGTGATGCTGCCAATCTTTTCTGTATAGCCCTCTGAGAGATCAGACTGTCATCTAAGGTACATGGCACGACAACATGCATGAACACGCTTCATGGTTTGCACGGCTCCTGACTACCACAGCTGCCTGCATCCTCTGACAGCCTAACACAATGAAACAACAGTGAGGCATCTGTTCCCGTGAACTTGTAAATACCAAGGTTGGTGCATAACACGGGCGCCTCTGAAGCTCAGTTTCATAGTCACGTCAGAGGACAGCATCCAGCAGTCAGGCCAGGCAACAAATATTTTGCAAGAAGAACGTGTATTCTTGGGAAAGCTGAGAGAGCATTAGATAGAGTTCCTTTCCCCTTGCCAAGCAGCCATGATATTCATGAGCGTATTCAGAGAAGATGACGTCTTGATGGGCTCAGCTCAGAATGAGGATACACAAATATTTTTAAGCTCACAATCCAACTCACCTTAAGCCTGAGTTTTAAGGAATCCAGTATAACAGAGAAAATCTGCATCCATGCCATATGATAAAACCATGGAACTGAGGGAGGTTGGTTATTAATATATATAAAATTCTATAATTCAGCCATATTCTAGTGTGGGCTCCTTATGCTATTTGCACTTCCATTTATTAAAAGGAGGACAGTTTCAGAAACTGTCAGTGTCAGAAGTTAGAGGTGCAGTGACAGCAGCAACCAGACAAGGCAACCTTCTTTGCTCAGGAGAACTCCATGTTTCCCAAAACTGAGTGGGGCAAAGGATCCTCTGACAAGTTCTGTACCCCGTTTTCCATGTGGCCCCCATACTCTGCAGAAATAAGTTGTTGTAGAAGCAATTTGAAATCTCCCATTTAACCTCCATAGGTGTTCAGACATGATTCACCTCAACGTGATAGTCTAGGGGTAAAATTGAAACCATGCATTTTATTATTTATTTATTTATTTATTTTTAGAGATAGGGTCTCACTCTGTTGCCCAGGCTGGAGTGCAGTGGTGTGATCCTGGTTCACTGCAACCTCTAACTCCTCAGCTCAAGCAATCCTCCCTCATCAGCCTCCCAAGTATCTAGGACTACAGGCATGCACCACACTATGCCCAGCTAATTTATTTCATTTTGCAGAGACAGGGTCTCACCATGTTGTTTAGGCTAGTTTCAAATTCTTGGCCTCAAGCAATCCTCCCACCTTCACTTCCCAAAGTGCTGGGATTACAGGCTTCTGGGATTGAGCAACTGTACCCAACTGAAACTATGAATTTTAAAATGAGTAGGAAAATCTGCATGTTGCTATTACAATGGTTTATATCAGTAAACTAGACGATGAAGAACCAGGGAAAGTCTACACTATACAATATTCATAACATTCATGTAATAGTCACTCAGTGCTTAAATACAATACAGAAAACATATTTTTTTCTGAAATGTAGTTCAGAGCTTCTCTGACAACTTCAAAGCCTACTTTCTAAGTACCAGGTTTTGGTGATGCAGTTTCTTTTCTAAGGACACAGCAAAAGACTCAAACCTAACACTGCTTTTTACCAGTAGAAGAAAAGGCAATGCAATTTAACCACTCACACAGTGAAAAATTCAGTAGGGCTTTAAGCTGTGTGCAACGAAATTAACTTGAGACTGTGAAGCCAACTATATTTTAAAATTTAGCAGCCCAGATAGGTTTATTTTTTCCTTCTCTTCATCTGATGTAGTTTCTATGAAAAGTCGGAGGACAAATGCTGACAGGCAGGACAGAAGGTGAAATGGAAACAAAAGCGTCTTGCTAAGGGGTCCTGCAGTGCCTGTCCAGCCTTTCCAGCCACTGAATCACTGGACATGCTCGAGGGCACTCACTTATTAGGCTCTCCAGGACCCTCTGAGTGAGGACGAAGAAACATGTGCTTCATTTTATATTAGAAAAATGGTGAGAGTTCAACTGACCCACAAGGTCTTATAAAAAACAATAAATAAAGGTATGTCCTTTCTTGGTCTGAATTCCACAAATTAGAAGTCAGAGAGGATTTGGTGCTCATTGTCATCCTCCTGTTATGCTACTACATTCTACTCTATTCTATTCTATTCTATTCTATTCTATTCTATTCTATTCTGGCTATATTTTTTAAGACAGTGTCTCCCTTTGTTGTATAGGCTGGAGTGCAGTGGTATGAACATGGCTCACTGTAGCCAGGTTCAAGCAATTCTCCCACCTCAGCCTCTGAAGTAGCTGAGACTACAGGTACACACCACCATGCCCAGCTAATTTTTGTAGTTTTTTTTTGTTTTGTTTTGTTTTGGAGAAACAAGGTCTCTCTTTTTTGCCTAGGCTGGTCTCCAACTCCTGGGCTTATGCCATCCTCCCACCTCGACCTTCCACAGTGCTAGGATTACAGGTATGAGCCACTGCACCCAGCCATTTCTTTTATTTTTTAATTTTAATTTTTAGTTTTTGAGATAGAGTCTCACTCTGTTGCCCAGGGTGGAGTGTAATGGCACAATCTCAGCTCACTGCAACCTCTACCTCCCAGGCTCAAGTGATCCTCCCACCTCAGCTTCCCAAGTAGCTAGGACTACAGGCATGTGCCACCACGTTCAGCTAATTTTTTTGTTTGTTTGTTTGTTTTGTATTTTTAGTAGGAACCAGGTTTCATCATGTTGACCACGCTGATCGTGAGCTCCTGACCTCAAATGATCTATCCACCTTGGCCTCCAAAAGGGCTAGGATCACAGGTGTGAGCCACAGCACCCAGCCATTACTTTTATTTTAATAAAGAATATTCCTTCTTTTATTTTTAGTTAGGACAAAACCTCTGATTTAAAAGCAAACTTCCCAGTCCTTTTTTTTTTTTTTTTAGAGATACAAGATAAATAGCTAGAAAACTTTGATGCCTGCTTTTCATAACCCTGATCATTTTAATGCAGTTATTTGTTTTGATTTCCAAGCAGCACATAGGAGGGAATAGGATGGTGATGAAACCTGTGGGCCTGGCTTCAGACTGCCTGAGGTCAGATCTTGGCTTCAGATCTTGCTGGCTTGAAGAGCCTGGGCAAGTGAAGACAATATTGTACTCACTCCACAATAGTGTTGTGAGAACGAAAGGCCAACGCATTTTTCAGACATTTTGTGAGAAAAAACTCTGTTTGGTCTCTTCCTTCAGAATATTTAGGGTCCTGTTTCTTTTTATTCCTTTGCATTAGCAATGATTGGTAGAATAATATTGGATAGCAACAGTCACAGCAAGCACAGATATCTTGGCTTTTAAAATTATAATGGGAATGTGTATTTTTTAATATGTCACTTTCAAATATTATGTAAAAAAGAGTTTCCTTTTATTCCTAACTTGCAAAGCATTTTCATCACAAATGGGTCCTGACTTTTATCAAATGCTTTTTCAGCATCAATTGAGAGGATCACATGATTTTTCTCCTTTAACCTATTAAGCCAATTAGCTGATTAATGTTGCATAGTATTTGCAGTACGAGGATAAGCCTGACTTGGTCATTATTTTAATGTACATAATATTTAATTGTTCATAGTTTATTTAGGATTTTAGTATCTACATGCACATAAGAAGCCTGTTAGTTATACCTAAGACAAGTCAGGCAATAGTAGATCAGTGACAACAATTGGTGATCACTATAGAGAAAGGTTAATGGGTAGAAAAGAGAAATAGGCAAAGATTAAGTGAAGATTTCATGCTCAGAAGATGTGGACTCAATGTTCTATTGTCTAGAGTTATGAGGGGAATCTCTGGGCATCCTGGGTATGAAGCACTGTGCTCCTTTCCACACAAATCCTCACCGAAGCCTCTGTCAGGTTGCTGCAGGTTCCCCCAGAGGTGTTCCAACAGGATTTAGGGCTGGAGAAACTTTTCTATCAGGCAGGCAAAAAACTGTGTTGCTGCTTGGGAATTTAAAAAAACGGCCAGGCACAGTGGCTCACTCCTGCAGTCCCAGCACTTTGGGAGGCTGAAGTAGGAGGATCCCTTGAGCCCAGGAATTTGAGACCAGCCCAGGCAACAAGAACCCGTCTCTACAAAATATTTTTTTAAAAAATTAGCCAGGGGTAGTGGCACGCACTTGTGGTCTCAGCTACTCGGGCAGCTGAGACAGGTGGATCATTTGATCCCCGCAAGTCCAGGCTTCAGGAAACCGTGATTGTGCCACTACACTCCAGCCTGGGTGAGAGAGTGAGACTCTGTCTCAAAAAAAAAAAAGTGAGCAAGGAGATTGTAAAAAAAAAATCTACAAACAGACACAGACCAAGTGAACATGAGCTTAGATACTGGAACATCGTAGGATGGGGGCAGGTATGCAGGACCTGCATCTAGAACTGGGGGTGCATATCCTAGGTTTTTCATTTATTATAGGATTTCTAAACTGAAGTTCCAGAACTGGGTTTTCTGGAGTCTGCAATTTCAGATATTATATGTAAGGTTTCTGTATCTTTGCATTTTTTTTGTGGACAGACTCTATAGCTTTCATTTTACAAAAGGAGCATCGCTGATTTACTAGCTGTTGGACTTTGGGCATATTCTCTGACCTTTCGGCTGGCTTTCCTCTCAAGTGGAGATAGGAAGCCTTAATTACTTCAAAGGCTACATGTGGACTCACATATAGACCCAAATTATAAAAAGTCAGACGTAAGAATGTATGTGTGTTATACTGAAAGAGATGTTTCGAAGACAAATACAGTAGGCAATAAAATCTGAACCATTTATTTTGAAAATAGGTTTATGAACACGTCCAAAAATATTCAGGTAAATGTAGGCATCTAATTGTAGAAAAGTAGAGTTTTTAAATTTCATTATAAAACTCTCTCTCTCTATATATAATATATACACATATTATCTATCTAACTATCTATCTATCTATCTATCTATCTATCTATCTATCTATCTATCTATCTAATCTTCCTCGCCAAAAAAAAAAAAAAGAAAGAAAAGAAAAAAGAAAAGAAAATCCCACCTTTATCACCATCACAGAAAGTGTACTGCGTCGGATTTGACCTTATCTGTCAATCGCAATGTTTCTTACCCTAACGCAAACATTCCAGTAAGGGGTCCGGATTTGTTAACAGCAGAAATACACAGATCCTTTCTTTAATGAGTGCAATGCAGTGCAAAGGCCACTGGAGTTGTAGTGCAGCCATGAAGAAGAGAAAAAGGAAATCTAGATGGGCAGCCTCCTTTGCTTTGTCTCCTTCACACTCTTGGCTATCTTCTCCCTTTGACGCGGGTGGACTGGTTGCTCGGGGCTCTTTTCACTCAGAACCCCAACTTTGGAAGGGTTAGCTTTGTTTCCTTTTTTGTCTAATTTCTGGATTTCCCGCTGGAGCATGTGAAAACTAGATCATTCCACCTTGTGGTTTTGGAATATTGGATAAGGCAGTCCCCGAGCCATCTGTCGTTGTACATACTGTGTTTCCCAACGGAGCTCAATTACAAAATTCTGAACAATCAAAGGGAATTAGGGTAATGGTAGCAATGTCCACTATTTTTACATTCTTATTTTGCAATTCTCTGTATTAAATTTCATTTTACAAAATAGTTTCAGTTCAACTCCTTAAATAAAATATATCACAGAAGTGTTAAAGGATTAGAATCATTTAGGACTATTAAGAGTCAAAATTTCCTCCTATGTGATGATATGACTGGACAATGGCAAAATGGTTACTACCAAAGTTCTAAGTGCAGCGAACATTGAGGCTTAAAGGGGAGGAAGTCGCTTATACTAGAAGACAAGCAAATTATAGAGAATTATAAAGAAAAGAATAAGCTGATTTGATATCCAGTCAGTGGAAAACATTTTAATAGAAGGCGGTGGGGGTGAGACAAAAAGGAGGAATGTAATTAATATTGTGTTGCTTTAGGGGTAAAACACCTAAAAAATTTCCAAAGGAGATCAGTATTGATCTTTGTGTCTCTGGGTTGTGTCTGTGTGTATAGACAGACAGAGAGAGAGAGAAGTTACAGTATTATATTTGTTAAATACAAATATATGCATTTAGTTCAACTAATCTTCTATTAGTCTCATCTTACAAAACATATGTAATAGCTTTTCTAAAGGTTTCCCAACATTCCCAAATAGGACCAGCATGTGAAAGTCGAGGTATCTGATTCTAAATTCTGAAATTTGCTTTTACAAGAATCTTCTGAGTGAAAAATCAGATACCACTCAAATAAAGGGGTTTAAATATCAGACTTTCAAGGTGTCAGACTGATTGCAAATGGAAACTTTGGATTAGAAACCACAGACAAAGCATGATTAATCCTCATCTGTTTTCTTGAAATTGAGCTCTGTCTTCAGGGACTCAAGTTCCTATGTTCCTTCTTGCTCCTGTTTCCAGACAAGTGGGAAAAGTCAGGAAAGACTTCACTGCTGATACAGTTGTAAAATACATTGAACCAGGCCCAAGGCAAAAATTGCTAAAAAGTCACTTGGTCCATTGGAGTGTCTTCTCATTCAGAAACATTTATTCCAGCATGACATAAAACCATTCAGAATGCTGACAGCAACGCTTACGAATTGAGTATTAAAAAACATGCAGTGTATGATTCCATTTTTAAAAGATTTATATTAATATCTAAAGAAATTTGCTTGGAAAACATAAGTCTAAAAATATGACAGTGTTAATTTCTGGCTAGTGAGAGTATGAGTGAATTGTTATTTACCCATACTCTTAATTTTAAGTTAAGTTTTAAAGGGAATTCAACAAATAAATGTTGCTAGGCCCCGATTTGTGGACATTGAGCTAGGCAAAAGGATATATAAAGAGATGCAAGCTAGAAGAGGGGAAAGTTCTGGATGGGGACCTCACTGGCCTCCTCACCTCTGTAGACCCATGTCCTGGGTTGACCCAGCGAAGAACCCTATAAGGATTTGTTCAATAAATGAATGGATAGAGACTGATCAACGACTGACCAAGTGACATTTTACAGGTGCTGTGAAAGCAGCATACAAGCCGGAGAGCCTACTGGAAGCAAAAGGGGAAAACCCAGTCAGGTATGGGGGCTGCGGGGAGGATGCCCGGCGGCGGAGACTGGATTCAGGATTTGATGACTGAATTGAACCTTCTATTAAGAGGTGAGTGGGCTGGGAGATTGTGATGCCCAGAGGGTGAGGAAGGAAGTGGGGAAGGAAGAATACAACAGAGGACAAAGATGACAAGAACAGCCCATGCTAGCTAGCTTGAAGACGTTAGGAAGAGCAAAATGAGAAGAGAGAACAGGAGACAGACAATATTGTAGGACAGTGACGCCTCTAGAATCTTAGGAAAAAACTCTGAGCTTTTACAAATACAAAAACTAAGAACTACTTATAAAAAGTATTAGGACACTGACATAAGAAAGTGGTGGGTCAGGGCAGAGTGGGAGAGAATCAAGAGATAGGAGGAAATGTGGGAAGAAAGGGATACAGACCAAACTACAGGGAGCGTTATTTCTTCAGGAACTCTCGCTAAATGCTGTTGTCTTTTGCATAAAAATGGCACAAACCATTTTTGAGAGGGTAGGATTTTGGAGCAGTTTTAATGGACATTTAGTGTGTCTGTCTCTTTTCCCAAAATAAATTATTTTTTCTAAAGTAACTATACATATTACCATCATGTCCTTGATAAGAATACACTTGATAAGAACAAAGCAGAAACTTATTAAACAGGTTATACAGTTATAAAGAAATTTGGTTGTTTTTAAAAAGTCAGCTTATGGATTTAATTTATTTCTCAATAAATTCTTTTAACATCGATCTAAAACACTAATTATTTTTAAAAGACAGACAGAGAGGAAAAAAGGAAGGAAGGAAGGTAAGAAGGGAGGGAAAGAGGGAGGGAGGGAAAGAAAGAAAATTTAAAAAGGTGAGGGAGAGAAAAGAAGGAAGGAAAAGAAGGAAAAAATAAATTCCTCCAGGTCATGCTGTGTGTAGACAGTGGACCCTACCTATGAGTAAAATCAGGCATCAATACTTCCTAAAGAATTTTTTCTCAACAAGCATTATTTATGTCTGAGAGCTTTATCCATCATTTTTCACTCAGAGAGGAATAACTCAAATTTTTTTTTGTTTTTGTTTTTGAGATGGAATCTTGCTCTGTTGCTCAGACTGGAGTGCAGTGGCGTGATCTCAGCTCAGTATAACCTCTGCTTCCAAGGTTCAAGTGATTCTCCTGCCTCTGCCTCCCTAGTAGCTGGGATTACAGGTGCCCGCCACCACGCCCAGCTAATTTTTATATTTTTAGTAGAGACAGGGTTTCACCATATTGGCCAGGCTGGTCTCGAACTCCTGACCTCGTGATCTGCCCACCCCAGCCTCCCAAAGTGCTGGGATTACAGGCATGAGCCACGGGACCCGGCCAATGTGTGTTTTTTTAATGAGCAAAAATCATAGATAAAGCACCTAATCGTTTGAAAGAAAAAGAAGACAGTAACTCTGTTGGGTGATGGGGAAAACCTTTTTCTAAGTTTTGATGTTAGAAAGGAGCCAGAGGTGGGATGAAGCGACTGCCTAATGCCGTATTAAAAAGGAAGAAGCCCCAGGGTGATGGAGAATGGGTCGTCTATTACGTTCTAAAAATCACTTGTAAATCAATAGTAATCGTGCGACAGAGCCTACTGCTAGTACGGGAAGTAACGTTCCTAACTGCAACAATAATTTTAATGGCAACCATTTTTCTTTTTTTTTCCTGAAGTATTTTACCAATATATACAGACCTCCAGAGAACCTGAGCTGTCTCCTGCTCTTTTATACAAAGAAGGGGAGGAAGAGGATCAAAACTATTACAATTTCATATTCCATATTTCTGCTCTAGTTTGTAACTTCCTATCCTCTTAATCTTAATTACTCTAATCCATAACCACGTATTGCATCAGCCTTGCCAGAATCTCTTCCCACAACTTCACGTGCACATCGTCCTCTTTGGCAAATACACAGCATGTCATTTTCTGGATGAGTAGCAGACACAAAGCATATTGCAGTAAATGATTTTAAGCCACTGTTCCCTGTTTAATCAAAGTAGATATGGTTGATTACATGGACAAAAAGCTACTGAACAAACACGTTTGTTCAGGAGTAACTAAGCATTAGATAACATTATGTAATGTGGAAGTAAGTAACTGCCTGGCTTAATGTTATGGTTTCCATGGAAACCACATCAATGAAGGGTAAAGGAGTTTAGAAATACTGGTTTCTTTCGGTGCATAAATGGAATATCTACATCCACACGATGTTTTTGGTGGCTTGAAAAAAGTATTCCGCTCATTAAAGAGTAATCTGAGTCATGAATCAGTGTGAATATTTGGGACCACCATCTAGGAAAGAATGCCCCTTGGCATTGCCTTTCCCAAGTTCTTTAGGGATAAAAGGATGCTCAGGTGGCTAGGGGAAGTGTGCTACATGAATTTTACATGGGATGCTGCCCCCGTGTAGGGTCCATGTGCCACGGATGGGCTTTTCTTCTTTTCCAAAAAAACAAAGACCGTGATGGCGATAACAAAACGTCAAAGTCCCAGCCAAATGCCGAACACTGCAGAGGATGGTTCCTGCGGAAAGCAAAAATGATTAATTATGGGAGGAGGAGAGGAGGCTTTGGTTTTGTATTCAGCCGGCGCTGCAGTGCTCTCTGTCCTCTTATCTGCTACAGCAGCGCAATTATAGCGCAGGGAGGGGAGGAGGGTGCGGGGAAGGGAGGGGTTTTGGGAAGGGGAAGGGGGTGCGTGGAGACGAGGAGCATGGGGGGAGGGGGTACGGGCAAGGGAGGGGCTTCGGGGAGGAGAAGGGGTGCTGTGAGGGGAAGGGGTGCAGGGAGCGGAGGGGTACAGGGAGCTCCCAGCTCCAGCATTATTGTCTTAGTCTTTTATTTCATTTTAGTTCCCCTGGGTTAGACGAGGAATACAGTTAAATATACAGGTTCTTCTGAACTGCAAGTTACACCTTAATAAGACTTAGAGAAATCCAATTATTTTTTATTCTGTGGTTGAAGGGAAATTCATTTCAGTGGTCAGAAGAGGGGCTGAGAGCCAGGAGAGCTGAATTGTGCTCTGGTCTCTGCACTCTTCCCTCATTTCTTCCTAATGGCTTAGGTGTGGTTTGCCCTGGAGGCTGGCTTTTTAATTCTAGGATGCTTAGAGAGGCTTTCCAGGCTGAAGATGTTCCTTCACTGTAGACCTTCCCTTCTTAATTCATCTGCAGTGGATCTTTGCTACCCAAATTAGTATTGAAAAGAAGGTTAGTACAGAAAAGACTATCTTTCTAGGGTGTGCTTCCTAGATACATTGAAGAGATTTTAACTGGGATTTATTCCATAGCTAGAGCCCATCCATGTGTTAATTTTCCCACATATATTGTTATTCTCAAGTGTCCAGACCATTCTTCTTCTTCTTTTTTTTTTTTTTTTTTTTTTTTTTTTTTTTTTTTTTTTTTTTTTTCCTGTGTTGTGGTGCAATCTTGGCTCACTATAATCTTCACCTCCCAGGTTCGAGTGATTATCCTGTCTCAGCCTTCCAAGTAGCTGGGATTACAGGCCTGCGCCACCACACCAGGCTAATTTTTGTACTTTTAGTAGAGATACGGTTTCACCATGTTGGCCAGGCTGGTCTTGAACTCCTAACCTCAAGAGATCTGCCTGCCTGGGCCTTCCAAAGTGCTGGGATTATAGGCGTGAGCCACCGCGCCCAGCCCCCTTTCCATTTTATTCCAAATAGCCACTAAGAGGACTTCTACACGGATTAAATGTGTCCCCACATTTATGGGGCCACCATACAGATTCAGAAAGAAGGGAAGAAGCCCTCTCCACGGTTCTGCCCTAGAAGTTGGGTGCACTACAGGGAGCAAGAGCTTAGAGTTGCCCCTGAAGATCTAAAGCACTGGCAAATGCGTGTAGGGAAGAGAATACAGGCAGCAACTTTGTTCTACTCTGTGGGAAGCTTTGACTCACAAGGCCCATGGAAAGACCTCTGGCTCTGATCCCATCCCCTTTACCCTAAACACAGTGGGAAACAGGCTCGTTTTTGCCAATACGGAAGTTGTGGCAGGAGATCTGTCCTCTCTTTTTCATCTTCCTTGTAATAACCAAGGCAGAATATTTACCAAATCCTTGGTTTATACCAAGCCCTTTCATTTATCCCTCACAGCAGTGCTTTAAGGTAGGTATTACCAGCCACATCTGTAAATAGGAATCAGAGACATTAATGGTAAAACAATGACCAACAAAAGAGGATTAGAGGCATGAAGTAACTTGCCAAAGATTACCTGGGTAGAGACTGAACAACTCGAACCAAGGCTGTGGCCCTTTTGCCTACACTGTTAAATGGCAGCACTACTGTGAGGGAGGTCTTGAGGTAACTCATGAAGCTTGTTTCTAGCATGCCATAGGAAACTAGAGGAAACTAGAGGAAACTAGAGGAAAAATAGCTCTAGTTTATATTTTGAACAAAATGGTCATTTGCCAAGATGTTCTCTTGTCAGAAGTTCTCCAGAAAATTCCAAGGCTTACCTGAGAACCAAAGAAAGCCTGCTAGCCCAGAAATGAGAATTTTAATTTTGATCAACTCTCAGGAATTCTGTGGCAACCTCAATTTGCTTAGTGTCTGTGAAACACTGCAGCTGTCTTGTGTATACTGAGTGGATGGCCATGGTAGTATGCCATACACAAGTGCAATAAGAAATAGCTTATCAACTCCTGACTTCAGGTGATCCTCCCACCTCGGCCTCCCAGCCTTGCCAACGTGGTGAAACTCTGTCTCTACTAAAAATACAAAAAAAATTAGCTAGGCGTGGTCTGTAATCCCAGCTACTCAGGAGGCTGAGGTGGGAGAATTTCTGGAACCTGGATGGCAGAGGTTGCAGTGAGCCGAGATTGCAACATTGCACTCCAGCCTGGGTGACAGAGTAAGACTCTGTCTAAAAAAAATTTTAAAAAGGCCAGGCACAGTGGCTGACACCTATAATCCCAGCACTTCAGGAGGCCAAGGCAGGTGGATCACCAGAGGTTGGGAGCTCAAGACCAGCCTGGCCAACATGATGAAACCCCATCTCTACTGAAAATACAAAAATTAGCCGGGCATGGTGGTGCATGTCTGTAGTCCCAGCTACTTGGGAGGCTGAGGCACAAGAATCACTCGAACCCAGAGGTGGAGGTTGCAGTGAGTTGAGATTGCACCACTGCACTCCAGCCTGGGCAACAGGTTGAAACTACATCTCAAAAAAAAAAAAAAAAAAAAAAAAAGCTTATCAAAATGTCCAAGCTGAGGCTTGCTTGATATGAAGGGCTTCTTGAGTGCTTAGCCCAAAGACAGCCTACCCTCCAAAACTGGCTATACTGTCATCTGTGACTTGTTATTTGCATCATATTGTGGGGCTTATTTCCAGGGAACTACAATTTGAAAGTCAGTTACTCTCCCATCAGCTGTTCCCTCTCATCCTCTCTCCAACAAGAAAAATAAGATGGTGTTCAGGGCTTGTCGGGGGGGTTGGGGGAAAGGGGAGGGAAAGCATTAGGACAAATACCTAATACTTAAAACCTAGGGTTGATAGGCGCAGCAAACGAACATGGCACATGTATACCGATGTGACAAACCTGGACATTTTGCACATGCCCCAGAACTTAAAGTAACATTTTTTAAAAATTTTAAAAAAAGAAAAGAAAAATAAGATGGTACTAAAATGTATGTTAAAAGGATGGTAATTAGTATCAGTTAACTCTTTAAAGAAGCTAGGTTTTCAGCAATTCTTAAAATAGGTATTTAAGCCACATATGTGGCTTACAAAGGCAAGTCTTTTCATGGTTTGCAGCTAATAGTAAGGCAAATGCATACTCCCAGAAGCAAAAAGAAACAGCCTGCTCTAGTTTAGAAATTGATTCAAATTTTGTTGTCTGAGCACTCAAAGGGAAAAACTTTCAATGCTTCTGCCAAAATAGCTTATTTGTATTCAGGTCTTCAAAGAGAGTATAGGTTGTTATTTCTTTAGATATTGTCTGCTTTTCTTCAAATGGCACTTTTTGAAGAGACCAAGTCATTTCAATAATTTGTGTGTGTGTGTGTGTGTATGTGTGTGTTGTGTGTTTTACCTTGAAGGGTGTTAGGAGAATTAAGCCAAATACTGTTAGCATCAGGGCACTGGCTTGTGAAATCTCTTCTATTTGTGTGTCCCATGATGAGCCGGGGCTGTTGCTGCTGATTTTCCATTGGCTGGCTCAGCTAACAGAGCTTTACAAACTGCTCTGAGCTTGCGTCTTCAATAAGTTCCAGCTTCTTCTCATTGGTTCTTGTAAAGATGCTGAAGGAGGTAGGGAGGTTGCACCACTGCACTCCTCCCTTGTCACAGATGACAGTATAGCCAGTTTTGGAGGGTAGGCTGTCTTTGGGCTAAGCTCTCCCTCCCCTTTCCCCCAACACCCCCAACAGGCCCTGACTCACTGTTTTAAAACTTCCCTTTTAGTAAGAGTTGCTGGAGAAGGCTCTAATGAAATGCAGAGGGAACTGTAACACACTGGCTCTGCTAAAACTTGTGAGTAAAAAGAGATAGATGGGCAAAGGAGATTTGACCTGCTTTTTTCTTAAAGAAAACATATGAGAAAGAGCAGGTTTGGAGTAAGATGGACTTGGTTTTGAATCTTGGTGCCATTTAACAGTTTAGTGACAGAAAGAAGCAGCATGACCCAGACCTCAGATATCCATGCATATAAATTGGGCATTTAAATACCTAGCTGGCAGTACTGTATGGATTTACCATTTATGCAAAGTACCAAGCACAGCGTAGGTACCAAATATCTCTTTGCCTTTCACCACCACTACTGATGAGTAATGTGTCTTGTTCAGGGGACACTCCCCAAGTTCTTCAGGTTTCCACCTTCCTTCCCTAGGAGCTCAGGTAACACTGGACAGTCCATCCACAATGGAGAGGACAATAGCCAACTAACGAACACTGATTCTATTTTATTGTGATGGTCTAGGATGAGGGTCAGCAAACTGTGGCCCTTGAGCTCAATCTGGCCCATTTCTTGTTTTGCTAAAAAAAGTTTTGTTGGAATACAGCCAAGCCCAATCGCTACATATTGTCTATGGCTGCTTTTGGGCTACAACAACAACAGAGTTACATAGTTTTCAGCAATATTTACTATTCGTCCATTTACAGAAACAGTTTTATAATAATTACCAGTGATCTCTGGTCTAGGGTAATTATTTCCAAGTTTATATAAAAGTATTGACTGGTCCTGGATCCTTGAGTATAAGATTTGTATAATTCAAATACCCCATGTCCTGTACAAATACCCCTAACAAAGGCAGAAGTTCCATCATCTAAATACTTTGAAAAAAATAAACGAACCATACATAATTATAGGAGATGAATTTTAGTTTTCTTTTATTTTAGAGACAGAGTCTCTCTCTGTTATCCATGCTAAAGTGCAGTGGTATACTCTCAGCTCACTGCCATCTCCACCTCCAAGGCTCAAGTGATTCTTTTGCTTCAGCCTCCTGAGTTGTTGGGATTACAGGTGTCTGCCACCACACCCAACAATTTTCTTTTCTTTTTTGTATTTTTAGTAGAGCTAGGGTTTCACCATCTTGGCCAGGCTGGTCTTGAACTCCTGGCCTCAAGTGATCCACCTGCCTTGGCCTCCCAAAGTGCTGGGATTAGAGGTGTGAGCTACTGTGCCCACTGTGCCCAGCTGGAGATGACTCTTATAGCCATTCTGCCAACCTCTTGAAAAATTTATTCTGTTTGTGGCAGAATAAGCATTAGCTGCTCAATGTGCTAGCTGCATCAACCAAAGATCACCAGAAACAAACCAATAGCCTGGTACATTTGGATTTATTTATCTAATCCAATTGGGTAAATGGAACTCTAGAGGGCATTTCACCAAACAAAGAAGAAACAGAAGTAATCTAGGATTCTGGGGAAGGGTGGGGTTTAGATGAAATTTGAATGAAGCAGTGTTTTGATAGGCTCACAGTGACGTAGGGTAGTATAAAGGGGTCAGTATCAGATCTGCACTGAAAAATGGACCCAGGATCCTGTTTCTGTGGAAACAATGCAGTTGTGAGATAGATGTGGAAACCCCTTATCTGAAGCTCTGCCTCTGAGTTATAAACCTAGACTGTTTCTCGGCATCAAAAAGCGACTAGGTTTTCCAGCCAAAAGTGGAGGTTTCATTCTTACTGATACAATTCTAAACAGCAAAGCTTTGGAGAGTCCATGATTTCAGAGAATAAAGTTTCTTAGAGAGTAAAAAAGCAGTAGTGACTCAAAGAAGGGGCTGTTCTGACCTGTTAGAGTTGCAGTATGTCCTTGGGAGAAATACTGTTCCCTGTTACTTTGAAGATGGCTTTATCTGTGTCTGTTATCCCAGCCTGATGAATGGCCAGGCATGTTTTTGCTTCCTTGTTCTGAGCTAATTTTTACTTTCTCGTCAGGAAGGCGCTGATGGTAGGGTTGGAAGGTGAGGAGGCACAGGGAGATGAGTTAGAACACAATTAGTGAGGAACTAAATTCAAAGCAGGTAGGCTAAAGGGAGCTTTCCTACAAACGTCATGAGTATGTATTGGGTAAATGAATGGATAGTCTTTGAATGGTTGTGAAGAGTCTCAAACGTAAAGGAGCAGTAACATGTTAATGATTCTAATATTATCAGTTAGACTCTTACGCAGAATTTTATGATGCTCATTTTGACCCTTAACCAGAAAAAAAAATGGCATGAAAAGTTCCGACAGCAAACCATCAAATGTACCATGAATTTTTCCTTTAGACACTCCTGGGATAATTTTAGGGTTATTCTTCACAGTAACACCAACAGGTGGAAACCCGAGGGCTGAGTAACAGCAGTCTCCCCCCAGGTTGTGATTTTCTGTTTTTAATTGTTTTTATAAATTTAAGGGGTACAAGCGCAATTTTGTTACCTGGATATATTGCCTAGAGGTAAAGTCTGGGCTTTTAGTGTAACCATCACTCAAATAATGTACATTGTATCCATTAAGTAATTTTGCTACCAGAAAGGGGTCCTGATCCAGACCCTAAGAGACTGTTCTTGGATCTCCCTGGAAGAGAGAATTTGGGGTGACTCCACAGAGTAAAGTGAAAGCATTTATGAGAGAAGTAAATAAACAAAAGAAGGGCTATTCCATAGGCAGAGCAGCCACAAGGGCTACTGATTGGCTATTTCTATGGTTACTTTTTGATCACATGCTAAACAAGGGGTGAATTATTCATGAATTTTCCAGGAAAGGGGTGGGCAATTCCCTGGAACTGAGGGTTAAACCATATAGGGTAACTTCTGGACATTGTCATGGCATTTGTAAACTGTCACTGCAGCAGAGGGAGTGTCTTTTAGTGTGTGAATGCATTTTCATTAGTGTAGAATGAGCAGTAGGATGACCAGAGGTCATTGTCATTGCCATCTAGGATTTGATGGGTTTTGGCTGGCTTCTTTACTGCATCCTGTTTAATCAGAGGGGTCTTTGTTACTTCCTATCCCATCTTTCCTGTGACTAAGAATGGCTGACCTCCTGGGGACACAGCCCAGCAGGTGTCAGCCTCATTTTACCCAGACCCTATTCAAGAGGGAGTCACTCTGGTTTCAATGGCTCTGATAATTTCTCATCTCTCACCCGCTTCCATCCTTCATCCTTCCTAGTCTCCAGTGTCTATCATTCCATACTCTATAGGTCACAGACTTTAGATCCCAAGAATGGCTCAATGCCTGAAGTCACAAGGTTTATTTCCTGAGCTGTTTTTGAAGGACAGGATGTCCTAAGTACTGTATCAGAAATGTGTCAGGAGATAAAACTTGTGACTCTAGGAATTGATAACAGCAAAACTGAATGTGTGGCCTCTGTGCCCTCTCACTTCCTCCCTGTCTCTGAAGGAAGTGCAGTGAGGGCTGGTGGCAGTGGCATCCTCTATCCTCTAACAGTTCCCAGCCTTCATTCATTCTCTGAGTGATCATTAGGCTTGTCTGTCCTCTGTGCCTGCAGAAGTGAGGATTCTTTGAAAGAAAGACGCTTTCACACTTTTCACATCCAGCACGCTTCCCACCTTTAACTTCAAAGCCTTTAATGCCTTCCATGTTCATTTGGTGGGGGAAGAAATTTACCTCCTATATTAGTCTGTTCTCATCCTGCCAACAAAAACATACCCAAGACTGGGTAATTTCTAAAGGAAACTGGTTTAATGGACTCACAGTTCCACATAACTGGGAAGGCGTCATAATCATGATGGAAGGTGGAGGAAGAGCAAAGGCACGTCTTACATGGTGATGGGCAAGAGTGCGTGTGCAAGGGAACTCCTCTTTTTAAAAACCATCCGTTCTCATGAGGCTTATTCACTATCATGAGAACAGCACAGGAAAGACCCACTCCCATGATTCAGTTACCTCCCATTGAGTCCCTCTCATAGCATGTAGGAATTATGGGAGCTATAATTCAAGATGGGATTTGGACGGAGACACAGCCAAACGATATCACCCTCATCATTGATTGTTATTAGCAATGTCTTCATTTCTCTGAAGCTGTTGATCCTTATTTGTTCACTTTAATATGATCTCGGTTTTTCCAGTTTTTCTCCTTTTGTCTTGTACAAATCACTGCCAGTGTAAACTCCTTTCAGTTTGGAATCTTCTTTTTAGCTTCCATTCTCCATCTCTGCTCCATCAGCCCCAACCCTCCATGAAGCCTCTGGTCCAGCGGGACCCTTTGCAGCTGGAAGACCATGACCTGAATTAACTCCACCTTCCAGCAACTTCCAAGGGAAGCAGTCC
The DNA here is from genome assembly GCF_001698545.2 of Rhinopithecus bieti. NCBI lineage: Eukaryota > Metazoa > Chordata > Mammalia > Primates > Cercopithecidae > Rhinopithecus > Rhinopithecus bieti. The sequence continues at coordinate 1,487,914 of NW_016805426.1, forward strand.
CACTCCAGGAAGTACTGACACAAATTATGAAGTGAGATGGGCAGGGGGCATTCTGAGCTGCATGTCCAATCGGGAAATATACCATAGGGAGGCGGCAGCAAGCTGTGGGAAAAGACAGGAAATGAGAATCTGCTTCCCAAGCACCCTGAGTCATCACGTGTAATGGGGAGATTGGTGTCAGCACTGGGAACTGGGGGAATGTTGTGGGAGGGAATTAGCTTTGATTAGAAGCAGCTGGGAGCAAAGAGTGACTCCCCAAGGTCATAGAATGAAGGATAAGGTGATCTTGTGAAATACAGTTCCATAAGCTCAACTTCACTGTGAAAGCTAAAACAATGGTTTATAGTATAAGACAAATTATAAGAGGGAAGAAAAATCCTAACCCGTGCAAACTAATTAGCACCAAACCAGAGAGTAATGAAATCTGGGACCGACAGCCACGTGGGTGGGTTTTTTAGGTACCAGTGATGCCAGGCAGGCTTAAAGGCTTGCTTCTTGAAAAGAAATGTGCACGTCTGTGCACACACACACAACCCGATACATGGATGGTCAGAAGAAACACAACAGATGTCATCTATTTGGACTCCAGGAAAGCGCTTGATGAAAATGTCCCATGAAATTTTACTTGCAAAACAAGTTCATATTGGCTGGAATAGGAAAACTCTGATGCAGTTTCCTATGCATCAGATGAAACCTGCTTCCAAAACCATAAACCGAATGTAATGGAACTGATAAATAAATGGCAGCAGATCTAGCTGCAAGAAGGTGTTTAGCAGAATGCCCCTGGGGTAACTGTGAGAACGGAGTATATTAAAAATCTTTATCAATGAGTCAGAAGAACTAGTCACAGGATGCACATGAATTCTTCCAGGAATACGAACTTGGCTGGTGTTAGAGGAAGCACAGATCAAGTCTTAGTGCAGAAGGATAAACAAAGAGGTTAGAAGTGTGCTCAGGAAGGAGGAAGGAAGGAAGGAAATGGGATCCACCTGGGAAAATAGCCGCCCACTGATCTGCAGAAGATTAGGCTGTAGAAATGCAAAAGGAGAACAATTCAGGAGGGAGAGGAAGGAATAAATTCAGCAGGGATTAGCCATGCTGTTCAGCAGCCAGCAAGGCAGAATTCAGGATTGTGGGGCCTGGAGTTTATAGAATTCGGGGGTCTTCCTTAAGCAAAAGATAAGTTATTAATTTAAAATTAGGTACAGGACCTTGAAAGAGACTGGAGGAAAGGAGGGACTGGAAAGATTAAGATCATTGAGTTTCATGGTGAATCTGCCTAAGCTGGCTGAGCCTATCATGAATAAAATATTTTTTCTTCCTGGTTTGAGTAAGAAGAAAAGAGACTGGTGTGTGTGTGTGTGTGTGTGTGTGTGTGTGTGTGTGGTGGGGGGGTGTTTGTGGGGGACCTAGGGCCTGATGGTTGACGAGTTGGGTGCTATGGTCTAAATGTTTGCGTCTCCCCAAAATTCCTATGTTGAAACCCTAATCCTTAAGGGAATGGTATTTGGAGGTGAGGCCTTTGGAAGGGGATTAGATCATGGGGGTGATGCCCTCATGCATGGGATTAGGGCCCTTATAAAAGAGGCAGGAGGGAACTAGTTTGCCCCATCCACCTGGGAGGTTACAGTGAGAAGATATTCTCCCATGAAGGAAGTGTGCCCTTAGCAGATACCAAATCTGCCAGCACCTTGATCTTGGATTTTCAGCCTCTAGACTGAGAGAAATGTTTCTGTCACTTATAAGTGCCCAAGCATACTAAGACATTGGCTAGCAACAGAAACTTAAGGAATTTCAAATATAAGTGTCAAAATTACATTTGTAATTTTGTATGCATTTATTATATATACAAATACATAATATATGTATGAATTTGTTGCTTTAAAGGTGTTTAGAGTGGAGTAGGGAAACCAAATGGTTAAGCAGATATGTAAAATAAATACGTATCTGTATTAAAGCATTTCCTGATCTCTATTAGCTTTGCAGGCCTGGATAACAAATAGTATTTCCATTTGTATGTACAAGTGAAGTCTCTCTGATGCAGAAGGCAAAGGTGTAGGGTGTTTTGTAAAACCACACAGGAGCAGATGGTTTAGAAATAAGTTCCAGATTTCCCATGGGATTCAGGTTGGAGGTGGGGAGATATTTCAAGTAGAAAAGGCAGGTACTACAGCACCAGAGGTAGGAGAGGGAAGTTTTGTGCAGACACACCAAGGTGGAATAATCTTACTATGGAATTACTTAGAACAAGAAGGGAGGAAGAAAGGCAAATTAAGCATTTAGTATTGTAGAGTGGATAAAGAAAATGTGGTATATATACACCATGGAATACTACTCAGCTATAAAAAGGAATGAAATAATGGTATTCACAGCAACCTGGATGGAGTTGGAGATCGTTATTCTATATAAATGAAGTAACTCAGGAATGGGAAACTAAACATCATATGTTCTCACTTAGAAGTGAGAGCTAAGCTATGAGGATGGAAAGGCATAATGGACTCTGGGGATTCTGGGGGAACGCTGGCAGGAGGGTGAGGGATAAGACTACACACTGGGCGCTTGTACACTGCTTGGGTGATGGTTGCATCAAAATCTCAGAAATCACCACTAAAGAACTTACCTGTATAACCAAACACTACCTGTTTTTCCCAAAACTATTGAAATAATAATAATAACGATAATAAAGAATTTAGGGTTGTAGCAGGCGATTGGGATGAAGACGTGTGTGCGTTTAATGCTAGGTGTTTTAAAGAAAAGAAAAACCCTTTGAGCCTAGAGAATGTGGTTGCCATTGCCCCACCTCAAGAGAAAACACATAGGGAGCATGGAGAGAGTGGCAGAGTGGAAGCCTGAGTGTTCCCGCACAGGAAGCTGAGTGCTCCCGCTCCATGCCTGGTGCTTCATTTAAAGTCCAGGTGATGTCTGTGAGGTGGGCAGGAAAGGAGATCATAGGCAGAGAAACGTGGGGTGGAGGCTAGTGTAGAATACAAGGTCATGGCCGATATTGATAGAGGACATTTGGATCAAAAATCATGTGCTCAAAGATGCATTTCCTGGAGTATACTTTGTGGAAAACAACTTCTGCTGGGGTTAGGAGGCAGGATCAGCACACAACGTTTTAATTTAAACCATTTGAAGTTGCTATTTTAGCAGGTCAAAGATGGTCAAATTTGACAATTTCATGTGGTTCAAAACAACTGATAAAAATAGGTTGATATGGTTTGACTCTGTGTCCTCCCCCAAATCACACCTTGAATTGTAATCCCCATATATGGAGGGAGGGACCTACAATCCCCACATGTCAAAGAAGGGAGCTGATTGGATGAAGGGGGCAGTTTCCCCATGCTGTTCTCATGCCAGTGCGTGAATTCTCACGAGATCTGATGGTTTTGTAAGTGTTTGAAAGTCCCTCTTTTGCTTCACTCTCTCCTGCCACCTTGTGAAGAAGGTGCCTGCTTCCCCTTTTGCCATGATTATAAGTTTCCTGAGGCCTCCCAGCCAGTGGAACTGTGAGTCAATTAAGCCTCTTTTCTTTATGAATTACCCAGTCTTGAGTACGTCTTTATGGCAGTGTGAGAATAATACACAGGTCTTCTTGTAATAGCAAATGTGGGACACTGCGTGTGACAAAAATAAAATCGTTTTCCTTTGAGCAAGTGTGAAATTTGGCCAAGGACGTGGAAATGGAGCAAATGATCTTTCTCTGTCTTAGGTGGGAACTAGATTAAAGGAAAAAATGGAAGGCAGAAGCCACAGAGCTGTCAGCAACAGGATCTCTATAGCTCTAAGCAATATCATAGGATCCTCTCCTAAAGTTGGAGGCAGCCACCTCCTTGTGTCCTGTGATCTGTTCTCCAACAAAGACAATATCCTGGGGAACAGCTAGGGAGCAGGCAAGTCCATTTGCTTAGTCCCACTCCAATTCAAAACAGCTTTAGCTTTGTTATCTATGACCATCAGTTCCTAACAGTGTCAGTCCCCCTCCCGGAAAACTCTAAAGCTTAGAATTTCACTTTCAAGCCCTAGACTAGTTGATATATCCCATGGCAACTGCAGTTGTTGGGAGGGGAGTGGTGATAGGTTAAAAGAATTTTTTTTTTTTTTTTTTTTTTTTTTTTTTTTTTTTTTTTTTTTTTTTTTTTT
>NW_016805426.1:1492282-1495392 GCF_001698545.2 Rhinopithecus bieti
TTTTTGAGATGGAGTCTTGCTTTGTCGCCCAGGCTGGAGTGCAGTGGCCAGATCTCAGCTCACTGCAAGCTCCGCCTCCCGGGTTGACGCCATTCTCCTGCCTCAGCCTCCCGAGTAGCTGGGACTACAGGCGCCCGCCACCTCGCCCGGCTAGTTTTTTGTAGTTTTTTAGTAGAGACGGGGTTTCACCGTGTTAGCCAGGATGGTCTCGATCTCCTGACCTCGTGAGCCGCCCGTCTCGGCCTCCCAAAGTGCTGGGATTACAGGCTTGAGCCACCGCGCCCGGCCAAAAGAATTTTTAAGAGTTATTCCATGAAGGAAAATTTGGGTCAACTCTGGGTTAACGAGATTTTTTTTTTTTTAATTTTTAAAGATTGTGGTAAAAATACACATAACATAAAATTTACCATGCTAAGCATCCTTAGATGTATAGTTCAATGGTGTTAGCTACATTCACATTGCGGTTCAATCATCACCATCATCTGTCTGTAGAACTTTTGCATCATTCCAAACAAACTTTTTCCCCACTAAAATAATAACTGTTCCCTCTTCCCCCAGCCCCCAGCAATCCCCATTCTACTTTCTGTCTATGAGTTTGACTACTCTACGGATCTCATACAAGTGAGACGGTGCTGTATTCATCCTTTTGGGACTGGCCTATTTTACTGAGCCTAACGTCCTCCAGGTTCTTTCACGTTGCAGTATGTATCAAAATGTCCTTCCTTTTTAAGGGGTTAATGAGTTTTTAATTTAGATTATTTCTTTTTAAGGAAGGAAGTAAGATCTGGCCAGGTGTGGTGGCTCACGCCTGTAATCCCAGCACTTTAGGAGGCCGAGGAGGGTGAGTGGATCATTTGAGGTCAGGAGTTCAAGACCAGCCTGGCAAACATGGCAAAACCCTGTCTCTACTAAAATCACAAAAATTAGCCAGGCATGGTTGTGCACGTCTGTAATACCAGCTACTCAGGAGGCTGAGGCAAGAGAATTGCTTGAATTCGGGAGGCAGAGGTTTCAGTGAGCCAAGATCATGCCACTGCACTCCAGTCTGGGGAGCACAGAGAGACTGTATCTCAAAAAAATAAAAAATAAATAAAAATAAGGAAGTAGAATGTGCAGCATTCTTTTACTTTTCTGACCAGGTAACCACTGATTTCCTGGAGTAGCTCAAAGCACAATGCTCCATGAAACACAGTATGGGAAATCCTGATCCAAGTCTTCATTAAATGGATTCTCTCTGGCTCACTCAGGACATGTGTGGGCTGGGGATTCAGTGTCCTGTGCGGTGGAGCATGCAGATGTGACTGTCTCTCTCTCAGGGCACTGCATCTTCACCTTACGATGTTAAAGGTACGCACAGAACTGAAATGAACCCTGGGGCCTTTGACTGATGTAGCATATTCCCTCCATTCTAGGCAGCATCCTCAAGTAGTATCTTTGTTTCTGGAAGACACCAGCCAGCCTGTGATTCTGCGTGCTGGTCTTCCCCGTAATGAGGCTGGAAGAGATGCCTTCCCGCCATCATTTTATCAGTGATGCATACCAATGGACTACCTTGGAAGGCGGATAGGACCCATGTCCCTACTGCCTCCACCCAATAGTCCACTCCTTGAGCTTCCAACCCGCTGTCTTTCTGCCCCCTGTCACTTTAGAAAGGATCTGGGAAGTCTCCAGTTATGGAATTCTAGAACATTCTGTCATTTATGGGGGAAAATTGGGTGGGACAATTGTTCTTGATGGCTTTTATTGTCTCTTCTCAATCAGTTTTTAATTTATTCCGGCAATATTTTTCAAGCACCTGCCATGGTTTATGCACTGTACGAGGTGTGGAGATTCATGATGAATGAGACAGTTAGATCCCTGAATGTATGGAGCTGGCAGAGTGGGTGTGTTCCAGGATTTGCCCAAATCAGAGCTCATACTCCCCAGGCAATACACTAATACACTAATATGACTCTCAGTTCAGAACTCCAAGATGCAGAGACCAGTCAAAGGGATTCATGATCCCTTTATTCCTGAAGAAGTCCATTGCTAAGCAAGTTGTAGGTATTAGACAATGGGCTTCAGCCCTCTGCTACGTTTTTTGTGTGTGTTTGCTTTTTTGGGTTTTTCTGTGGTCCAAACAGTCCTGGACTTCAGAAGTGGTGTAACTTGGTTGATGGTGGCATTGTTCTCCTGGGACCAGGTGGTGATTCTCCCATTGGGAGTTTTGTTCCATATGGTTAGATTTATGGAAAAGAGTCGGAACACCCAGGGGTACTTGATCCTCTCTCCCTCACTTCATAGGCTGCTGTATTGTCTCTCCAACAGAAACATTAAAAACAACAACAAGGAGAAAGAAGCATGTTTTCTTTTTCTTCTTTTTTTGGGGGGGGTTTATTATTATACTTTAACTTCTAGGGTACATGTGCATAACGTGCAGGTTTGTTACATATGTATACATGTGCCATGTTGGTGTGCTGCACTCATTAACTCGTCATTTACATTAGGTATATCTCCTAATGCTATCCCTCCCTGCTCCCCACACCCCACAACAGGCCCCGGTGTGTGATGTTCCCCTTCCTGTGTCCAAGTGTTCTCATTGTTCAATTCCCACCTATGAGTGAGAACATGCGGTGTTTGGTTTTCTGTTTTTGCGATAGTTTGCTGAGAATGATGGTTTCCAGCTGCATCCGTGTCCCTACAAAGGACATGAACTCATCCTTTTCTGTGGCTGCATAGTATTCCATGGTGTATATGTGCCACATTTTCTTAATCCAGTCTGTCACTGATGGACATTTGGGTTGGTTCCAAGTCTTTGCTATTGTGAATAGTGTCACAATAAACATACATGTGCATGTGTCTTTATAGCAGCATGATTTATAGTCCTTTGGGTATATACCCAGTAATGGGATGGCTGGGTCAAATGGTATTTCTAGTTCTAGATCCTTGAGGAATCGCCACACTGTCTTCCACAATGGTTGAACTAGTTTATAGTCCCACCAACAGTGTAAAAGTGTTTCTATTTCTCCACATCTTCTCCAGCATCTGTTGTTTCCTGACTTTTTAATGATCACCATTCTAACTGGCATGAGATGGTGTCTCGTTGTGGTTTTGATTTGCATTTCTCTGAT
>NW_016805426.1:1497952-1538564 GCF_001698545.2 Rhinopithecus bieti
CCAGCACCATTTATTAAATAAGGAATCCTTTCACCATTTCTTGTTTTTGTCAGGTTTGTTTAAATGATGACAAACCTTTCATAGGGATAGGCTTGTGTGCTGTCTTCTCATGAGACAGATGGTGGCGTATCTCTGGGAAGGGGTGCACATATCTTGTACCAAGCTTAAAAATTAAGAAGTCTACTCTTATCATTTAGCTCCCATGAGAAGGAGAGATCTGCACACGTGGGGACCACTGGAGACCAGAGTGCCTTGTGGAGAGGGTTTCCCAAGAGTGGCCCCTGGCAGGGTGAATGCATAAATCAACATGCAATTATGAAAAATGTCATGAGTGATGAAGGAGGGAAGGGGAGAGGAGAAGATCTAGCCTGGACTAGTGGAGAGATCAGGAAGGACTTCCTGAGGAGAGGAACATTTGAACTTACTCCACGTAAAGCCACAGTCTCAGGGGGCTTGAGGGAGATGAATAAATGGCAAATTGATCCAGGCTTAGGGCATAGCAGGTGCAGACGCTTGAGGGGAGGAGAGAAAGTGAAACTTTTGAGGAGGTGAACGTCGTTCCACATTCCTGTCTGGACTGTGGGCCGCCAGGTGGGAAGAGGCAGCAGAGAGGGCTGAGAAGGAAAGCAGGGTACCCTGAGAAGTGAATGCTGAGAAGTGTTTATTGTATCCCAAGGACCATGAACCCCTGTGAAGGGTCTTAGTAGGGGAATAATCATAGGTGAATTGAATATGATCAGTATCACCAGGTGGCTGGATTACAGGCACGTAAGATGAATAGAGACGGCCACGTTGTGGATGGCGTGGTATCCCAGATAAGAGATGGTAGTTGCTCAAGATGGGAGGAGAGAGAGAAAAAGAGTGGATTCATTTGGGAAGTATTGAAAAGCAAGACAAGATGGCACTTGGTGCTCAATTACATGTAGGGGTAAAAGACAGTTATTGCCGAGCTCAGCCTCTTACTTAACTGGGAGGTGCTCATGTCTGGGAGAAGGCAATAGGGCGGTAGGTAGGTGAAATGATATACATTCATCTCAACATCTTGAAATAAGACAGTTACAAGCATACCAGCACATTGCATTTTCTTTCATGTTCAAAGCTGTTGATTGCAACACTATATCATCGGGGGAAATTAGGAGACTGAATGGACATCTGAGGGTATCTTGAGGCAATGGATGGCAGTGCAACCTTTAAGTATATCTGCCATTAGTGTATTCCAAAGACACCCATAACCACTGTAAAGTAAGATAGCAGGTTGTAGAACAAGATGAAAGATATGACATAATTTTGGTTTGAAACTTAAGTAAATGTTTGATGACCATAAACAGACTCACATAAAACTACTAACAGTGGTTCCCTTTGGGTAATGGGATTAGGACGTAGAGAAAAACAAAGGGGAGCCAAAATAGGACATTGTATTTTGGTAGAGATGCCTAAATACACACATTACACGGCTTTAGAAGGACTTTGAAAGAAATTAAAATGCCCTATTCAGTAACTAGTACCTTATGTTGCCAGTTTTCAAGTCATTGCTCTAGAGAGGCAGATGAAAATTCCACAGAAAAGGGTTTGGCAGAGAAGTGGTGAACTGAAGCAGGTCAAGCCCTAGCCAAGGTCCCCTCCAGCTTCCAGAGAAGCCCTGTGGCCTGGGTGACTGTGCCCATCTGTGTGACACACCCACGCAACGGTGCTCTGAGTAGAGGTACTCCAGCTGGGTTTGACTCAGGATGCTGCTGACTTCGTTGAAGTCAAACTGTTGGCTGAAAACCGCCCACAGCTACAGAAGAGGTGAACAAGAAGAGACAGGAAAAAGACACATTTAGAAAGAGTTGGATCTGGGATTTAGGAGCTGGGAATTATTTGGAACTTTTGCTTATTTCACAAAAGAACTTGGGTTGAAATTGTCTTTGGATTGGCTGTGACTTTCAAATCTGCAAAATCGACTTAGACATTACAACAGAGCATACCTTCCTCGTGGGACTTCACTACGTTCTGTTTGCAGCTGAGCTAGAAAAACCCAAAGAAATGCTTTATCTTGCAACATTCTGTATAATTTTATTCTGTTTGGAATTTTCCATCATCTGTAAAGAAAATAAATAGCTTTCTGTGAGTAGTGGGCTCTGGGTAGTGTAGCTGTAATCAGCCTCAAACCTTTCAAGTTTTTCTGCCTGTCTTTTCATTCCAGTCAGAGGTCCTGGGTTATGACTGTGTCCCTTCTCTGTATATTGATCTTGGTCTGCAGCAACTGGCTGATAAACTCGCAAATCTTGTGTTTATCATCCGCCAGATTTTTTGTTGTGAGGTTTCAATTTTTTTCCCTTTACAAGCTGTTCAAGTGTTCTAGCTATAGAGACCAGATGGTTTTTCTATTCCCTTGATGTTTCCTTTATGCGGATGATTGTTTGGAGATGTTCTAAGGCTGTATCAGGATAGGATAGTTTCTATAGTTACTCTAGTTAGCATCACTGCCTGTATGCCTTTGCCAGCGCAGACGAGTATTCAATCTATCAAAGTCCGGAAACCACTTAAAATAAATGGCCCTGTGTGTTTTGAAATCAGGTGAGGAAACCCCAGGTTTCAAGTAACCATTAATAAATAATTATCCTTTTGTTCATGTATCCTGCCAATTGCCTGATAAGAAAGAGCTGATGGATGATGTAGCTGGTTCCTAGCTTCCTGTTTATTAGAATGTGTTCATCTTGTACTTTCTACAGATGGAAGCTTTCAGGACCGCATGAGAAGTGTACTGTGTCCACATCACATTTAGTACTTGGTGGGTAATCAAAATTATATAGGGGCAAGGCTTTTCCCCATAAGCTTGAGCCCAGAGCTTAGCCTGTAGATGCTCATTGAAGATGTGCTTGCTGTGGGGATCCCTGACTGGTGATGTGGGAGATGGCTTCGGAGGCAGGTGATTGACAGAGGACAACAGCAGCAGAAGGGGCGGAGTCTCCTCGTGATCCTGACCTTGTGTATGGCCTGAGATACCCCGGGGGTTCCTGACATAGAAAGTGTTCAGTAGTCTGTCAGCAAAGAATATTTCAACAAGCTTGGAGAGTGGTACTTAACTCATCCTGACCACTTGCCCTGTGGCCGAAAGCCACCAGGAACACATCTGTAGTCGAACAAGTTGGTTTATTAGAAGTTGCAGTGAGACAGCACACACAGTGTGAGAACTGCAGGGAGTCTCAGAGTAAGAAGATGTTGGAAATGACCTGCTACCGGGTGTGGGCTTTGGTTGGGTGATTTGGGGGAGGGTCTAAGGAAGCAGAGGTTTTCTCTAGTTGGGAGTTGCCAGAGGCCAGGGGTGATTCTATGAGGGGGTATCTCAATACATCTCTCATCTCTAGGGAGGGCAGAGTAGAGGGGGACCAAAGCTGGAACTGGGAAAGATGCAGCAGTTGCTTACTTAGCAAGAGTGGAAGATGTGTGGGATTTAGCGTGATCTGGCCTCAGTGGACATTCTCGGAAATTATTTCTGTCCAACTGGAGAGCACGTGGTTTAGCTGGAAGCATCAGGCCAGCTCACGATAACACGGAGGCCGTGATATGAGGTCCTATTTGCTCCATGGCGTGGGCAGAAGTTTGTTTTCTTTCTCTGATGTCATTGATGCAGTTCAGAAAGGAGCTGGAGACCTTGTTCCTGATTCTACTGCCTTGCCCTTTGCCTCATCTCTCTCTGCCTTAAGAAGCATCTTACCAGCTGGGGCAGTGGCTCACGCCTGTAATCTCAGCACTTTGGGAGACCGAGGTGGGTGGATCACCTGAGGTCAGGAGTTTGGGATCAGCCTGGCCAACATGGAGAAGCTCCATCTCTACTGAAAATACAAAAATTAGTCAGGCTAGTGGCGCATGTCTGTAGTCCCAGCTACTCAGGAGGCTGAGGCGGGAGAACTGCTTGAACCCAGGAGGGAGAGTTTGCAGTGAGCCGAGATCATGCCACTGCCCTCTAGCCTAGACAACAGAGCAAGACTCGGTATCAAAAATCAATCAAACAAACAAACAAACAAATCTTACCTGAGGCTGATGAATACTGAGACCCCCGTGAGTCTCACCTCCTCTTCAGACAAGGATGGATGGGACCTCAAGGTCCATCAAGGTCAGATGTTGACGGTGCCTCTCCTCTCCGCATGCTGAGACAGTGACCTGCCTGAGACTCTGTCCATTTCCTGAAAATTTGATTTCTAATTCATAAAGCCAAATTCCAAATTCCAAAGTGCTGGGATTATAGGCGTGAGCCACCAAGCCTGGCCGGTTTTAATTAAAAAAATTTTTTTAAAAATAATTTCAACTTTTATTTCAGATTCAGAGGGCATGTGTGCAGGTTTGTTACTTGGGTATATTGCATGATGCTGAGGTTTGGGGTCCAGGTTATCCCATCACGCAGGATGGGTCAGCTTTTCCTCCTCCGCCCCCTCACTCCCCACTGTAATAGCCTGCAGTGTCTATTGTTCCCGCATTTATGTCCGCGTGTGTTCTGTGTTTAGCCCCACCTGTAAGTGAGACCATGAGGTATTTATTTTCTGTTCCTGCATTAATTCACTTAGAATAATGGCCTCTAGTTGCATCCATGTTGCTGCAAAGGACATGATCTCATTCTTTTTTATGGCTCTATAGTATTCTATGGTGTCTATGTACCATATTTTCTTTGTCCGGTCCACCAGTGATGGCCATTTAGGTTGATTCCATATCTTTGCTATTGGGAACAGTGCTGCAATGAACATCTGCATACGTGTGTGTTTTGGTAGAATGGTTTATTTTCCTTTGGATATATACCCAGTAATTGGATGGCTCAGTTGAATGATAGCCCAGTTTTCAAAGCTTTGAGAAATCTCCAAACTGCTTTCCACAGTGGCTGAGCTAATCAACACTCCCACCAATAAGGTATAAGCATTTTCTCTTCCCTGCAGCCTTGCCAGCCTTTGTCGGTTTTGACTTTTAGTAACGGCCATTCTGACTGATCTGAGACGGTACCTCATTAAACACTCAGGGAATCCAGATGCTGGCTACAGTTTGAGAACCCCTGTCCTTCCACACTCCCGACCTCCTCCTGCTTCCTGCTCCCACTGGTTGTTGGACTCGCCTGATAATCCAGAGCCCCGGAAATCCCAAGTTGGTGAGGAAGGCACGAATCCTGGCGAGTGCCACTTTTAGAAGCTCCTGGGTGACTCTATGATCCTTCAGGATGGGGACCCACTGGTTTGAAGGGGAAGGGTTTGAAGAATTCCACAAAAGACCAGACCACCCCCGCCTTGCTTCTGGCTCATCTGAAATTGTATCACTGTGACTTATCCCATGAAGTTAACCATTTGCCCGTTCTTGCCATCATTTATTAACTTATAAAGTCATTTCCATCTGATGGATGATTGATCCATTTGCTCAATCATTAGGTCCATTAATTATTTTCACATGTTCAGCTAATGTGACCTGAGAAGTGGGGAAGGGAGGTGCACGGTACCACCGTCTTCTCCCTTTGGTGGCAGCAGTCTCCCAACCTGTAGAGGACTCACACCAGAGTAAGAGAATCCATCTCCAAAGGCATCCAACGGAAGCGTCGGACAATGACTGTATGTATGCACACTAAACAGAAAAGTGAGCCAGCAGAGACACCAAGTCACACAAGCATGGGCCTTGTCTCAATGCTCCAGCGAGGCAGATGCTGGCCCCAAAGGGAGTGGGTGGCTGGCAACTTCCCTAGGGCTTTCTGCATTTTATTGATGAGCAATGAGAGGCATGAAGGCTAAGCAGCTTGCCCTGGGTCAAGCTACTTCTTCTTGCCCGGTGAAGAAGTAGCAGAGCCAGCGTCCCTAACCACCAGGCAATGCTGCCACCTGCTCTATGTTGCAGGTGAGGGGCTTAATGAAGGAGGAGACATGGTGAACTCACTGGTTCATTTCTAATCCTTTTTGCAGCTGTCTTAGCCAGTTGCAGGCTGCAGGCTTACCGCTGTAGAGTGAGGGACCAAGTCCACCCTGGGTGCCACCATTGCCACACTATCCTGGAACCTCCCCTGAAGGATTGGAAAAACAGGGCCGTGTCCTGAGGCCCAGATAGAAGCACAGCTCTCGTCTAGCAGCTTAGGAGTCACGGGAGGGAGCAGCACCTTGCAGTTCTTGTCTCTGCACCCTAGAGGGGAAGAGGGAAGTCTTGTCATTGTCAGCTTGTCCTTCCAGACAAAAATCACCCCACTGAAGTTCCATATCCTACATAGTTGGTAAAGAACATTCACACCTGTATTCCCAGCTACACAGGAGGCTGAAGCAGAGGGATCGCTTGGTCCCAGGAGTTTGAGGCTGCAGTAAGTTCTAATTGCACCACTGCACTCCAGCCTGGGTGACAGAGTGAGACCTTGCCTCTAAACAAAAAAAAGAAAAAGAAAAAAAAAGAACATCCACAAAACTGAACTGACCACCTGTTGAGCTGTAAACTCTAAAATAGCAGAAAACAGTGACTCCACCATGCTGGGTACACAGCATTTCTCATATACTAGGAAAATGAGGCTGAGAGTTAAGGAAATTGGTCAAGGTTGCAGGCAGTGAATGACAGCTGGGAATCATGAAGACAGTCTTTGGGTGTCGCCGCCAAAGCCAGTGTTCTTAACCACTCAGTTATTTTTGTCTCTCGGCATTTATTAATATACTTGAGAATGAATTAATGAAGCTCCCAGAAATGTCAGCTCATGGAATTCCACGGGGACAATGCAGAGGCTAAGAACAGAAGAGTTATGTTATGCATTAGCTCCGATTCTTCACCCTACCTGTCCACACCCTTTGCCCAGTGACTTTGCAGTTCCTCCCCTATGGGGAAAGTGAACATCCTCCCTCAGTCTCCTTGACTCTGGGTTGGCCGTGTGACTTTTCCTTGCTCAATAGAACGAGAGGGAGGTGGTACACCGGCTACAAGGCTAGACCGGGAGCCCGCATATCTCTACTTGTAGCTGCCAATGTGTGCATCTGCCACTGCCATCAGAAGAACTTGCTCAGCCAGCTCATGGGTCCCAGGAAAAGGATGAGTGTCCTCCACTCCACCTCCAACTGCACTCAGCTCCAGAAGCTGGCCCAGCCACTCCAGTACACATGAAAATAAGTTGTTGTTGCTTTTAGCCATTAGGTTTTGGGGTGATTTGTGATGTTGCATTGTTGCAGCAATAAGTAATAAACACAAACAGTGTTTGAGCTGTGGGCTCCAATGGACTTTTGTCACTTATTAGCTCTGGCCATTATTTCAACTTTCTAAATCACAGTATCTGTCACAAAAGACAGCAAAATAAAAATACCTAAAAAGTAATGTTTTAGAAGGTGCATGCATTTGTGTGCTAATTAAATGAGATAATGCTGGTAAGGGCTTTCTGCAGCACCTGGTACCAGTTGTATTACATTAGCCCTTGTGTGGTGACCCTGTGCCTGGGAAGGGGCTCTGCAGGCAGAGGCCTCTGCATCGGGTGCTGACCACAGGCCTGTGCACACCGGTTCTGTAGTTTTCATATTTTACAAGTTAAACGTGCTGAAAGCAGCATGGGCATACTCATTCAGCTGAATTAACTTCCACATGCTGAACATGCCCAGCCTGACAGAATGATCCGGGCTGTGTGTATGTGCATGCTCCCATGTGCACAGCAATGCGAGTGTTTATTCTTATTGGAATGTGAGCAAAGATGGGAAATATTTCTGCTTCTTGAAAATTCTGCATAAAACCTTCATCTGTTTTTCTGTCATTGCATAAAGTTGGGCACTCCATTTCTTGGAGTCAACGTTTAAAAGAAAAGACAATTGCAGGAAACGCTGGTCTGTCTTCCTCCAGCTTTTAAACAATGTCCTCTACCTGCCAGCGTGGAAGTAGCCCGGATGCAATTGGATGAACAACAGATGCTGCTTTCCAGGATGGTGCTGTGCTTTCATTCATTTGGGTAGCTCCTCTGTGAGCCTCCCAGCACCGACCACAGAGCCCCCACTCTCCAGCCTGCAAGACCCCGAAATTCAAGCCACACAAAGAAAGGAAGAGGGGGCTGTTGGCATTTACTGAAGCTTGTAAAACTGTCAGCAAAGCAGCCCTTACGCTTGGACTCCCTGCTAGCCGGGTTTTACAGTGCTGAAGTCAGCATCTTGATTCAGCTGCATAAATAATCTCCTGCAGTCCCGCAAGGCCTGGGGTAGGAGAGGGTGTGGGGACCGGGGAACTCTGTAAGGGCTACGATGGGAACCCCAGGGAATAAGACAGGCCAACTGTGGGGCTTCAGACTCCACTGCAGCCGGGATCGGGTTGTTGTTGTTAATTTTTTAAGCAATTTCTAAATCCTGTATTGACTCTGTCATGCATGTAATTGATCCTTAGATATTGTCAGCCAAATGACTAAAGGATTTAGAAATCTGATTGACTTTTGGAAATCTGATTGACTGGCACACTCTCTCTGCCTCTTTCTCTCTCAACATTTTATTTCTAACTATAGTTTCTTCTGTCTTTTTAGTTCCCCTAAGCAGATCAGACATCTCACTTTCAAAAAATGCCTTTCAAAACATACCTTTAAAAAACTGCTTGCAAAGAAATACCTCACCTTTTCTTATTTTGGCAATAGTGAGAGTAGTATCCCCAATGCCAACCAGCATCTCCATCCCTGCCTCCGCGCTGTGCCCTGGCTGGGGAAAAGTTCCATCTCACAGGTGAGCCATGGGGTCTGGGCCAGGAGGAGCCACTGCTCTTCCTTATGAAGAAGATAGAGCTGGATCAATGAATGGTACCAGAGGCACACAGCTCAGACCCCCCTCCGGTTCAGGTTCTGTTGCTCAGATCTATTGTTTTCTATTTATTCTGTGCGATGGCCCCAAGTTTAGCAATCTAAAGCTTGCATAGCCGGGCGCGGAGGCTCACGCCTGTAATCCCAGCACCTTGGGAGGCCAAGGCAGGCAGATCACCTGAAGTCAGGAGTTTGAGAACAGCCTGGCCAACATGATGAAACCCCATCTCTACTAAAAAATACAAAAATTAGCTGGGCGTGGTGGCGGGCGCTTGTAATCCCAGTTACTTGGGAGGCAGAGGCTGTAGAACAACTTGAACCCAGAGGCGGAGGTTGCAGCGACCAGAGATTGCACCGTTGCACTCCAGCCTGGGTGACAAGAGCGAAACTCTGTTGAAAGAAAGGGAAGGGAAGGACCAAGGGAGACTTAGGGGAGGGACGGGGATGGGGAGAGGGGAGGGGGAGGGGAGGGAGGAAGGAAGAAGAGAAAAAAGAAGGAAGGAAGGAAGGAAGGGAAGGAAGGAAGGAGGAAGGAGGAAGGAGGAAGGAAGGCAGGCAGGCAGGCAGGCAGGCAGGCAGGCAGGCAGGCAAGCAAGCAACGTTGCATAAAGAAAGTCACAGTTATAACTACATAAAGTAGCAGGTTGGCATGCAGAGGCCCAAGGTGCGTTCTTGTTGCCGATAGAGTTGGTTCACACAGCTGCATGGAGGGTGCCCAGGAGGGGATGGTGGCTGCACCTCAATCCAGCTCCCTTAAATGGCACTGAACCTCAGGAATGCAGTGTGGAACGTGTAAGAAGTTTCTGCAGGTGGAGACGTGTTGTCTCTGGAATTAATTCAGACAAATTCTCTGCGACTTATTTGTTCCAACTGGGCCTTGCCATGGCTTCTGGTCCTTTGGTCTCTAGTGTTTACTTAACTTCCTGCCGTAAGCTCATGGCAGCCTTGACCCCATGTGGGACACGATTTCTAATGTTTTCTCCCTATCCTTTCAAGGGTAATTGGGATAAAAGCAGAACACCTGTGCCATTTAGACCCAGTAATCCGGACCAGGGGTGCAAGTGGTTAATTGGAGCAGTGGCGGGGGCAAGTCAGACACCAGGAAGGAATGACAAGAAAAAAAACCTGTGACACATGCATAGAAATTACTCAGGAATCCTTCAAAGCAACATAGAAATACATGTAAAGTAATCCTATACAAAAAGAATAATAACGCTGGTTCTAAACTGAAGACTTATTCTGAAATATTCTAATGTCATAGTCTCAAAAACTAAAACTCTTGTAACTGGAAAATGTAATTATCTAGAGCTTTTGTGGCTTCTGTACATATCTCCCTGTTGCTGAACAGAGAACAATATAATTAATAAATGATAAAAGGAATTTTTTATTTTACTTTTTTCTATTGTGAATTTCCACTTCTAATGATAGTGTGTTTTCAAGTCAGGAGGATAAGGGTATCTTTGAGTCATGAAACTCAACATCAATTAAAAAGAATTCATTTTTTAATCTTCTCCGAAGTCATGAGGTTCTATTTAGTGAAGTTCATATCCTATCACATTTCAAAGAAACAAGTCTTACATGTGGAAAATATTCAAGCGTATATGTATATATTCAGCTTAGAACTCCCAAAGAGCTGGCTGGAAATTATATTAATAGTGACTCCCAGCTGGAAGTCACTGGTAAGCTGGTTTCCAATTATTTAACACAATTGGATAAAATGCACAGTCCTACCTGCCCTAGCTTTGCTTAATGTAGTGCAAATAAAGTCTAGTTTCAAACTAACATATCATCATAGGAAATTGGCTTGTGGTTGTACTGATTATTCAGAAAAAATGCTCTGAAACTTGCTTGATTAAAAATTCTACCACTGGAAATTGACTCCTGCATTAATTGAATTCACTTTAGGGATTGGTTGAAAGGTAAAAGTCTTCAGATTATTTATTAGAATACACTTTTGCAAAATAACACCGAATTGTCTTCGTTTTCTTTCTAATAGAATTTGAAGCTCAAAAACCTTTTAAAACACCCTGTGTTCAGGCAAGATAAAAAAAATGTTCTGATTGATCAACTTTTTTTGTGCTGTAGTTTTTGTAATCATAAATCTTATGTTTCAGATAACATCTGGGTACAGAGATTGAATCAATGACATATATTAATGGCAAGTAGGGAGATGGAGAAAGTATTTCAGATAATAATCCTGCTTTCCGGTGTGAAATCTACATAGCATTCTACTTAAGGCTAACCTGTGCTTTAAAACTGTGATTTCGCTGGAAGTATACGTATGAAACAAATCAGGAAAACTAATGTCTCTGACTATACATAGTTTACTCGGTTTCTGTGAGCAACAAGTTCATGTGTGCTACACCAGTTCCAGGACAGTCCTGGTTTTCACACCCCAACAGTTTTATTTTATTGAGCCTGTAGCCCTAAGACAAGGAATAGGATTCGTATAAATTTCAGCAAGTATCTCCAAAACATACTGTTTTTATCTGCCTTTCAAATTGTTTTGGAGTTAGGCCATGTTGTGCAATTACATTTCTAAAAAATTCACAAGCTTTTTCTGCAGTTTCATAGTCTAAATATTTTTTTTCACCAAATGTATCTTGCATGCAATACACTTGTTCCCGTTTTAAAATACCATCCTTCAGAAAGCACACATGGCCAGCCAGTCAATTGCACTCCCTAACGTAAATCTTTTGCTTGTGCCAGAGACCAGAGATTCTCTGATTGTTCACTGAAAGCCACACGTACTGAACGGTGTTTGGCAACAGCTAACTTAGGCACAGGCAAACCGTCAGCCTGATAATGTTGACATTTCCTGAGTGCCTCTGTGTGTCACCTATAAGTTATATATTTTCACAGATTTGTTTCATTTGGCTTTCACAACAACTCCAATAAAATAGGTATACTTCCACTTTAAGGACAAAGCAATGGAATCTGAAGTTAGTAACTTGCTCATGATCACACAGGGCCCAAGCCTTGGTCTTTAGTCTCAAGTCCATTGGACCACAGTGACCACCTGAAAATGAAGGCTTACCCAGGGAATATTCCTATATGAATCTTCTCCTTCCTTCCTTCCTTCCTTCCTTCCTCCCTCCCTCCCTCCCTCCTTCCTTCCTTCCTTTCTTATTTTTTTTTCAAACAGAGTCTCACTCTGTCACCTAGGCTAGAGTGCAATTCTGTGATCATAGCTCACTGTAGCCTCCAACTTCTGGGCTCAAGCAATCCTCCTGCCTCTGCCTCCCAAATAGCTGGAACTACAGGTACAAGCCACCATGCCTGACTAATATTTTTATTTTTTGGAGAGATGAGGTCTTTCCATGTTGTCCAGGCTGGTCCGGACCTCTTCACCCCAAGTGATCCTCCCACCTCAGTATCTCAAATTCTTACCGGTAACAGAGATCCGAGTTACCCTGAGTTACTGGTGGCCTATCCCTATGGCTCCGTAGCAACTTCAGTCCTCACCTCTTTAGAAGAAAGAATTTGACTGAAGGGCATAAAGCAGAAAAAGAGGCCAAGGCAAGTTTCAGAACAGGAGTGGAAGTTTACTTTAAAAGGTTTCAGAACAGGAAAGAACGGAAAATCGGCTTGGAAGCGACCCAAATTGGCGCCTGAAGGTCCAAGAGAGAAAAGATGATTTCCCATGATTCTTCCCTTAGGCTGGGCTTCCCGCATGCGCAGTGCTTTCCTTACCCCTAGGAACTAAGCATGCGCAGTGCTTTCCTTACCCCTAAGAACTAAGCATGCGCAGTGCTTTCCTTACCCCTAAGAACTAAGCATGCGCAGTGTGTTTAGGAAGCTGTCGCCGTGCCCATCTGATGCTTTTTTCCTTTTTCTGGTGGAGTGTGCTTCCAGAAATCATCACTAATTTTTGTCTCTTAATGTGCATGCCAAGGAGTTGCTTCTCCCTGGGGTCTGCATTCAATTAATGTTTTGATGTTATCAGGTGTGGACCATCAGGAAATGGCTTCTCCCTGGTGCTGCTGAATTATCCTTTTTAGAGAGTGTGAGAAAGAAGCTCACCCATCCAAACCCAAAGAATGGACTCAGAGACCCAGAGAACAGTGAAAGGGAGACTTTTAATGATGGTCTTGCAAGATTGGACGTCTGATAGGCAGGCAAACCCAGCACAGTTTCAACAAGCAATTTATTCCCTAGTACACAGGTCCCTCCTCAGGTTCCTCATAGGCTGAGTGCTGTGGGGTCACAGTCTTCCCGGACATCGCCTATTGATTGTTGAATAGGAGCTTCAGGTGTTTTGTTTTGTTTTTTGGGGGTTGTCTTGTTGTGTTTTGTTGCAGCCCACAATGCATTGCAATCCTAGTTAGCTCAGGGGTTCTTCCAGTATTTGACTTATGACCCAAGTAGTTGGGCAGGCTGATAAGAACAGACAAAACAAGCTATCTTGCAGGGCAGTCGACTTTCCTTTTGGACTAAACCTTTTTGGTTTAGGTGAGGGCAACTAGGAGGGGGGAAGGCGGGCAAGGGGGAGGCTGACAAGCAAGCACTGGTTATTCGAGCAGGACAAGTAGGGGCCTAGTATATCCTGTTTCTTATGTAGTTTGCTGACCTACGCCAATTCAAGGCACTTTATCTTGGAAACGGACCTCTGTGTACATGATTTCCTTCAGAGAGACAATGTGATAATTGCCAAACCACCAACCGACATTCCTAGTGTGTAGAGGGAGAGCCTGCCCCACTCCTGCCTATCTACCTATAAGAAGGGTGCTGGGAATATAGCTGTGAGTCTCTACACCTGGCGCTTATGTGAATCTTGATGCCAAGAAACACAAGTGAGACCTCAGCACAGGTTTTCATCAAGCTCTCCTACTTCCACCTTTTCTCCAGATTGCGTTGATATTGGCACTTGCTTAGAGGCCATGCCTCTCATTTAAGCTGTTCCTGTTTGCTTTCCGTTATACCCAGTTGGAGATGCTTTGGCTGATATAATAATATGCTCTCCAGCTCTCACTTGCCTCATTTAGATTTGTCTCATTTAGATTATTGAGTACTTTCTTTTGTCTTCAGTTGCTTCATTCCTCCCCCATTTCCTTCAGTTTGCTTCTAGTACTTGGAATTCTCATCGCTTTTCAGTCTTTTGGCTAACGTCAAGCGGAGTATACCCAGACTTCTCTCTTTTCTTCATCTCTTCCTTCCTGTGAATACTTTTCTTCTTTCTAGACTTGCTCCATGTTTTCTAGGTTTTTTCATATCAATCTCCTGCCTCCACCCCGCACCCTGTGGAATGATGGGCATTCTCCGATAAAAAAATAAAAACACTTAAGAAAACAGGGAATCACAATCTTCCCCCTTAGCACCCGAGCACTCGGCTTGATCTTGGGTCTTCTTATGGCTAATTGCTCTTCCCGACTGCTGATTTTGAAAACATTTTGGTAATGAATTTTCCGGTTGGTTAGATTCCAGATTAATAGCAGTTAATGCTAAAATTTCAATTTTCTAAGTGGAAAATGAGGTACCAATGGGATAAGAATCTTTCCTGAGTTTGTATAAATCATCAGTATTGGCAGATAAAATAAAATTTCAGACGTTCTATTATCTGAACTGAATTACCATTCCTAATGTTTCCTAATCTTTGGAGAGAACGAGCTTTGTGTATTATCTGAGCACATGTGGAAGGCAGGGAATAAATCCCGTGCAATTCCAAGGTGGGGGTGAGTGTGGGGGTGGTGATGTTGGTAGAAAACATTCTGACCAGTGAACTGCAAGGGGTGGTTGGTAATCCCTCCTATAAATCCCAGCAGACTCAAGGCAAGGTCCAGGTGGGGTGAGGGTGCGTGTACAGTAGTGGCCATCCTTGAGAGATCTGGGTCAGGCTTTGGGACACTGACAGATGCCTATCTCATGGTTAACCCTCCTGCTCCGTTCCAGGATATGTCACTTAGCTCAATATTTTGCATGCCTGTGTGAACTAAAGACTAGGTCGAAAGCACAAGTGGAATAACAATAGTGTTCAATGATTCAACAAATTCTTTGGGGAACTCACCAAGTTATGAGTTACGCTATACAGAGCTTATGGTTTACAGGATAGACATTGTTTTAGACAGAAATAATTCTCTTCAAAAACAGGGGGAGGCAGTGTAATATGGAGGTTCCTGGGTTCAGATTCTAGCTCCACCCCTCACTAGTAATATGTCCTGAAGCAAGTTCCTTGTCTTCCTGAGCTTCAGTTTCCTCATCTTTAAAATGGGTATGATGCTAGTCCCTCCAGGTAGAGTTGTCTGGTTATGAAATGAAATCCTACAAGGGAGCAACATCTGGCTTAGCATAGACTTAGTGAACGTTCACTCCTGTGAGTAAGGGGTTGTCTGCAAATGTTAATATCTTGATCACTACGTATTTGTCTCTCTCCTTTTGCTTTTAGTCATCTGAATTTTGCCCTATATAGTCTATTACTAGTACCCAAGAGGAAGAGAGATTGACTGATTAAACTATTTTTCTGGATAACACATTGGCAGGCCTGATCAGGAAAGAATAGTTTCCTCATAGACAATAATTTATTTCTAGTTACATAGACTGCATTAGTCGTTTACAGCCTTTGCTTCTCATTTAACTCATCTTGGAACAGAATGCCACGGGCTTCAGATGGCTCTGGGAAAGTTTTGCAGGGAGTTGAACATTGGGTTAGAAGGACATGTTGGTGGGTGTCTGTAATCCCAGCTACTTGGGAGGCTGAGGCAGGAGAATCACTTGAAGCTGGGAGGTGGAGATTGCAGTGAGCTGAGATCGTGCCGCTGCCTTCCAGCCTGGGTGAAAGAGAGAGACTCCATCTCAAAAAAAAAAAAAAAAAAAAAAAAAAAAAAGAAAAAAAAAGAAGTTCAAAAGGAAGGATGAGTCTGAAATGTTTCTTTTTGATCAAATCTGTGTCCATATGCACCCATCCCTTACTTGCAGATACTCTCTGTTGGTTCCTCATCTTAAGATCAACTAGAAGTCTCATGGGCTACACATTCTTCTTGGAAAGGGAGGAAGAGTGATAAATCCTTACTGTACGCCAGGCATTTTCTTTTTTTCTTTTACTGTAGTGAAATGTACTTCCAAACAATTGACCATTGACCATTTTAGTCATTTTAAGTGTACAGTTCGGTGATATTAAGAACATTCACATTGTTATGCAACATTACCACCATCCATTTGCATAACTTTTGCATCATTCCAAACTGAAACTCTGCCCCCATGAAGTACTGACTCCTCCCCTTCCCTTTCCCCCAGCCCCTGGCAACCACCGTTTGATATTCTGTTTCTATGAATTTGACTACACTAGGTCCCTAATGTAGGTGGAATCATGCAGTATTTGTCCTTTTGTGACTGGCTTGTTTCAATTAACGTAACATCCCCAAGATTCATCCATCTTGTAGAAGGTGTCAGAATTTCCTTCCTTTTAAAGACTCTATAATATTCCATTGTATGTATATACCACGATATGCCATGTTTTGTTTAACCATTCATCTATTAATGGGCATTTGGGTTGATTCTATCTTTTGGCTATTTATTTCTTAAAACAGTATGTATGCTTATTACCGTTTTATAGATGACAGACTCAGAAGACCCACTTGTTCAATATTATACTGTTAATACCAAAAACCATGTCAGTTACCATTTGATGCCAAAGTCCCCTTTCTCCCCACTGCACTGCACTTCCTTATTCAGCCCACTCCAGACCCTTCCTAATGCCTGCTCTCTAGGAACCCTGGACTATGTCCTGAAGCACTGACCCTAATCCACTTCATGGAAAGGTGTTAAGATGTTGATATTCCCAGTGTTAACTTTGCTTGTGCACAAGCAAAACCAACCTTTCACTTAGAGTTGTCAGAGAGAAGTGTCTAATTTTCTATCTGATTCATTTATTCATCCATGCAGCGAACATTGTATACATACTAAGGCTACAGGAATGAATAAGACATGACCTCCATCCCTAAGTGGCTCACAGTCCAGTGGACACCCAGAGTTTCTCCACCTCAATACTACTGACATTTGAGTGGATCATTCCTTGTCCTGGGGGGCTGTCTGTGCATTGTAAAATGCTGAGCAGGATCCTAGGCCTTGGCCCACATCCCCTGCATAGTTGTGAGAATCAAAAGTGTCTCCAGATGTTGCCAAATGTCCTCCGGGGGGCAAACTCAGTTGATCTCAACTGAGGGGAGTCAGTGAGAATCAGTTGAGAATCAGATATCTCACCACTTAGGGATGGAGGCCATGTCTTATTTATTCCTGCAGCCTTAGTATATATAAAATGTTCGCTGCATGGATGAATAAATGAATCAGATAGAGAATCAGTGAGTGGACAGTACTCATAAATAAGTCAGCTGGGATATCTCACAAGGCGTGCGCAAGGAGAGGTGTGTGTTGGGAGCCCAGAAAGGTTGCCTTTAGCGAGCTTGGTGGGTCAGCAAAGGCTTCCGGAAGGAGACTTAGCAAATCTTATTTGGTTCCCAGCAAGCAAATGGAGAACACACTGTAAATAAGTTTACTAACCTGCCATTCATGTGTGTACTTCCACCATGCTGAGCTGCGTTTTAATACATATTCACTGTCCATTCCATCTTAGCCTTGAGAAATAAAATTCTAAACTCCAGCCAACTCAACGGACCCCCTCTTGGCCAAAGGGATCCCAGAGAGACCTTGAAAACTGAGTTCCCAGCCATCATGGGATGCGTGGTTGGACACACCTCATTATACCCTCCGCCGTTAGGCGTTCTTTCCTAAAGGCTGACCAGAAAGCAGCCTTTTGCAAAGACTCCACTCCTGACTTCAACTGAATGGCAGATGCTGGGCCTCTCTTTTTGCAGTTTTGACACAACTGACCAGCACTCCTTCCTGACAAGAGACCACTGACCACAGAATGGTTCTGGCCAGTCTACAGAGGATGCCCAGTAATGTGGATTGGCTGTGTTCCCACCAAAATCTCAACTTGAATTGTATCTCCCAGAATTTCCACGTGTTGTGGGAGGGACCCAGGGGGAGGCAATTGAGTCATGGGGGCCGGTCTTTCCTGTGCTGTTCTCGTGCTGGTGAATGAGTCTCATGAGATCTGAAGGGTTTATTGGGGGTTTCCACTTTTGCTTCTTCATTTTCTCTTGCCACCATGTAAGAAGTGCCTTTTGCCTCCTGCTGTGATTCTGAGGCCTCCCCAGCCAAGTGGAACTGTAAGTCCAATTCAACCTCTTTTTCTTCCCAGTGGCAGGTATGTCTTTATTAGCAGCATGAAAACAGGCTAATACACCCAGTGAGGGTTTTTGTGCCCTCTGCTTCACCTTTTAAAGTCAGAGGCTGAAAATTCTACCCTCAGATTGTGCTAATGCTGCCGTGTTTTGAACATATGACTCATGAAGAGACATGAAGCTCAATTGTGTGTGCATGTTTCTCCTTTCATGCATACTCATGCTCCTCCTATGGCTTATTGAAGATGGAGATTGGGCCACCCTATGCAGCATAAATCCCTTTCTTATTCTTCCCACTCTGGACGTGCCTGCTCTGGTCTTCTAACCAGAGGCTCTGCTTCCCAGCCTGTCAGAATGGCCACCCCACAGGCTGCAGCCCTTCATGAGAAAAAAAGCTCTCCTTTCCAAATTTATGAACCTCATCATCCTTCATTTGACGGCCTCTGTGTTGTAGCACCAAATCTCTGGGCACTAACTGGGTGTCCTACAATTCATTCCGTTCTGACGCTAAGTACTTGGAGTTAGTGTAGACCCCCCAAGTGATGGGCACAGTTCTACAAGACTGTCCCTACTTTAGACACCAGAAGCAAGTGTCAGTCCCCAAAGTAGCCCGACTTCTGCCACCTTGACTACAGATTCGGAGGTTCCCATGACCCCCACTTCAGACTTGGTGATTTGCCAGAGCAACATACAGAGCTCATTGAAAGCACTGTGCTTACAACTACAGTTTGGTTGTAAACACTACAGCTCAGGAACAACCAACTGAAAGAGAAGCATTGGGCAGAGTCCAGGGCAAGGGAGGCATGCAGGACCCTCTGCCCCTACTCTGGCTGGAGCCAGGGTGCACCACCCTCCGACATGGATATGTTTCCCACAGGGGGCCCCCCAAACCCCATTATTCAGGGTTTTTATGGAGGTTTCATTATGCAGGCATGATTAATTAAATTATTGTCCATTGGTGACTAAACTCAGTCTCTAGCTCTTCTCCCCTCCCCTGAGGTCAGGGAGTGGTACTGAGAGTTCCAAACCTTTAATCTCACGTTGGATTTTTCTGACATGACCAAGCCTTCCCTTGAAAGTATCTAAGAACCGGCCGGGCACGGTGGCTCAAGCCTGTAATCCCAGCACTTTGGGAGGCCGAGATGGGCGGATCACAAGGTCAGGAGATTGAGACCATCCTGGCTAACACGGTGAAACCCCGTCTCTACTAAAAAATACAAGAAAAAAAACTAGCCGG
Source organism: Rhinopithecus bieti (assembly GCF_001698545.2). Lineage (NCBI taxonomy): Eukaryota > Metazoa > Chordata > Mammalia > Primates > Cercopithecidae > Rhinopithecus > Rhinopithecus bieti. The sequence goes on from NW_016805426.1 coordinate 1,517,100, forward strand.
TTGAGGTGGCGGGCGCCTGTAGTCCCAGCTACTCGGGAGGCTGAGGCAGGAGAATGGCGTAAACCCGGGAGGCGGAGCTTGCAGTGAGCTGGGATCCGGCCACTGCACTCCAGCCTGGGTGACAGAGCAAGACTCCGTCTCAAAAAAAAAAAAAAAAAAAGTATCTAAGAACCACTGAGTCACCTCATTAACGTAAACTCATATATAATCTGGTGACAAGGGCTTGTTACGAGTGACAAAAGACACTCCTATCACTCAGGAAATGCCAAGGTTTTCAAAGCCCTGTGCCAGGAATCAGGGACAAAGATCAAATATGTTTCTGTTTTTTAAAATTATATCACAGCCCTGGTCTAAAGAAAACCCATGTTCTTCTTGCAATCAAGATTCTAAAGAAAGCAGTGGCAATTGAAGCCACAAGAGTATGTTATCCAAGCAGGTGCCATGGCCTTATTTATGTACTAAGCAACCCTGCTCTGAGCTGCCTCTGTGCTGGCTGGAGGGTTTCAATTACTCATGGCCTTGGACATTCAAGGAAGCATGTCCCTTAATTGGGTGTAGTTCTTGTATTGCCTGAACATCGTCTTTCTCTGGTGACCAGAGAATAACGAATGCAATGTAAATAGATTATTTTTCTTCCAGATACAAACAGTCATTGCATTCATGTTTTGCTTTCAGATTTGCTAGAAGAAAGTAACTGCTAGAACATCAAAAGGGATTTCTTAAGATATTTTTGTGAATCCATTGAAATAGTATGATCAATTGATTATAGAGATTAATTCAGTGACTAAAACAGGTCAGAAGATGCCAGGGGAGAGAGTGTGGAATGCCCCAGGGGTGTATATAGTCCTGGGCATATTGAAACTCTCTGAGCTTCATCTCTGTCTGTAAACTCATACCACAGAGAGTTGTTGGAAGGATTAGCTGAAATAATAACAGACATAAAGCACTTGGAACAATATGTAGCACACATAATTGAATACATTTTCAATAAACGTTAGCTCTACCTATGATTTCTATGTCTAGGTCAGACCCTACACGCATGGACGGGACAGTCCTCTGCTGCATCCTCCTTGACTTGTCCTTCTTCTGTGGGAGAAAGAATCAGACAATCCTGCGGGATCTGTCCTTGGCGTCTTCCCTCCCTTCCCTCTTTCCTCTGAGAGCCATCTTTTCCTTGGCTCCTCAGCTCTCACCTCTGCTGATGATGTTCATTTCTGCTTCTAGCTCCTCCCTCCAGCCTTGGGCTCCTGTCTACTGCGGCCCAAGGCAATTCCACTTAGTCACCGCGATAAGTTTCCATCATCCAAATGGCTGGGACCACATTCAACTCCTCCTCCTCCTCAACCAGCATCTGTCCACACTTCCCCGTTTCTAGCCTTTCTTCTTCCACACACTCAGGAGTGAGCCTCTCCTATGAGTTGGGCACTCAGCATGGGGGCATAAGGAGAAGAAATATGTAACTTTTGTCTTCAGTTCAGAAGCAGATGGAAAAGCCAACTAAAGAATTCTAAGAAAGAGGTATAGACGTGAATGCATGCTTTCTGCTAGCAAGGACAGATAACATTTAAAGGAGGAAGACAGCAAAAAGGAGAGACTGCTTGGTTCGTCAATAATGACACATCTTATTAGATTGGAAAGAGAACAAAACCAGAGTTAGCCAGGCTGAAGGCGCTGGTCAGGATACATGGAGTTGTAGCCAGGAATCTGGTTGTATGCATTACAGGAATATAAAGAGTTCTGGACTAAAGCTAAGCTCTTTGTGTGAGGTAAGGGCCAGCTTGGGACCCTCCACCCTAGAGAACCTGAAGTCAGGTGGGCTAGTGGTACCACTGGGGCCCGTGACCCACCAGCCCAGAGTCTGACTGATTACTTTTGAGATAGATGGGCTTAGCCCAGGAGTCCATGGGATCCCTCCATTGTTTAGAAGGCAAGGCAAGAGCCTCAACTGATTCTATGGTTCTAATAGGAGAAAAACAGAGAGGCAGAGAGACACACACACTTGTACACACACACACACAGTAAAAGTGAAAGAGAGAAAGGCAGAGACAAAGAGAGAAGGTCACCTATATTAGTCTGTTTTCATGCTGCTGATAGACATACCCAAGACTGGGTCATTATAAAGGAAAGAGGTTTAATGGACTCACAATTCCACATGGCTGGGGAATCCTAACAATTACAGTGGAAGGCAAGGAGGAGCAAAGTCACATCTTACATGGCCGCAGGCAAAAGAGACTGAGAGCCAAGTGAAAGGGGAAACCCCTTATCAAACCATCAGCTCTCATGAGATTTATTCACTACCATGAGAACAGTATGGGGAAACCCCAACCCCACGATTCAATTATCTCCCACACATCCCTCCCACAACATGTGGGAATTATGGGAACTACAATTCAAGATGAGATTTGGGTGAGGACACAGTCAAACTATATCACCAACCCTGTAAAGGTGAAGACTGCTTCAAACTTCTGAGCTCAGATATGGTTGAGCAATGCAGTATCTGGGGCATTGCTGGGTCTAGACTCATGCTAAACACCACCGATGGGGGATGACTTCACCCCACGTCCCAATATTCACTTTCTAGCTCATTGGTTTAAAGACAGAACAAATAGACAACCCACTAAAACAACACAAACAAAAAGAAAAGCTCAGGGGATGAGTCACCTCACAAAGTCAAATCAGTGAAGAGAAATACCATCAAAGAAGGGCCCAGGAAAAGGAGACAGTGTGACTGATGCCCTGGCAGTGGCTGAGGGTGCTCTGGGTTCACCAGTCCACTGGGCCAGAGGGGAACAGTTTGCTCCCCATTCCTCTCACAATTCCAGACACAGGATGTGCATGGTGTGTGTATGTGCGTGCATGCATGCTCTGGGGGAGACAAAAGTGGATTACTTGTGTGTATAAAGTGTCTGATGAGTGCAATTGTCTCCACCAATTTAAAAGAATTTAACAAAGAGCGAAGCAATTGCCAGGGCTCAAAGGAGCAGGGCAAGCAGATTAACAACAATCTCTGAACTCAACAGCATTTCACTAATTGGCAGCGTTTGCCTTGACTCCACATTACCTTCCTTGCCTGCTCTCCACAGAAGGAGACAATACCTTTATCTCCTTGCCAGCACAAATCCCTAAAAAGCCCAATAAAAGAGGAACAGAAAGGAGAGGTGGTTATTACATTTCCCTTAAGCTCACAAACTCATTTCTTTTAAGCTCATTTTGTTTTTTGAAAACATTTCGGAGAGCTGAAAGTAGGGAGTCTACCCGTCACCCCGCCTGCTGTGTTGGGCTCAAGGTCTGCATATTTTTCTAGGCTGGACTCAGCCTGCTTGGAGCCCCTTGCAAGGAGGCAACACTGAGTGTCTTGTGATATTTTATTCCTCCATTCCCAGCAATTCATCCTCATTCTGAACTCTGAGACGACTTTAATTGCTTGCAACAGAGGGCTCAGAATGAGACTTTTACACAGAGTTTTAAAAAAGCCTCCTGCCTCAGCACTAATCTACTGTGTCTTTAGTCCTCTGCCATGGCCCATTCCTTGAGAGAACTCTGGGCACACAAACACATGGATATTTGGTATTGCAGAAAAAGCAGAGGGTGGAGGAGAGCCAGTAGACTGGGTTTCTAGTCCTAACATCACCACTCACCAGCCATGGAAGTCTGAGAACAGCCTAAGGTCTCTTTGAGTCCCTTTTCCTCCATCTGTAATAGAAAGAATTTAGACAGAATGTCATAGGAGGTCATTTTGGGCCCTGATGCTCTATTTTTCTGTCATTCTGGAGCTCACCCAGGTGTTGGGAAAGTCGTGAGAAACACAAATAGCTTAAGAACTATGGAGACAGAGGGTTTTGCCCCAGCTGAAGTTGCAATGCTAGTAGCCGCCAAGTGTCCTATTGAGAATAGTGGAACAAGGCCTTAAGGGAAGAGGGACTCAAGTTGCCAAAGCCAGGATGTGTCCCTTTGGGATTAAAGTCTAGGAGAGGGTGAACAGAAATTTTAAAATGGGAAAACTGGTGAAATGGTCGTTCTACCTAGGAGTAGAATTCGTCGGCTAGGAAGGGATTGTGAATGATACCTTCTCTCCAGCAATGCAGCATTGTCCGCCCTGTTTGGCTCTCACTTTGGTGTTTTTAAATTAAAGCGAGTGTGTAATTAACAAATTAATTAATAGGTGCTCCCTGGTAATTTGTGTTCCCACACTGGAGTCAATACATGTATGTGACATTTGACTGAGGATAACATAAGGATAACACGCCAGTGTTTCTCATCTTAACTAATCTTTGAGAAGTGCAATTTAAGAATATCTGGGATAGCCTGGCATGGTGGCTCATACCTGTAATCCCAGCACTTTGGGAGGCTGAAGCAAGAGGATCACTTGAGCCCAGGAGTTCAAGACCAGCCTGGGCAACAGTGAGACCCTGTGTGTACAAAAGAATTTAAAAATCAGCCAGGCATGGTGGCACGTGACTGGAGTCCCAGCTATTTGGGAGGCTGAGGTGGGAAAACGGCTTGACCTGGGAAGTTGAGGCTACAGTAAGCCGTGATCGCACCACCGCACTTTAGCTCCAGTGACAGAGAGATCCTCTCTGCGAAAAACGAAACAAAACAAGTATATATGAGAGATTGGTATGTGTTTGTGCGTTTACATTTAGTAATAGTCTCCTTCCTACTTTTCTTCTCTCCCTCCTGCTGTCCCTGCTTTCTTTCTTCCTTCCTTCTTTCCCTCCCTACCTTCCATCTTTCTTTCTTTCTACTGAAAATCAAATCAAATCATTGCATGATAGCCAAATGATATCTCTGCCAGCATCTACTTTGGAAATCACCTGGTCAGAGATGTGTGCATGTCTCCTTTTAATCAAATCAATGAAAGGGGGTGAGTCCTCACCGTGACACACGCCCTGGCCAGAGGACTAGGCTGTCCCTGAGTCGGGTGCTTCTGCCTGTGTGGAGGGTCCGGTTTCAGCCCTGGCAGCCAGGGCAGCTCGCTCGCAGGTGTCCCTGCTTTGGGAAGTGACCGCCCACATCATCCTTATTATTCCGCCTGTTCAGGAACATTAAAGTGACACCGTGTGAAAGGCTTAGAGGGGAGGCCTCTCTGCAGAGGGTCTCCGGAGAGGGAAAATGTGGTGTTACTCTGTAAATCTTTTCCCACTGTGTCAGGTTTCCATAGCTCTGCTTCCTATTATTCACGTTGGAGCTGACTGCCTGATCCTAAAGGCTGAGAACAAGGACTTGGTTTCTGTAAGTTACATAAATGACTTCCATTTTTCTAGTAGTAAAGATCACATGTTTTTTGTTTTTTGTTTTTATCTTTTGGACACCTGTATTGATTAGAATTCTCCAGGAAAATAGAACTAATAGGATGTATATGTCTGCATGTATGTATGTGTGTGCATGTATGTGTGTGCATGTATGTGCATATGTGTGTATACATGTTTTTGTGTGTGCACGTATGCGTGCATGATGTGTATATGTGCGTACATGTTTGTGTGTGCATGTGTGCGTGTGTGTGCACGTGTGTGTATATGTACATGTAAATAAATGTATTCATAAGGAATTGGCTCACATGATTATGGTGGCCAAGTCCAAGATCTGCAGTCGGCATGGTGGAGAGCCAGGAGAACTGATGTGTGGCTTCAATCTGAAGGCTGTCAGGCTTGAGACCCAAGAAGACCTGCTATATCTGTTTGAGTCCCAAAGCAGGAAAAATCTGTTGTCCCAGTTCGAGGGCAGAGACAGAGAATTCTTTCCTATTCAGCTTGTTGTTCTAGTCAGACCTTCATCTGATGGGATGAGAATCACCCAGACTGGGAGGGCAATCACCTTACTCAGTCTACTGATTCAAATGTTAATTTCATTGCAAACGCCCTTAGGGACACACTCATATAATGTTTGACCGAATATCTGGGCACCCATGACCCAGACAAGTTGATGCGTACAATAGACTATCACAGCACCCATGCTCAAATCAATGAGCCAGACAGAGATTGAGCTCTTTTTCCCATCTCCTTCTAGGACAAGAATTGTCAAAGCCGGGGTCAGGATGGGGGATGCTGAAGTGCTCATAAACTCTAAACCAGAGCCTTCCTGAGAGCCTAGTGGGTCGCTGGGAAGACAGCCAGGTCACTAGGACTGCCAGGGCTGACAGTGCAGGAGGAGGTCCCAGGCAATGCACTCTGAAGACTTTCGGCCCATCTGCATTTTTGGAGGGGCCCCTAACTTTTTTTTACTGGGTCCAAACCCACCACTTCACCCCTGAATCCTGGTCCTCCCATTTCCATTCTCAGTCTCAGTGCTTGCACCCAGCACCTCTGGCTTCAGTCCTATAAACAGTGTCTTCTGCTCTCAGTCAGGGCAGGTGGATGGATTAACTCACTCACTCCTGGGCTGACAAATGCTCTTTAAAAACCCCCTCCCTCCCAGAAGCATTGCAGCTGAAACGTTGATTTTTAAATGCCCAAAGTCTTCAAGTTTCAAAGGAGAAAAGTGTAATATTGACAGATACCTGCTAAATTTAGATTTGAGAGAAGGGGGCTGGGCTTGGGCTACATTGTTTGAAATTCGATCTCAGTCTTGAAGTGGTTAATTCAAATAAGAGAAGGTGTGTGTGTGTGTGTGTGTGTGTGTGTAAACATACTGGTGCGAACTCAAGTTTTCACTGATTCTTATGGTTTACTCAAGTCACTTGTCTTCATATTTATATATTCAACTGTCTGTCTCATTTATCTTATTTATTAAAACAGAATTCACTGTGGCATTAAGGCCCACATCTGGAAATACAGATCTCATTAAGAAACTCCCCCTCTTGTCAATTCTAACTTTCTGTGTTGTGCCAAAATACAAACCACTCTGGCAGGTAGAAAGCTGCTATTAATCTTGCCAAGTTTCTCTTACATAATTGATAATAAAACCGAACATGGCTAAGGTTTAAAAATCATCTTCCTTTACTATTATTATCACTATACATTTGAAAACCACGCCTACAGAACAGCCAGCCCTCGGAAGTGAAAAAAGTTAATGAAATTTCTCATTTCAAAAACGCACCTGAGGCTTAGCGTCTTGGAATGGCACTGAAAAGTGGGGCGAAATCAGAATGATGCATGTTCTCCTAATGCCTGGAATAACATGAAATCTGCCTGATGCCTATGCCTCGTGGAGACAAAGACCCAATTTTTTTTATATTATTAGACACAATTATGAGAAGCCACAGAAAGTAAAAAAAAAACAAAAAAACAAACAAAAAAAAAAACACATTTCTGTATTCAAATGGAAATAAGTGCCTCATTAGTAATAAAGGCTCTAGGTTATGTTACCATGTAACCTTTTGTTCAAACATGATGTCTGAAATTTGCATAAGTAGTCAGCTGTGTATATCTCAGGGCTGTTGAAATGCTGTGACTCACCAATCTAAGCGGCCTCATAAACAGTGTTTTTCTCCTTTTCTGGTGCCCTTGTTTTCACAGAAACACAGCTGCACAGCACTGACAGAGAAGTCGCAGAGCAAAAGGGAATCCACAATAAAAGAGCTGCATTGCGCCATGTTCACAATTTCCTTGCAGAGTGGGAGCAGAGATGGTGCAAGTAAACAGACCCATTTGGAAGCCCACTTGGAAACTGGGGTCATTTAAAAAAATTTATTTCCATAGGTTTTGGGGGAACAGGTGGTATTTGGTTACGTGAGTAAGTTCTTTAGTTGTAATTTGTGAAATTTTGTGCACCCATCACCCGAGCAGTATACACTGAACCTGTGTGTAGTCTTTTATCGCTCACCCCCTCCCACCCTCTCCCCCAAGTCCCCAAAGTTCATTATATCATTCTTATGCCTTTTCATCCTCATAGCTTAGCTCCCACTTATGAGTGAGAACACATGATGTTTGGTTTTCCATTCCTGAGTTACTTCACTTAAAGTAATAGTCTCCGGTTCCATCCAGGTTGCTGTGAATGTCGTTAATGTGTTCTTTTTCATGGACTCATTCTTTAATGCCATCTTGGCAACCATTGAATTTCTTGTTTTAAAGAAGGAGAAGGAGACATGAGGAAAGGTTCAGAAGACTGCCTGGACTTCAATGGAACTTACATAATAATTTTCTGTGTTACATATAAATCCATCAGAAACATATGGAATGCATTTTCATTCAAGTTCACATGTGGAATTATTAACAGAAATGCAGTGGGAAAGAACGGTTTTGGGAGTGTGGGGGTGTGGAGGGACAAGGGAAGAACATGTTTTATGGAACTCATGAAATGCAAATGTTTCCAAGAGGAAGTGTTTGGGTTTGCCCCTAGCTCACAGAGCCTCTGGGATTTCTGTCCTTCAGAGTCTAATGGCAAGTGAAATCCTTCACCTGCAAGGAAGTGAGCGATCAGCTGCTGCAGGCAGACTCCAGAGGGGGTATAGCTCCTGGGAGGTTCCTGGAAGCTGCCCTCAAAGAGCCTGCAGTCTACTTGGGTAGAAGGACAACAGGTGGGTGACTAGGGAAGCACCAGAGACACGTCTGACTTTGTGAGTTCTGAACATTTTCTAAAATGACGTAGTGAAATGGGGAAGTTCCCTGACCCCCATCGCAGGATGTGCAACAGGGATGTGGCTCATCTTTTCGGCCACTGTGTGCACTCAAACAAACCCCTTATGGGAAGGGGAGCATGCAGATGGGCAGGTGCAGGAACCAGGCAAGGGCTTTTGGGTTCCAACCCCATGGTAGTGTCTAGTAGTGGATGTCTTCAATTCTCAAAGGCCCAGTGGCTGTGCTACAGTGCTTTTTTTTAGCTTTGCCCTCCAAAGATGGCTTAAGTGTTAACCAGCTCAATGCCCTCTTGTTACCCAGGTTCTTGTCTGGCATCCAGGAAAAATCAGGTCACACACACACTTGAAGGACGGTGAGTGAGAGAATTTTACTGGGTGATGGAGGTGGCTCTCAGTGGGACGGATGGGGAGCTGGAAAGGGGATGGAGTGGGAAAATGATCTTCTCCTCACCAAGGAAGGTCCGATGATTGGCTGTGCCACAGCTGATCTCTCTGAGCACCCCCAGTCAAACTCCTCTCGATGTTCAGATTCTCCTTCTTTTCTCTCCTTCTCTGCTGCACTGCTCTTTTGCTCCTCTGCCCTTCTGTTCGTCTGCTCATCTGCTTGTGGAGCCTGGGGTTTATATGGGTATAGGATAGGGAGTTCTGACGGCAACAAGGCAACATTTGGGCCCAAAAACAGGAATGCCTGTTCCCATTGAGGGATGCTGCTTTCCAGACTTGAGAGTGGGGCCTTTGCCAGGGAACCTCCGTCTTCTACCCAGTGTTTCCCTGGCTCCTGTTTGTATCAGTAGGACTTGATGCAAGTCACTTAAGGTGGGCCCGATGTCACAGCATCTCATTTTGAATTAGTGAAAAAAGTCCTGGGGACAAAGTGATTCAAAGTATTTGGATGGCTCCAGTACTTCTGTGTGGATTTTAAAAGAAATATCTGATGAGAAGAGGGCACACCTCATGCTTGTCCTGTTTTGTCACTAATGTGAGTGAAGATGGATAAGTCACTTCACTTCCTCTTGGGACTCTAGTCTCCTCGATTATGAAGTCAAAAGTTTGGAGTCTTTGGTCCTTTCTGGCACTAAAGACCTCAGATGATACATATACAGGTGACACTAAGACTTGGTCCCTGAGGCCACCTGCCCATGTGGCCAGGTCTGCTTTGGATGGCAGAGGGGAGTTAGGAGTTTTCATAGAAGACTTGGAATTGCTGGGTAGGGAAACTCTGGCACCTCAGACTGCATTGTGTTGAGACTGGGACAAAAAGAACACAAAACAGAGGCTGTAGGTCTATGGGCAAAAAGTTTCCTGTTTTCAGAGACCCATGGTGGCAGGGCCCAGGTAGTCCCACAGATTAGCAATGCCCTGTCCAACCTCACCTGCTGCAGAGCAGCACTGGGACCCAGGGAGATAAAGCAATACTTTGTTCAGACGTAGAGAAGGACAGAGCCACAGGCCAGGACCTGTCCCCTTCTTTCCCTCAAAGCATATTGCTCTTCTTTGTATCTGGTAGGTGACAGACATCAGGAGTTACAAGTGTGCCAAGGTGCACCTAAGGGCAGCTAGACTGTGGTACTACTTCTTCCCAGTGGGACACATGGCTTGGGGAAATTCCCCAAACCCTTGTATCAAAAATGAAAATGAGCAGTGAATACACCACCAAGAACATCTGGGTTCAGAACAATAATTTGTTCTAGGCTCAGAAGATTGATCAAGTTTTCATAAGGAGGAATGAATTATTTTTAATAAGGATATTTAAACTCGGCTAGAATCTGTACTGGAAAGGAACCTCCCTACTCATGCGAGCATTGTTCCGGGACCAAGGGAGTTAGGCTTTCAGTCTGGCTCTTGCCATTTTCTGATTTTCTGATCTTGAGAATATCACAGAAGCATTATCTGCCCAATTGAATTAAATTACAGTTTGATTAATGGTAATATAATTATCATTAAAGTGTAATAAGAGCTCCCGTTTGTTGAGCATTTTGTATTCCTTTATGTTCCTTTACATTCATTTAATCCTCATAACAATCCTCAATGTAGATGTGATGTTTTCCATTCGATGGACAGGAAATGGAGGCTCAGAGAATTTAAGTAACTTGCACAAGATCACACAGCTATAGAAAGAGGCAAAGCTGGATTTTACATTCCCACTTCTTTAACTCCAAAGCATAAGTTCTCAACCACCATGCAGTATCATACTGCCATTGCCATGGACTCATTACACGAGCACTGTGTTACCCACATCCTAGGCTTGCTGCGAGGTTAACTTATGTGTATCCAGCCTCATACATTGGTGGCAGAAAGTCTGTGTTCTGGATACTGAACCCCCACCCTTTATCTTCAACTCTGGTCATCTTGACTTTTTTGATGAGACCTTAGAGAAGTGATTGACCTATTTGGATCTCACTGCTGAGTTGTGAAATGGAGAAAGGTTACTCACTTTTCTTCAAGTTTGGAGCTGGGAGAGAGGACCTCTTGGGCCTCCCAACCTGAAGAGTCATCAGAGAGATTTGGCAGGGACTGTGTGGTAGTCTCCAAATCCATGTTCCTTTCTTCCTATGAACATACCCCATATCCATAAGCTTCCCTTAGTTCCAACTTTCTGGTCAATTGCTCTCAATCCCTGTTTTCTATTTCCAGAGGAAACAAGGCCAGTGGGTATAGTGAAAAAAAATTAAGATACCAAAAACAGTGACTAACATTTACTGGGTATGTAGAATGTACAAGGGTCTGTGCTAATCACATTGCAATAAAAACAAAGTAAATCAAGACAACAATGAACCCTATCCTGCGGTCCAACCACAAAGTGGACCTTGCATCCGTTCCCTTCAAACCCCTACCTCTCAGCTACTTAAGCCCAAATTCTGACCCCTGATGTTCCGCAGCATGCACCAAGGCATTGAGTTGACAGGCATTGAGCAGTTATATCCTTGTGCTCCGAATCACGTTGCTGTTTTTTCTTCTTTCTTTGAAACTCTCATCCTCCAAGTACCAGGATCTCAGTTACTAATCAATAGGAAAACTACAGGGTAAAATAACTCATACTATTGTTAATGGCTTATTAACAGCTTAATATTCTACCCTTCCTAGACATGTTTACTTTAAAAAGAGGACATTTGTTAATTGAAAGGAGTTAATATACTAATGTACTAATCCTGAGAGTGTAACCCATGACGGAAGGCACATTACACATGATTATGATATCAGGGTTGGTTCCAGGCTATTTGGGGGATTGGAAGTATTGAAGAAACAAGGATATTCCAAAATCCCAGGCCTATTCTTGATACTGAACACTCCTGAGAGACAAGTCAGGATGGTGTGACACAGTGCAGTGGAGGCACCATGAAAAGATGAATAAGGTGTTGAATGCTCTCAGCTGAGTCATGGCAGCAAGAGCAACTAGACTCTCTATGATACCAACAGGAGACAGGGCAGCACTGGAGAGAAGAGGATAGTTCCCCAACAAAGGTCCCACCCTCAGGCCTGGAGACTTGTGAACCTAAATGGGGACAGGCATTCCTGTTTTCATGTCCAGAAAGTTGCCTTTCGGCCAGTCATGTCCCCTATCCTGTACCCATATAAACCCTGAACCCCAGGCTCCAGAAGCAGGTAAGCACATGAGGAGACCAGGAGATAAGCAGTCAAATGGCACAGCAGAGAAACAGAGAAGAGATGGAATGTCTGAATGCTGAGAGGCATTCGGCTGGCCAAACTCCAAGGGAAGATCACCTTCCCACTCCATCCCCCTTCCAGCTCCCCATCCATCTCACTGAGAGCCTCCTCCAAGACTCAATAAAACCCCACTGTTGTGGGAAGTCAAGGATCCCGAATGCGGGGACCAGCTGGAGCCGTGGCAGAGGAACATAAATTGTGAAGATTTCACGGACATTTATCAGTTCCCAAATAATACTTTTATAATTTCTTATGCCTGTCTTTACTTTAATCTCTTAATCCTGTTATCTTCATAAGCTGAGGATGTATGTCACCTCAGGACCACTGTGATAATTGTGGTACTGTACAAATTGATTGTAAAACATGTGTGTTTGAACAATATGAATTCAGTGCACCTTGAAAAGAACAGAATAATAGCAATTTTAGGGAACAAGGGAAGACAACCATAAGGTCTGACTGCCTGCAGGGTTGGGCAAAAAGAGCCATACTTTTTCTTCTTGCAGAGAGCCTATAAACAGAGGTGCAAGTAGGAAAGATATTGGTAAATTATTTTCCTAGCAAGGACTATTAATATTAATACCCTGGGAAAGGAATGCATTCCTGGGGGGAGGTCTCTAAACGGCCACTTTGGGAATGTCTGTCTTATGTGGTTGAGATAAGGAGTGAGATACGCCCTGGTCTCCTGCAGTACCCTCAGGCTTACTAGGGTGGGGAAAGTGTCCGCCCTGGTAAATTTGTGGTTAGACCGGTTCTCTGCTCTAGAACCCTGTTTTCTGTTGTTTAAGATGTTTATCAAGACAATATGTGCACAGCTGAACATAGACCCTAATCAGTAGTTCTGCTTTTGCCCTTTGCCTTGTGACCTTTGTTGGACCCTAATCAGTAGTTATGCTTTTGCCCTTTGTCCTGTTACCTCAGAAGCATGTGATCTTTGTTAGACCCTTATTAGTAGTTCTGCTTTTTGCCCTTTGAAGCATATGATCTTTGTACCTACTCCCTGTTCTTACACCCCTCCCCTTTTGAAACCGTTAATAAAAACTTGCTGGTTTGAGACTCAGGGGCATCATGGTCCAACCAATATGTGATGTCACTCCCGGCGGCCCAGCTGTAAAATTCCTCTCTTTGTACTCTCTCTCTTTATTTCTCAGCTGGCCAACAATTATGGAAAATAGAAAGAACCTATGTTGAAATACTGGGGGTGGGTTCCCCCAATACCCCACATTCATCCTTTGAGTCTGTGTGTGACCTGATTCTCCTGGAACACTGGACAGGAGCTCAGGATACAGAAAGCTGTCCCACTGGCCCTCTGCCCTTGCAGAAAGGCAGAGTGGGCACTGAGCTGGTTAACACTTAAGCTGTCTGTGCATGGCAGAGCTAAAAGAGCATTGTAACACTGGAGTTGCAGGCACCCACCCCTAGACACTAGTGCAGAGTCAAAGCCCAAAGAGCTCACCCCAGCTCCTGCACCTGCCTGTCTGCATGCTCTCCCTCCTGCAAGGGGTTTGAGCTCATGGTGGTCAAATAGAGAGCTGCACCCCTGTTGCATGCCCTGAAAAGGGGGCCAGGGAGCTCTCCTGTTTCATCTGGACCTTGGTCCCTGTCTTTGGCATTGGTGGATGGGGCCAGGTGATCTGTCACCTCTTTTAGTCCATATGTTCTGAGCTGTCATGCTCCTTCCTAATCTCTTTGGGCTAATAGGATGACACTCTCTCCTCTTACCCTGCTCAATTTTTCTCTATTGTGCTTGCTACCTTATGACATTGATTATATCATATTTTGTTTACTGATTTGTTTACTGTGTCTTCCTCACTAACATGTTAGTTCTAGGAGAGTGCCCTTCTCTCCTCTAGCCCAAGTGAGCCATTCTAGTGGCCAGAAGACTTTGGTCTTGGACATTACTGAGTAGTGTTATTCTCAAAGGGGTTCACACATCTATTAGCTTGTCATGTCTTCCACTTACAGATGAAAAATGTTACTTATAATGGTGTCAAGCCCAGAGAAAGAGCAAGTAAGCTGAGGCAGTTCCCAAGAAATGGGTCCGAGACCCTACTGACTGCAGGATCTTCAGTAATAAATGTGGTGATGGGTCATTTTGCCAGTGTGGACTTAAAGTCTTAGAATGGTTGATGCCCTTTACCCCTAGCAAATTCCCTTCTAGGAATGTATCTTCTGGAAATCATCAAGAATCTATTCTCCCTAAGTATCCCTGTCTTAATTGATGACAAGTATCCTTGAAACAGGAGAAAATGGGGAAAAAAACTCTAAAGGGAATTGATTAAATTAATTATGGTCAAGCCATTTTGATGGATTATCATGGAGACATTAAGTGAAAAAGACAGTAGTTACAAAACAGTATCATCTGAGTTTTGTAATAAGAAATAGTAGATACAGGCTCAAGCAAAGCAAAACATTAATGATTTTCTTTGGGTGGTAAAACTATGTAAAGCTTCAAAGGTTTTCCCCTCACCTTTCCAAATTTCCTGATAATTTTTATTACAAATATATATGAATTCACAATCCAAAAGAAGACAAATGTTGTAAAGATAAAGGACGTTTGTTAAATGTAAGAGTTCCCGTCCTGGCTGTCTTGGCCCCAGATGTGTGACTTTGAACAAGCTGCCTGATGCCTCTGTCCTCTCTCTGTTGCCTCATCTGTAAAACGGGAACAAAATCATGGATCCATTCATTATCATGAGGGTGTTGTTAGGCTCAAAGGAGAAAGTAAAGGCAAGGGGGTTTTTATAAACATTAACCATATGGACATGATTATACACTTTGTACATTTAAATCATGCCTCTGTTACGAGAGAGGAGCAGTGAAGTACTGCAATGGTAGATAGCACTGAGATTAATGGATCCAAATTATTTCCACTACATTATAGTATTATCCTGAGAGGATGTCCATGAAGGTATGGAATGCTTATTGCTATATAATGTCTCTTTTCTGTGATATGCTGTTAATTTGTTTTGTGTCTGAGGCAAGAACAAAACACTCTTTCTTTGAATGAGGTGGACTTTTACCCTTTAAAGCATAAACCTTCTCTCTGATACAAGCATTTTCTCTTCTACCGAGAAATGTGCATAAAAGCAGAATGCCACTTCTCTGTCTTCAATGGAATATTCAACCAATAGGATGAATGGAAACATTTTGAAATGCAGCAAGTTTTCTTTCTGGAGTTGCCCATGTTTAGTGGGTAATTTGGATCCAGTCGTAGAGCATAAGGAAGCATAAATTATAACCAAAATGAGACCACTGGAGACAATGAAGGAAACTGCTATTATGAAAAAAAAAGAAAAAAAAGCTGAGCGGGAGAAACATTTGGGGAATGGAAATTAGAGCAGGTTTTGAAATATTTTCAAACCCGTTTACTACCATCTGTTAGGAGTCTATGCTGCTCAAGATTGATCGTTTCTTATCCGTGAAATCCTCTGGCTTTGGAAAACAAATTTGGTGAAAGATGATTAAACTTCCCTTTTAATGGCAAAGAGGTAATGTAGGGACATGGTGTAGCAGGCTTGGACCCAGACTCGTGGGGAGGGTGATTTAAGAATGCCCCCACCTGCATTTTTAAAAAAGGTAGGAGGGTCTTTTGAAGCTCATTTTGGCTCTAAAACCTGTTCCACCACTGTGTTCCTTCGCTGAGAAGCAGTACTTTTGCAGATGAAGCAGCTGTTTAGGAGGAAAATCAGACCCCAGGAAGCCAGTTCTGCTGTGAAGCCGTTTATGTAGGGCATCCCGCAAGGTCAGTTGGTTGCAGAATCTTTTGCATAATTCCTGAAAATGGAGGCAGTTTAGCATCTGGATCCATTTTTCAGATGGTGGAGTTAAGAAAAAAATCTGTAAACAGAGTGAACCAGATTGTGTTGCGAACATGGAAATCAAACAGAAAACAAGGACTATCTGGCAGCAAAATGATGTCTTGACTTGGGTTTTTAGAGATTAATGAAGTCATAAAACGAACAATTTGTATTAGCAGAAGTGCCTCCTTGTCCCCCAAAGGGCCAGTTAAATTGAAATGAAGATGCTCCTCTGGATTCCCCAAGAATTGCACTTCTCACCACTCCCAGTTCACCTGCCCTCAACCCTCCATCGCTTTCCTCTGTCACCCGGAATAAGATTGTGTGTTTGTGTGTGTCAGTGTGTCCTGGGGTCCAGTCCTCTAAGACTCCATCTGAGCTTCCTCTTTCTTAGGCACACTTGACAGACTTAAGCGGGTTTCCACTGGGGCACAATCTTCCTGGCTATTGCCTCTGGCTAGAAAACACTTCCAACAAATGGCTAGCCCCCTCAATTCATTTATATCTTATCATAAGGAAGTTTTCCTGATCGCCTATTAAGTTAGAGCCCCTTCCTCATTTCCTTTAGCGTGACTTCCACTGACCATATTTATTTATCTGCTGTCTGCTTCACCCTCCAAAAAGTAAGTCCCACAAAGGCAGAGCTAGTTCTGCTCACCCTATATTCCCAGTACGAAGTCAAAAGGCACGGGTATGGTAAATTGGACTCCATTGTTCATTCCTTTCCACGTCCTCACAGTATGTCCCCTGCCATCTTGCTCCTCACTTGGCTGTGCCGTGCGCTTTGACCTCATTGTATACAGGATGTATTTCCCTGCCCCTTGACTTTGGCTCTGACCACATCTTGCTTTGGCCAATGGAATTTTAGTGGATGTGGACACATAAAGACTCCAGTCCTGCTCACTCTTTTGCATGTCTGTCTTTGCCATGAGAAGAGCATGACTCTGGAAGCTACAGGCACTAGGAGATGAGAGACGGGTGAGCCCCCCTGGACCTGGCCCAGCCAAGTTCATCCTAAACCAACTGGGTTCCACTTGACTCAAAAACACATAAGCAGGAAATAAACTCTCTTTGTTGTGTGCCACTAAGGCATTATTGTTGTTTTTTACACAGCAAAAGTTGACTGATAAAAGAGGTCCAGAATATTTGTTCAATGAATGAACAGTTAAGGTTTTAGCATTCAAAAAATGACTAACCTATGAATGCAAATGAAAAACTTTATATGTTAAAAAAATACCAAATTAAACAAAAAACCCAAGGATGCAGGATGTGGTATGTATAGTTCTAGACTTTTGCTCACATGAAAGGGAGACAAAACAAGAAATGTCCATGGCCCTGGGGAAGGTTTGACAGAACAGACTCTTTTCAACGAAGCTGACCCGGTTTAAAGAAGGAGAGAACACAGAACAGCTGGTCCTGGTGCCTCAGTGTCCGTGATTACAACACACAGCGAGCGGCCCCAGGTTTCTTTTAACACTGGATGTGTGTGTGTGTGTGTGTATCTCTGTATGGGTGTCTGTGTGTGTGTCTTGTGCATCTGTGTGTCTCTGTGTGGGTGTCTGTGTATGTGTATCTGTGTGTATATATGTTTGTGTATATGTCTGTGTGTGTGTCTGTGTGTTTTTGTGTATCTGTGTGTCTATGTGTGCATTTCTGTGTACGCCTCTGTGTGTTTGTGTGTGTGTCTCTGGGTGTGTCTGTGTGCATGTGTCTGAGTGTATTTCTGTGTGTCTCTGTGTGTGTTTGTATGTATGCCTCTGTATGTGTGTCTGTGTGTGTGTTTGTACCTCTGTGTGTATCTGTGTGAGTCTCTGTGTATATATGTGTGTGTCTGTGTGCATATCTTTGTGTGTGTGTGTCTGTGTATGTCTCTGTATGTGTGTCTGTGTGTGTCTCTGTGTGTGTCTGTGTGTATATCTGTGTGTACACACACGGGTCTGTTTGTGTGTATTGGGATAAGGAAGACAGGAAGGCAGTCATAAATGGATTGAAGGAAAGAAAGAAATCCCAAAATTGAAAAACTACTTTTTAATAATATGTTGTACACCTAAATTGAATTAGACTACTATTAATCTTGTCATTGATATTGGTAGAGACACATACACTGATATATTTTAAATACAGATGAATACTTTATTTAGAATTACATGTTTCCTTTTAAGTAGAGACAATAGTACATTTTCAAAGCATTCAAATAGTAAAACTGTCTAACAGTCAATTAAGGACAGGTTTTTAATCAGAAAAAACGCATAATCTTTGCATTTTAAAGAATTTTCAGAAAAGAACTATTACAGCTTCTCTAAGAACACTGTCTATGTAGGTATCTTTTGTAGATGGTCATGCTGTTCAGTATTTTACTACCCTTAAAAGAAAAGAGAAGCCAGAAACAAGGCAATATTGTCCATTTTAAAGAATTCTGAACTCAATCTGTTGTCAAAGTGTCTCTGAGTTTTACTGCAATCCAGTTCCTGGGGGATTCAGAGGCTTAGTGAGGTTTCAGTTTGTAGGTTTTCCAGTTACTGACCTTTTTTGGAGGCACTTCTAAACTGCAGGGCTTTGCCAGTTGTGAAATACAGCCAGCCGTAATACGAACCCAGCACTATTGCATCAGTAGAAACAGGAATAAGACCACGATCCAGAGCATGATGTACCACCGGTGCCAGTTTCTGAAAACCCATAAATCTTGGAGCATCCCTAGAATGGATTCAGTTTCTGGTGGAAGAATTGCTGCGTTGTTGCCAAACCTGCCTTCTGCTCTCTCGAACGTTCTTTGTCAGGAAGATATCATCAACGGAGGAAAAAATGCAAACACGTTTGACTGTAGTCATGGACATTTCTGTGAAGAGAACATTATTTTGTCATTATGACAATCGGATAAATGTGTTTTGTTTGGTTCAGAAAGATGTAAGAATTTTTGACCGAATTATAGAATTTACATTTTAAATGGGAAACATATGGGTATATATTCAGATATGACATAACATCCTCAAGTGTATAAAAAGCAACAATCTGACAGATGTTCACAGAGGATTGTATACAGAAGAAATATCAGGTGCAATGTAAGTGATAGCAGTTGCTAGAATTTGACTTTATTGCCAAGGAAGAGAGGAGAGAGCTTAACTTCTGCGTTGCCTCTGCTCGATCATTGTATTTTTCAAATTAACGTTCCCCCAAAGATAATTTTTTCCTGCCAAGGCAGGTCTTATGAGGAGTTGGAATAGGTTGGTTTCAGCACTCAATGTGTTTTTCTGGGATACTGAGATAGACTTAGTGCCAATAAAACAAACTCTCTTTATTCTAAAGTGAGTGAGTCAAATCCTCTCATCATTTTTAAGGTCTTTGGTGCTTGTTATATTAAAATATCCCTAAAACAGTGACTTTTTAATGTTTTCTCTAACTTTTCAAACTTAATATAACTGAGGAAGCTTAGTGATCAAATCATTGTTGTATGAAAGAATATAGTACCAGGAATGTTATTGCAGCACTGGAGGTCACAGCAAAATACTAAGCACGTCTAGAATACTAGAATACAAAATACTAAGCACGTCTAGAATACTAGAATACAAAATACTAAGCACGTCTAGAATACTAGAATACAAAATACTAAGCACGTCTAGCAACAGGGCACTGGTTAAATAAATCAGGCTACTTCAAGATAATGGCATGCTGTACAGCCATGGGAAAAACATTAAAGAGGGATTTTTATATAAAAAGAACATATTCACAACGTGCAAAGTGAAAAGGCAAGTTATAAAACAACATAATCACTGCAAACAGGCAAAAAAGAAGTGTACCAACGGGTTGATAGTGGTTATCTTAGGTGTCGGAACTATAAATAACATTTTTCTTTTTTTAAAGAGACAGGATCTCGCTCTGTTGCCCAGGCTGGAGTGCCGTGGTGTGATCATAGCTCACTGCAGCTTCAACCTCCTGGGTTCAAGCGATCCTCCTGCCTCAGCCCCCAGAGTAGTTTAGGATNTGAAAGAATATAGTACCAGGAATGTTATTGCAGCACTGGAGGTCACAGCAAAATACTAAGCACGTCTAGAATACTAGAATACAAAATACTAAGCACGTCTAGAATACTAGAATACAAAATACTAAGCACGTCTAGAATACTAGAATACAAAATACTAAGCACGTCTAGCAACAGGGCACTGGTTAAATAAATCAGGCTACTTCAAGATAATGGCATGCTGTACAGCCATGGGAAAACATTAAAGAGGGATTTTATATAAAAGAACATATTCACAACGTGCAAAGTGAAAAGGCAAGTTATAAAACAACATAATCACTGCAAACAGGCAAAAAAGAAGTGTACCAACGGGTTGATAGTGGTTATCTTAGGTGTCGGAACTATAAATAACATTTTCTTTTTTTAAAGAGACAGGATCTCGCTCTGTTGCCCAGGCTGGAGTGCCGTGGTGTGATCATAGCTCACTGCAGCTTCAACCTCCTGGGTTCAAGCGATCCTCCTGCCTCAGCCCCCAGAGTAGTTTAGGATTATAGGTATGTGCCACCATGCCTGACTAATTTTTTAATTTCAAAACTTTTGTGTAGAGATGGGGTCTCACTATGCTGCCCATGCTTGTCTTGAACTCCTGGGCTCAAGCAATCTTCCCCTCATCCTCCCAAAGTGCTGAGATTACAGGCATGGGCCACCACATTTGGGCATAAACAATTTTAATGATCCTTATATATGATCCATATATACAGAGACAGCATAAATTTTCTGCAAATGAAATGATATAGATCA
Organism: Rhinopithecus bieti; assembly: GCF_001698545.2. Taxonomy (NCBI): domain Eukaryota; kingdom Metazoa; phylum Chordata; class Mammalia; order Primates; family Cercopithecidae; genus Rhinopithecus; species Rhinopithecus bieti. The sequence continues at coordinate 1,537,834 of NW_016805426.1, forward strand.
TAACATATAGTGTCTGCCCAGGGTGAGTAGCCAATAAATGCTAGCATTTATGATTATGGTTATTATGAGAACAATAATACATTTAATACACTGTTTATAAATAAATTATTTATAACATTTATTTTTTATAAAATAAGAGTCATCATTTTTAAAAACTCCATCGAAATTCCTGAGGGGAGGTTTGTTTGGATGTGTATGGTGGAAGAGGGAGGTGGGGTCAATTTAGAGGAAGTTTCTGTACCTCTTAGATGGGTGGGTGGTAGCTGAGGAGGGAACAGTGAATCAGAAAAACTGAAAGCGAACTTGGCATTCTTCTTGGTCTTCTCGGGTCCACTTTTCTTTGACATTCACAAACCCTGGAGAAGTAATATGCTAGCTCAGAACATAACAGTCTGTGGGTACTTCCTTTCTAGCATGTATTTCCCTTAAAAATTAAGCTTGTGAGCCGGGCGCGGTGGCTCAAGCCTGTAATCCCAGCACTTTGGGAGGCCGAGACGGGCGGATCACGAGGTCAGGAGATCGAGACCATCCTGGCTAACACGGTGAAACCCCGTCTCTACTAAAAAATACAAAAAACTAGCCGGGCGAGGTGGCGGGCGCCTGTAGTCCCAGCTACTCAGAGGCTGAGGCAGGAGAATGGCGTAAACCCGGTAGGCGGAGCTTGCAGTGAGCTGAGATCCGGCCACTGCACTCCAGCCTGGGCGACAGAGCGAGACTCCGTCTCAAAAAAA
>NW_016805426.1:1538738-1562543 GCF_001698545.2 Rhinopithecus bieti
TTTAACCACAACCTTCTGGTATTCCAAGAAAAATATAAAAGGAATACCTAATTTACAAGTCAAATTAGTCTGATATTGTTTTGTTATTTTCCTCACCTAAAAATCTCTTTCAGTGTTGCAAAATGTTAGTTAATAACTTAACAAATATTAATAAGGACCCAAACTAAGTTTATAAAATGTACGTAATTTCTGTAGTTGAAACTATGAAATCTTCTAGGAAAACAAAACCTTTATTTCAAAATAAACTCAAACATTTCAAAACAAAATCAAATTTTTTATTTCAAAAACTAATTTAGAAAATACTACTTCCACACAAGTGAGTTTTTAAAGAAATGACCGTCTCAAAAGGTAGTTTATTCTCAGTCATAACTAACTTTACTGCTTTTGGGATGATGTACAAATGTGTTTGGTGTGCTAAGAAATTTTTATTAAAATTTCTTGTAGCACATTTGGAAGCTGTTTTGCAAAGAAAATGTCAAATGTGTAGAAAATTTTGTAAAACTGTTAAAAAGTGTTAGAGAAAGAAGATTAAGCAATTCAATAGTAGTGATGTGATTTATGTGATCCTTTCAGATAGAAACTCATTTTGCTTAATTTGAAACATCCAACCTGTGAGTAAAAATTGGCTTGGTCAGAAATTTTTCCTGGCCGGGTGCAGTGGCTCAAACCTGTAATCCCAGCACTTTGGGAGACCAAGGCGGGTGGATCACCTGAGGTCAGGAGTTCAAGACCAGCCTGGCCAACATGGTGAAACCCTGTCTCCACTAAAAACACAAAAATTAGCTGGGCATGATGGCATGCTCCTGTAATTCCAGCTACTGGGGAGGCTGAAGCATGAGACTTGCTTGCACCTGGGAGGCAGAGATTGCAGTGAGCTGAGATCGTGCCACTGCACTCCAGCTGGGGCCATAGAGTGAGACTCCATCTGAAAAAAAGAAAAATAAAAAACAAACAAAAAAATTCCTGTTTGGTATGTGTTTTGAGATTTAAAGGGAAGCGTTAGGAAAATATTTTGTTTGTGAATCTGAAGAGGGGAAAAATGTCCTTGCAGGAAACATGATTTTATGAATTTATTCTTCTACCGGCAAACTCTACCACTTCCAGATGCCATATGCTTTAAAACTTCATTCAGGTACTGCAAGAAATGCTGAGCAAACAATTATTGTGTGGGCACGATTTCAGAAAAGCACCGTAGTCTCCATATTTGTCCATTCTACTCACTAAAAACAGAAGTTGTTCATGAGAGGAAAAAGGGAATTATTCAGAAAGTCTAGTCACGTGTTTTAAAGATGGCCATAATTTCTTTGACGCTCATCCCATTGAAAGATGGAGTCCAATTGTCCCCTCTCTGCCCATTGAATCCGGATGGGCTTAGTGACCCATTTGTAACCCACAGAATGTGGCAGAAGTGACACTGTGTGGCTTCCAAGGCTAGGTCAGAAAGGATGATGCAACATCCACCTTGTCCCCTTGTCCACTGGAGCATTTACTTTTTGAGCCCCAACCTGTGATGCAAGAAGTCTAACCAGCAGAAGGCCACCACGCTGTGAGGAAGTCCAAGCCACATGGAGAGAGACCACATGTAGACAGTCTTGTCTACAGTCCTAGCTTAGCCCAGCCCTGAACTATCCCAGCTCAGGCGACAGATACAGCAATGAAGATGCCGTCACCCCTGAGATGATGCTTGTGTCAGTGTTCCAGTCTTCCCACCTGGGCTCCAGGTGTCAAAGAACAGAAAGAATCAATCCCGGCTTTACCATTTTTTAATTTCTGTGCAACAGAATCCATGAGGCTGATACTGATTTTTTTCATTGCTAAGCATGGGTTTGGTTTTGTTTCATTTTGCTTTGTTTTCACGCAGAAATAGATAACTGGTACATTGTGTAATTTGAACTTACAGGATAAATATTTGAGGAGATGATATGTTGTAAATACGTTACCCTGAAACTGCATTTTATTTCTGAGTCAGAAGCATTTAGATTATATATTCTTTGTGTTTTAATAAAATATAAAGTTATTAGTTGCTTTTAGTTTTCTGTATAACGGAATCATGGGGTATCCTTTAAGTCTTTATTTGGAATATTCAAACTGAACAAAAGAGTGGCTTCTATGACTCGTCTAAGGAATATGATGTGCTGCTTTCCTGCTGGACTCTTGCCCCAGTCCTTGGTCATTTCTGTGTTGAGTTCACTGATAAATGCTCATCTCTGTGCCCTGGCTCTGCTGCTGTAGTGACAGATGCTAATCACATCACAGACCGAACACTTCACTCAGGCAGTTTCACCCACTGCTCAGCTATGCCAGGCTGTCCTCGGGGCTACAGGCGGAGCTTGGTTAGTCAATGCTTGTGAGTCTTGTTTCATAGCAAATGTTTGTTCCCAATTTAGTTACAAATACATTTAATTCTTACAGCACTAAGTAGAAAATGAATGTGAAAAAATAAGTTTAAGCTCAAGCAGCTTTAATCTGGATAATTCTCTTTTATTGCAACAACACTTCAAATAAATAGGCTGACCTATCTATTTTTTACCTAATTAAATCTGAAAAGAGAAAGCCACTCTGTTTATAAGGGCATTCAAAGTAACTTCTTTGGCTCTTATATTCCGTTATTTCAAAATTCAAAAAGGTTTCTTTGTCTTTATAAACATAGTCTAAACCACCAAGTTATCAGCTTTTGAGGAAAGTTTTTTGAATCACTGCGATCTAGCATTTATAAATAGAAATGTTAACTCTGAGTGGAGAAAATGTTTATAGTTCTCCAGAATCCTTAGAACATCTGTATTAGTCCTGTACTTTCATTGCCTTATAATCATTGCCATGTAGTAATGCCAACCACAAATTATGACATATTTCAAAGATACATACAAGACTCCGCTAAGTGGCAAATTCTGGTAACTGGGCTGCCCTGTAAACATGAGAACAGAGTCTGGGATTCAGAGCATAAGTTCTACCAAAACAAGTTCAAACCGAGGATGAGAGGGGTCAGGATTCACTGTAAAACAGCGATTTTTAAAACATCTTCATCACAGTTATGGACTGAATTGTGTCTGCCCCAAAATTCACAAGTTGAAAGCCTAACCCCCAGCACTTCGTCACGTAACCTCACGTGGAGATAGGGTCTTTGAAGGTCTAATTAGTTAAGATGAGATCATATGTCATGGACAAGGTGGGCCCTAATATGGCTGGTGTCCTCATAGAAAGGGGAAATTTGCACACAGACACAGACACACATACACACACACACACACACACACACACACACACCAGCATGTGAAGATGAGGATGGGGAACGGGGTGAACCCAAGGGATACCAAAGATGGCCAGCAAGTCCCTGGAAGCCAGGGGAGAGCCCTGGAACAGATTCTTCCTCTCAGCCTCAGAAGCAAGCAACCCTGCCAACACCTGGATTCTGGACGCCCAGCCCCCAGGACCATAAGACAACACACTTCTGTTGTTCATGCCACCCAGTCCACAGTTCTTTGTTATGGCAGCCCTAGGAAGTGAATACACCTGTAATTGGCAGATTTTGATTTAACATGGAAGTTTCTAATGCTCTTTATTTATTTTTTAACTCCATAGTGTTGGGAGGTGAGATAATTACCCAGTGGATTGACAATCTGTCTAGACAAACTGAATTCACTCAGAGAGCTGTCTCACAGGAATGAAAAACAGCTCTCCCCTCAGCTAACTTGCATATGTACTTGAGATTATTTGAACATTTCCAAGGTCCACCAAAAGAACACAATCATAATGTTAATAGGAATCCTGACGATTGCAGCTCCTCACTAAAGCCAGACTCCGTTGGGCCTTGCCTAGTCCTCCGCATCAGGAGCCTGGGCTGCATGTTCTTGTGCCTCATTTCAGGGGTGTCCAACCTTTTGGCTTTGCTGGGCCACACTGGAAGAATTGTTTTGGGCCACACCTAAAATACACTAACATTAATGATAGCTGATGAGCTAAAAAAATTGCAAAAAAATCTTCAAATGTTTTAAGAAAGTTGATGAATTTGTATTGGGCTGCATTCAAAGCCATCCTGGGCCGTGTGCAGCCTGCAGGTCACAGGTTGGACAAGCTTGCCATCCTTTCAGAGCCTTGGTTGCTGTGACAGTGCCCTGTTGTTTGACCAGTCCTTCATTTCACACATCATCCCTAAAGAGATCATAAGCCTGGCCACATTAGGAGAGGAAATGTGGAGCTTAGGATCTTTGGGACCTGGCCCCCATGGCTCCTGCACTCACTAAAGAAGAAATTGAGCCAGGCACCACTGCTGGGGCCCTTGGAAAACGTCAAAGCACATGAAATTGTTTGTAGGTGGCTCCCACTTCCTTCCTTCTTTCCTTCCTTCTTTCCTTCCTTCCTTCTTTCCTTCCTTCCTTCTTTCCTTCCTTCCTTCTTTCCTTCCTCTATTTCTCTCTCTCTTTCTCTTTTTCTCTCTTCTTTCCTTTCTTTCCTTTTTCTTTCCTTTCCTTTCTTTCCTTCCTTTCCTTTCTTTCCTTTCTTCTCTTTCTCTCTTTCTTTCTTTCCTTCATGGAGTCTTGCTCTGTTGGCCAGGCTGCTGAAGTGCAGTGGCGTGATCTCAGCTCATTGCAACCTATACCGCCTGAGTTCAAGTAACTCTCCTGTCTTAGCCTCCTTAGCAGCTGGGATTACAGTCGCCCACCACCACGCCCAGCAAATTTTCATATTTTTAGTAGAGATGGCGTTTCACCATATTGGTCAGGCTGGTCTCGAACTCTTGAACCTCAGGTGATTCCCCCCATCTTGGCCTCCCAGAGTGCTGGGATTACAGATGTGAGCCACTGCACCTGGCCCTTGTACCCTTCTTTCAAGATGACCTCCAAAGCCATCCAGAGTCCCTGCACTGAATTCCCCTTCCACTCAAGGAGTCTGCCTTGGTCCTGGGGTGCAGGAAAGACTAAGAGTTGTGTGATGAAAGCTGTGATGTGATGTCCGGGAGAGACAGGACTCCTCAATTCGAATGACCTACAATGGAGGCACAGTGTGAGGCAGACGTTCCCCAACTATAGGATGTATTCTACAAGTAAAGAGCAGGGGAAGAATTTAATATTGTATTAATCCTGGATCACTACTCTCCCCTCGCTTAGATACTGAATGGATAAACTGAGCTACCATTAAACAGATGATGAGGCAGTAGGTTTTCCATTCCAGGTGTTGACAGACAAAGTAGCACATAAAAAAAAAAAAAAAAAAAAAAAAAAAAAAAAAAAAAAAAAAACCAAAAAACCTAGTCCTCTTAATCGTATTGCTTAGAAGTACTGTGACAGACAGAGATAAGCAGGTAGCCAGATAGATGTGTAGGTGTAAAGAAAGAGAAAAAGACAGATTGACAGAAAACAAGACGGCCTGAAAGATAGATTATCTGCAAGGACGAGAGATAAATCAGATAAATAGAGCAATTACCTAACCACCTGCATTTTGTTTCCTCCCACATTCTTCTTAGCTTTAGATCAGTTACCAGAATTGTATCATGTCCAGCGCAGGAAGGTACTTAAGTGATCTCCATATTCAATGATGCTCCTTCAAGAAATTTTAATTGTCATTTTGTATTAAAATCAAGTACTATGAAGTTCCATGTATTAAGTGCACATTCAATATTAAGATGCATAAGTTATAAACATCCAAAAGACACTCCCCCAACTCCCAAAGAAACTCACAGCTTATGCATCTGCAGATGGTTCTGATGTGGGCAGTGGGAGCTGCAGCCTGGAAAATGAAGCTGTGACACTGATTGAAGTTCTGTGTCCTGGATTCTGTTTGCTGCTACCAGTGTTGCAGCTGACCACCCCTGCTGGCTGGTTATCAGGTCTTTCAAAAGATACAACATGGCCGGGTGTGGTGCCTTACGCCTGTAATCCCAGCAATTTGGGAGGCTGAGGCGGGTGGATCACAAGTTCAGGAGTTCGAGACCAGCCTGGTCAACACGGTGAAACCCCGTCTCTACTAAAAAAAAATACAAAAATTAGCTGCACATGATGGTGTGTCCCTGTAATCCCAGCTACTCAGGAGGCTGAGGCAGGAGAATTGCTTGAACCTGGGAGGTGGAGGTGGCAGTGAGCCGAGATTGTGCCACCGCACTTCAGCTTGGGTGACAGAGCAAGACTCGTCTCAGCTGTACAAGAGGCCACGGCTCATTCCTTCCTTCCTTCATTCATTCATTTAAATATTTCTTGATGTCTACTCAGTGTGAGGTTCTGAGCCAGGAAATATAGCAACGAACAAGTCCACCACCTCTCATTCCTCATCATGTTTACATTGTGGCAGGGAGAACCTTCAAGCACTCCTATTGATTTGAAATAGACACTAGAGGAGAAAATCACGAAGGAAATGGGCTCAGAACTCATCTAGTTCAACAGAAGCAGTAAATTCATCAAACTCCAGACAATACTGTCCCATCTGAATTTCTTAAGACGGTCGGTGTTTGCCTCTCTTCAGTGGTGATAGCCCTTTTCTGTGGGGTAACGTTTCTGAGCAGAGCCCTAGAGAAGACTTCTGATCTACCCATTATTTTCTCTTTTCGTACAAACAGTTTTATCACCCATGCCACCATTTAGCTGCAGAAGAGTTAGAATCCTCCAACGTGGTTGGTGATTTGCCTGTGTAACCCCTTTCCATGAAACCACATTCTGCTGGCCAGGCAGCCGAGGGTGGTTTTAAAGCCAGGAGTCTCCACACAGGACATGAATAGCTCCACAGAGGTTGTCCACCTCACACCCACCACGTGCCCTGGTAAAAGTGCCATCTGTCTTCTCCTTCTCCTTTGTCTATTAAGCAGATAAGGGGAGCTGACTCCTATGCTACGCTAAGGGACATGACAAAGACAAGTGCCTCTCCCAGCCTGTGGTCACGACTTGGTGTCCCCTTCACTTTTCTCAGTCTTTAGTGGAAGTTATCGGGTTGAACAACAGACATGACATCATTCAAGTGCCCTCAGGCTGGGTTGGGAGAAACAAGCCTATGTATTAACACAACATGTCACGTAGTCAACCCTTCTTCTCTCCCCTTTTTCTTTGTTGAAGGATGGCACAGATCTACACAGTTGTCTTCAGGTTAGTGTGAACTCTGAGCCCTCGAGAGTTTTCCTCAGAAGGAAGCTGTTCTAGAGAGCGTCTGTCATTTCCTCTCAGCATCTTTTGAAGTTGAGCATTGAGAGAGTGTGGGAAAATTCCTAGATTCTAGTAAATAGGCTCACTCAAGAAGCTGAAGAGAAAATATGCAAACTAATTGTTGTAAAAACCTTTCATTTCCATAGTTTCCTAAAACAGCGATGTAATGATATTAAAGAACAGCCTGGGTTATATTTATAGTCTACCTATTAATAGGGCAGCCTCTTACTGACACCTGCATTTTTTCTGCTGCTCCCAAATGATAGCATGCACTTTGCTGTTTTAATACGTAAACCAAATTCATAAGCAAGTAGATAAGTCCCAGATTCTTCTTGCAGACGCTGAACATTGTGGTCCCATAAATGCAAGTTCCATCTCTGCAGTCATTATCACAATTACTATTATTTAACAATCACCATTTTTGCATTTCCCTCTCTTGTACTGGGCTATAATTTCCAAGGGACTGTGTTTCTCTTGATCATTCCTGTATCCCTAGCATTCAGTACAGATTCTGGCACAAAATTGTCACTCAGTGAACATTTCTTGCGTAGATGAATGGGTTTGAATGTGGAGCTGTTGATTTGCTTAGAGAAGTACCTTTTGTGAAGATGCCCACATGTTGTAGGTAGAAACAGGAGGTGAAACATATGGAAATGATCACAGAGGAGCTAAGTATGATGCAGAGACATAGCCCTGTTCATGACAGTGCCACACAGAGGTGGCCGGCTGGGCACCGGAGGGGGTCAGGGGCTGCCTGATTGTCAGAACTGTCAGTGGCCTGATGACCACACACATTGCTTCTGGGAAAATTCTTACCTGAGAATTTCTTCCATTTCCTGGAAACACAATTCAAAATCTGTGTTAAGTGTCTTGTTTTTCTGGCGTTGTCTAAGAACAAAGTGTTCCCTAGTTTGAAATTTTCCAGATTACTAGAGCCTACTCATTTAAATTAAACAAGACATTTGGAATTTTACTCATTTTGGTGAATTACTTTTTATTTTCTTGAATAGTTAGGCTGAAGTTCACTTAACTCTTTCTAAAGACTCAGAGTCACCCTGTTGGCTAGCTCTTGAGAGCATCTACAGAATGGTTTTATGTATGCACATACTTTTTATGACTTGAAGAATACTTTTGCACACAGCAGGTGTTTATAACTCCCCCTCTACCATTGTGGTGTGAGAATAGGAGTGGGCAGTGGGAAGCAGCAAGGAGCAATGGGGTAGCGGTGTGCAGAGCCTGTGGCCATCTGTTTTATAGACTGGTACTTCCTGGATGCTGTGTGAGCAAAGAATCCTGCTGTTTCATGTACTCTACCATGCATTCCCTTAATAAATCTTCAAAGTGATTTGTTCAGGCAAGTGGGGATTTATTGCTCTCTCCATTTTACAGGAACATAAACTGATTCAGTAAAGTTTATTTTTTATTATTTATTTGTTTATTTGTTTTTTAAGACGGAGTTTTGCTCTGTCGCCGGGCTGGAGTGCAGTGGCACGATCTTGGCTCACTGCAACCTCTGCCTCCCCGGTTCAAGAGATTCTCCTGCCTCAGCCTCCTGAGTAGCTGGGATTACAGGTGCACACCACCACACCTGGCGAATTTTGTATTTTTAGTAGAGATAGGGTTTCACCATGTTGGTCAGTCTGGTCTCAAACTCCTGACCTCAGTGGATCCACCCACCTCAGCCTCCCAAAGTGCTGGGATTACAGGCGTGAGCCACCATGCGCAGCAATTCAGTAAAGTTTAGATTTACATTGTGAGAAAACACATAGCTAAAGCAAACATTCCTGCAGTGCCTACTTTGTGCCAGGTGTGGTTTTAGGAACTTTATACCATGATTTTATTTCGACATTTTTAGCATCAGCAATCTCATTCTACTAGGTCATGGCAAAACTGGACTAAGAGCTGTGGCATTTTTCTCCAAATCCCATGTTCTTTTCAGAGGGTTACATTACTTCTACAAAATAACAGTGACTTAGTCAATTTAGTGTTGCTATAACAGAGTATCTGAGACCGAGTTCGTTGAGAAAGAAACGAGGTCTATTGAGCTCATGGTTCTGCAGGTGGGAAATTTCAAGGGCATGGCACCGGCTTCTGGCCAGGGCTTTCCTGCTGTGTCATAACATAACAGAAGGTCAAAGCTGGGGTAGGCATGTGCGAAAAGGAAGGGACCAAGGAAGGTGACATGTTTTACACCAACCTACTCTTGAGGAAACTAATCCATTTCTGCAAGAACTAATCCAGTCTTGCAAGAGTAAGAACTCACTCACTATCTTGAGAATGGCACCAACTCATCATGAGGAATCCATCCCCGGGACCCAAACACCTCCCACTGGGCCCCACCTCCCAACACTGTCTCTTGCAATTAAACTTCCACATGGGTTTTGGTGAGGAAAAGGCACATCCAAATTGTAGAAAATACCCATAAAAAGCTTGAGAAAGCACATGGATATACATGGTTTTGTTTCACCATCTTTGCCCTTTTCTATTGATACAATGATGCCCTTGAGTCTAGAAAAAGTCCTTCAGGCTGAATGGGTTTCGGATTGCTGTCCACTGGATTTCTGGGTTTACCTTTTATCTCTAATGGGCTCCTACACATTTAGGGGCTTGTAGTCTCACCCCGTACTTACCTTAAGGCCAGGTTCAGCACTGCAAAACACAAATTCAATTCCGAAACACTGGTAAGCAATCAGATTGGACTGTTGTTTTCTTAGGAAAAGAAAGCAAAAACTTACCCCATAAGGCATCACTGCCTAAAACCACCTTTAAGCATTTCTGTCATTTCCTTGGATGCTTGAGACTCACCTGTGAGAGAGAAAGCATCTACCTCTCCCACATACCCTTAGTTGCCCTAAACAATTCACTTCTGCATTCCACTTTTAGCAAAAGAAAAGCGTGGTGATTACCAGAATTCAGTGCAGAGCCATCCCTTAACAAACAATGGTTAAGAAACAAGGGAGAGAAGAAAGGAAGGAAGTAAAGAAGGAAGGAGGAAAGAGGGGGGAGGGAGAGAGAGAAGAAGGAAGAAAGGAAGGAGGGAAGAGAGAGAGAGAAGGAAAGAAGGAAATGGAAGGAAGGAAGGAGAGGAGGGAGGAAGGAAGGAAATGGAAGGAAGGATAGAGGGAGTGAGGGAGGAAGAAAGAAAGAAAGAAAGAGGGTGGGAAGGAGGGAGAGAGAGAAGGAAGAAAGGAAGGGAGAAAGGGAAGGAAGGAAGAAGAGAAGGAAGAAGGAAGGAAATGGAAGAAAGGAAGGAAAGAGGGATGAAAGAAGGAAGGAAGGAAGGAAGGAAGGAAGGAAGGAAGGAAGGAAGGAAGGGAGGGAGGGAGGGAGGGAGGGAGGAATCAGAAATCATAGTCAGTGAAATCCAGGAAAAGCATTAGGCAGGAATTAGGACAACACCTTATTCAGGTTTGCATTCCCAACATTTAGCACCATATGCATCAAAAATGTTGTTGGATGAATACTGAACAACAGTCAAACACTGAATAAACCTGGCAGGTTGACATCACAGGGAGGGTACAGTGTACTGGACTGTGACTGGGTTGCTGTTTTTCATGCCAAGTCATGACAGTAGGATTCAGCGTGTGGGGTAAACACAGTCTTACGAATCTCACTTTTAAAACACTGCAAGTGCTATAGATAAAAGCTTTCATAATTTTGAGATAATGTAAAAATTATCATTTTTGCTTACTATTTGTGATGGTTAATATTGAGTGTCAACTTGATTGGATTGAAGGATGCAATGTATTGTTCCTGGGTGTCTGTGAGGGTGTTGCCAATGGAGGTTAACACTTGAGTCACTGGACTAGGAGAGGCAGACCCACCCTCAATCTGGGTGGGCACCCAGCTGCCAGCTCAGCTGCCAGCACAGCTAGAATAAAGCAGGCAGAGGAACGTGGAAGGACTAGACTGCCTGAGTTTTCCGACCTTCATCTCTCCCCTGTGTTGGATGCCTCCTGCCCTCACACATCAGACTCCAGCTTCTTCAGCTTTTGGATTCTTGGACCTACCCCCCAACGTGGTTTGCCAGCGGCTCTCAGGCCTTCGGCTACAGAATGAAGGCTGCTCTATCAGCTTTCCTACTTTTGAGATTTTGGAACTTTACTGGCTTCCTTGCTCCTCAGCTTGCAGACGGCCTGTTGTGGGACCTCACCTTGTGATCGTGTGAGTCAATACTCCTTAATAAACTCCCTTTCATATATACATCTATCCTATTAGTCCTGTCCTTCTAGAGAATGCTAATACAATATTCAACCTGAAATACATACATGCAACAGGTGCATCTTAGGGCTTTAAGGCCAACTGCAACTCATAGGTGCCTAGAACCACCGGCCCTGAGAAACAGCTGAAGAAGATTGGTTTAGTGTTTGGGTCCTTCTATGACCTTGAAGAGAGCACTGGGGAAGACATGACTGTGCCTTCACTGAGTAGCCCCACCAGCCATCACCATTTCATTTCTTACCCATCTTTGTAGTAGACTCATTTCCAATTAAGAAGGCTAAGGCAGAGCCAAGGGTTAAGTTAACACAGGGCTGGTAACTTTCCTAGGCTTGCCAGTCATTTACACACAGAGAAGACCATAGGAAATTGAGAGAAGAACAGAGAGAGAGAATCTAGGTTTTCTGACAATGTAAATTACATCTTAGTGTGAGAAGTTAAACAATATCCATTGTTTTGAATTATTTTTTCCTTGAAATCCACAGTGGTAAATCCTTTCTCTTTCAAGGACTGTTGGTCGTCACAGGAAACCGGGACCATCTGGTCAAGTCAGGACATATCTGCTAATCTTTAAGTTTATAAACTGGTGCAAGAAATAAATAAAGAACCTGACTTGGAGTTGCCAGTTGGTTTAGGCTTATCTTACTTGGAGAAGGTAATAAATTGACTATGCTTTAAGTGAACAGTGGGAAACGATTGATGATTCAATAACTTTAAATTAAAAGAAGATTTATTGGAAAATTGGCAGTGCTGCAGCAGATTTGAATCATCTGTTAAGTAACAGTTAGTGCTCACATGCCATGACAAATCCAGAAACCAGTTTGTGAAAAAAAAGGGAGCCTCTTCCCTATATTTTACTTTTGAGCCCATGAAGAAGATTTGAAGCCGATGAAGAAGATTCGAAAGCACCTTTCAGAAAAGGAAGTGAGTGAGGGCAACAGAGACCTCCACCATCTGCTGCCTCCAGGATACAAGGATAAAAAATACGGCATGTTGTTTAGAAGTAAGAATATTGCTCTTTTTCTTTTCTTTTCCTTACTTTTGATGTGCATCATTATGATTTCAAAAAATGAAATATAAGTGGACTTTTAAGTTCTGTTTCCAGTCTGTTGAGGTTGACACGACTCATTGAAAGTTCGTATCTCTGGCGGGTACATGAGGGAAATGCTCATGCCTCCCAGGGATGATGGAAGGTTAGGGTCCTAACACCTCCTGCACATCTGAGCAGCGGCACATTGAACCAGATAGTCTTGGATGTGGGACAACAGAGGCAGACTCGAGAGTCTGGAACGTTATTTTAGGATCACACAAAAAGATACATGATTTTCATAGGTAAGGCTTGTCTTTTGGTGTTGGAAAAGTTTCTCACTAATAACTGTCTAAAAGGGAAGTAATTAGAGTTTCAGGGATTCTAAAAATAACCGTGAAGAGGGTTTTGTCTCGGTTTTGGTTCTTTCCGATGTGCCTTACAGCTTTCCCTAAGGCAACACACTTATTGACCTACTGCTGGGGCAAATAGGTGGAAAAAACCCAACCTTTCCTCTCTCTAGAGAAAGGAAGGGGTCAGGTGTAACACTGAAGCCACTCAAAAGCAGGGGAGCTTGTATCAGCTCTGTTCTGCACAATGGTTCTCCTGTTTCTTACATAGAAAGAGAAGGAAGGAGGAGCAACGTCCTTGATTTAACCGTACAGAGGGCAGAAATGGGGGATCGTTATTTTGCGGTTTGGGTTATTGTTTATTTAAATTTCATGTGCCAGTTCTCACTGATTAGCCGTGGCTGCTTGGAGCACTGTGTGAGGAAGAATTTTCAGGCACATGGTGAGCACTCAGTTAGCACTTGTTGTATGCCGAATGAATGCCTGTCTTGGACACAGGGAAAGGAGTGGTACCACATGTGTTGCAGAGTTGCCTCGAGTTGACCCCAAGAAAGACATTCTAAAGAGGAGAAGGTTAGGGATGAGAGGCAAAGATGCATGCTAAGGCTGATGAGCTGTTCTCCTAACAGATAAAACCTGACCCGGCCTTGGACTTCAGTACACGTGAGTAAACTGTTAAAGGATGCTACATTAATTGGCTGTGTACATCTGAACTTTTAAAACAATGCATGCTCTTTGACGCTACCCTCCACCCCACACCTCTACTTCCAGCAATTTAACCTAAGGAAATAATGAGGATGTGAACAAAGCCTTAGCTACAGTGGTGTTTGACAGAAGCATTTCTTATTGATAAAAAAGAGAAACCCGTGCAAAGTAACTCAGGTTCAAAAAGAGGTTAACATAAAGCAGCAAGCAGTATTTCTCAAATTTGGCCTGTTGACATTTGGGGACAGATAATTCTTTGTTGTAGGGGCTGTCCTGCACATTGTAGGATGCTTAGCAACATCCCTGGATTTTTTTTTTTTTTTTTTTTTGAGACGGAGTCTCGCTCTGTCGCCCAGGCTGGAGTGTAGTGGCCGGATCTCAGCTCACTGCAAACTCCGCCTCCCGGGTTCACGCCATTCTCCTGCCTCAGCCTCCCGAGTAGCTGGGACTACAGGCGCCCGCCACCTCGCCCGGCTAGTTTTTTGTATTTTAGTAGAGACAGGGTTTCACCATGTTAGCCAGGATGGTCTCGATTTCCTGACCTCGTGATCCGCCCGGCTCGGCCTCCCAAAGTGCTGGGATTACAGGCTTGAGCCACCGCGCCCGGCCACATCCCTGGCTTTTATCCACTAGATGCCAGTAGCAGCCCCTCACTAGCTGTGACAACCCAAAATGCCTTCTGATATTGCCAAAGGTCTCCTGGGAGGAGCGGGAAACCCAAACCGCTCCCAAGTAAGAATCACTGGTATAAGGGTATAGAACTCATGGCAATTCAAAAAAAGCTGAAAAACCAGGATTCCAAATCTGAAGAGCTGCAGCATCTTGAGTGCAATCATCTCCCTCACTCCCATTTCCCCTCTGCTGACCTCGTTTGATCTGTAGGACATAGATCTGCTCCATTCTCACTCTGCGTCTCTGCTCTTCATAATTGCAATGTGTACTTAGGGCGATAATGACACCCCACACATAACTTTAAAAGACCTTTGAGCTCAATTATCCACCACTGACTGCTAACTTCTTTCTGCTTCTTAGTTTAAGAAAAGAGGTAGCTGATCAGTTCTACTCATTGTGAAAAGTCAGGTGAGAGGCCTTAGGTAACCGGCTGCTGAAGGATGATCTCTAACCTGCTCTGGGGCAGGTGTCCTCCTCCTGCTAGGTCAGCTATGCGTGGACATATTGAATGATTCCCTGAAAATGTCAGTGATAATGTTGTTCATTGCAATATGTTTTTCCTGTTTCTTCACCTGCCCAACAATTTTTGATTAGATGTGAGACATTGCAACTTTACCTGATTTAGAACACTGGATATTTTTACACTCCTGTGAATATTCTTGAGCTTTCTTCTGGGATGCAGCTAAGTTTCTTGGAAACAGTTTGATCTTTTAACCCTAGACTAAACACCTCTCTAGTTCCACCTGATAAGCCCGGTCTAGGGCTAATTGTTCCCTACTACCAGGGTAAGACCCTCCTAAACATTCTACCCAGCGTCCTATGAATTAGAAAGTTTTCCAATCTGACTGGAGGAAACGGATACTATTTCCAGCCTCATGTGAGCTCCAGCTACATGTCTTCTAATCTTTTCATGTGGTTCTTTCTTCCAGAGAAAGAAAGACTCAGGTACTTTCCTCACATGCATGCCCTGATCAGCGCTCGGTCAAACACCCGAGGAGGATGGCCTGCATTCGTCCATAATCTTTTATGCAGCGCTCTCCTTCCCAGTGTTCTGTGCTGTGAACTCTCACCACTCTGATCTCCCCAGACATCATCCTTAACAAGTCAGGGAGTCTGCCAGGTTCTGTCGGAGTTTTCCCTTCCTCACTGTGGTCTTGAATCCCTTCAAGACTACAGGCTGGGGCTTAGCTTTGTTTGTTCTCATCTCTTTCCTTTGATGACCGATGTCCAATGTCTTAAAAACCATTGATTCATATTTTGTCTAGTTTTTTAGTTTGGAGGGTAAACCTAGCTTCTGTTATTTCACCTCATCTAGAAGCAAAATTTTGCAATGGGTTTTTTATAATTAAAAACTGAAAACAACCTAATAATTCTACCAAGAGAATTATTATACAGCATTGTGTATATACAGCATTGTTAGAATGGAAATTCCATCCACATTATCAATGACCCCGTAAGTGAATGTTTATTGACATGTAAATATGTTTATAAACCTATCATAAGTGAAAAAATTAGTGTATGACCAGTTTATTTTATTTTGTGTATATATTCATAAATATATACAGATACACATAAATATTATATTATATAAACCTACACATATACAAACATATACCCATATATTAGTATTTATCTTTCTATATCTGCTTCTATAAATAATATATATGTAAAAGTATACACATATCTATTATGTGCCATAATTCCGACAGAAATCCTCTTGAGTTGGTATTTTTCTTTCTGCTAATCTTTATTTTGTAATTTTCTGCAATAAATAGGTAATATTTCATGATAACAAAATACATAAACATTATTTTAAATTTACTGTTAGTTGATATTCAGTAAAACTACATTACCAGATATAATAAAAATAATGAATAAAGTTCTGATCTTAGTTTTATGTTTACTTAACATTTTTTATTTTTTTGAGACAGTGTCTTGCTCTGTTGCCCAGGCTGGAGTGCAGTGGCACCATCTCGGCTCACTGCAACCTCTGCCTCCTGGGTTTATGCCTCAGTCTACCGAGTAGCTGGGATTACAGGCATGCACCACCACGCCCAGCTAATTTTTGTATTTTTGTAGAGATGGGGTTTTAGCATGTTGGTCAGGTTAGCCTCAAACTCCTGGCCTTGAGTGATCTGTCTGCCTTGGCCTCCTACAGTGCTGGGATTACAGGCAAGAGCTGCTGTGCCCAGCCTTACTTAACATTTGAATACATTTATTAAAACCCTTTCTGATTTGAAACACTTAAAGTTAAATTAAGCACTCTAATGTTTAAGAGAGCTTTGATAAACAATTACTGTATTTCTAACATTGTGAAAATAATGTTTCTTTTCTATAGGGCTACTGATTACCATTAACTAAAGACTCATTAAATGTTTGGTTTTAAAGTACTTTTAGGTTTTCTTCGGCAGGTTTTCATTAAAATAAAATACATGAATGAAGAACAAAAGTAAAAGAAAATACGATCTTAATATATAAGCTCAGGCCATCTAAGGCAGCAATTATGAAAGGGAAGACTGATAGAAAGAGTAGGATGGAAGAGTGGGAACATGGCCATTCTGTGGGCTTTAGAGAAGAACACGTAACATTCTCTAGGGAATCGCCCCTCCAGTTCTCACTACTCAGCAGCCAGAGCTGATATTTTATCATCAAAAAACTAAACAACTCACTCATTTATTTCTATGATACTTTTAATCCCAGCAATTCTGTTTTTTCATCACTCCTCTTAGAACTGAAGAGAGATGTGTGCAGATGTGTACATGCATGCTTGTGTGTACAAGTACACACCAGACACAGACACAAAAACACGTCACACATGCACACACACACTCATAAATATACACATATGCACACACAAATCTGCAGGCACACACATACCTACATACACACATATGCACACAAAAATACACACACCACACATACACACATCACACACATACATATGCACAGAAAAATACATGTACCACACGTGCACATATACATAGAAACATCACACACACATGCACACAAAAATATACTACAAATATACTACACACACACACCACATACACATTCATTGCCCACACACACGCACACAAAATACACACACCACATACACACACACATTACACATATAAATACCACACACACCACACACTGCACACACATATATGCACATATATGCCCAACACTGCACATCACACAAATATACAGCACACACACACAAGCACGTGCACACACACATATACATCACACACAAACAAGTACACGCACACACCACACAACATCTAAAGGCTAGAAGCCCCCACCTGTGCTGTGACAATGAACACAATCAGAGCTAAGTTTCTATTTACATCCCACTGAGAGAACATCATCTGAATGGGGGTTTCATAGACATTCCTCCAATAGCACGCTCTGGGGGCGTGAAGGGAAATATTTGAGGATACTCACAGTGAAGCCAATTTCAGCCTGTGCTCTGAACTGGGAAGGAGAAGGCAAGTAAGAGAAATTCCAGATCAGTGCAATTCCCTTCACCTGAGTAAGGGGCCCTGGAATCTCTGGATGGGGCATTGCATCCAGGCTCTGATTAGAGCAGTTCATCTTATCTCCAGGCCTTTGTTTCACCTTTCTACTGCATTAACAACTTCCCATGTCAATGGCCAAGACCCACTAAAAACAGTCATCAAACCTGTCAAATATATCTTGATGTACAAAGTTTTGCTTTGAGAAATAATAAATATAAGACATCATGTCACCTAATAAGGAGATAAGCCTAATTCACAAGAAACAATAGGAATATTAAAACAGTCCAAAAGAAACCACACGATGTCAGTGTGTGAAACGCTTGCATTTGTGCGTGGGCATGCGCAAAACCTGTTCAGGAAAGAGGCCTGGGGGCCCTGGGGGAGGAACTGAATTCTTTACGAAAGAGGGAAGACTTGAGCTGACCTTCAGATGCATTTTAAATCTTTCATTTTTTAAGAAAATATAATCGTATGGCAGAAAACTTTAAAAGTTCAGGGAAAAAAATCACTTCATTGCAGCAGTCATTCTCTACATTCTTGGCAGGTTTATTCATAATAGCATAAAAGGAAAACAGCCCAAAGGTTCATGTGCAGCAAAAGGAATAAACAGATTAACAATACAGTCACACGATGGAATACTAACTCCTTAGCGCTAAAAAGGAATGAGTGGATACATACAGCAGCAGAGACTAATCTCAAAAACATTAGGCTGAGTAAAAAAAGCCAGACCCAAAAAGTACATTGATAGGAAGTTCAAGAACAGGCAAAACTCATCTATGGGGATAGGAAGCAAAGTCATAGTTGCTGCTTATGTAGGAGGCCCCTTGATAGACAGGGGTGCAGGGAACTTCCTAGGGTTGATGCTGCATTTCAATTGAGGCATTGGGCAGGTAGTGTATACTGTCGTCAACACTCATACCATGTGCACTTATGAGCTGGGCATTTTACAGTATGTGGTGTATAATTATACCACCCCAAATAATTGAATCTATTTTCCTAAAACCTATTACTCAGTGATACTAGTGTTTCACTTGGAATCTATGTGCTTTTTCCTGTAACTGAATGTTGATTATTCCAACCTGTACTGTAGACAATGGGGGAGCCAAAGATAAGCCTCCGCTTGGATCTTGCTTTCAAGGTCTCTGAATTGAGATCAGACCTTCACGATTCATTCTGTGTCTTCACACAAGGGTAGGGAAAGAGTTCTAGATGGAAAGAGATATTTAAGTTCGTGTTGTTCTGCAGAGCTCCTGAATCAACAACTTGAGACTAGGCAAGAGAAAAAGAGTCAATAATCTAATAGGTTTACTTTTCTTCAATAAATAGAGGCCGCTCTTGATAATAATGACCTCAACTCTATCCTTGTTATCCAGGAATAAAGTGCATCAGCTACACTCTTGAGTAAATGAAACCAGTCTATTGAAAATAATGAAGAGAGGTTAGCATTTATTTACTTATTACTGAGCCAAGCAATTCACATGCGTTAATCATTTAATCCTCATAATGCTCTATGAGGCAGACAGTATGAAGACTGTTTTTCAGAGCACAGGAAGGTTAAGTAACTTGCCTAAAGTTGCACAGCTAGTGAGAGGAGAAGCCAGAATCAATTCACTAATTGGAATGAGGACCAGGAAATTGCAAGGGAATAGAGAGGGAAGTAGACAAATGGAAAATAAATAATTAAAACCTTTATTATAGAGGCAATTCAAAGAGACATTGGGTATTATTAAGCAAATACTCATTTGCAGAAAATGAAACTGAGGTCCATGAAGGTTACGTGACTTCCCAAGTCATTCATCTAATTAGGAGCGGAGCTGGGACAAGAAGCCATATTTTAAAAATCCCAGCTCAGGGTCTTTCTACTACATCAAAAAAAAATTAATTGATTTTTTTTCACATAATGTCCAATTTTGAAATCCATCCCTGAGGGGATAGTTGGTTAGATATTCATAGTATTACAAAATTCAAGTCTTGGAACTGGCCTGGAAAGATCTTATGGCTGTTGGCTCCAAATTCAAGCAGCATCATACTTAAACCATCCCATCCAGATGAGAATCTTTCCCAGTTTTTAAAGCCTTCCAGATGTATCTTAACTGGATTTTTAAATCTGTTTTCCAGAGCAAAAGAGCAGAATCTGGAAAATAACCTAATATGCATAAAACATTAATGGCATCCCAGGAGAGACACGAGCCCAAACCCTGAGCGTCCAGAGCATTTTAATTCGGGATGTAGTACATTAAAGCCCTGGGGATTATTTTCATCAGAATTAACTCTATGAATAAGAATTATTTTTCATGTCAGCCTTTTTTTTTTTTAATTGAGAAGGAAATCTGACACAAGATCGAATAGGGGAACAAGTAGCAGAATTTAGGGCAATCTAAAAGGGGCCCTGGAAGGTAGGTGAACACATATTTCTTCCTTGCCCAGAAAAATGTCAACGGGCATTTCACAGCTTCTCCTTCTCTTTCCTTTGTATTCTGTCCTCACTGAAAATGCCCAGTTCACAGCCTGATATTCTTTGAGCATTTTTCCATTCAAGTCCCACATACGTGATCACTCCTGGGTCTCCAGCTGGTTTCAGCTTCGAAGCTATGTTTGCGGAGAAGGAAGGATGCTTGTTGAAGTCGGGACATCCAAGGGCCACATAAGTGAGGATCTAATTGCTGTGCTTTGTCCAGAAGCCACCGTGTGGATCCTTCCACACCTTTGAAGAAATGCTGAAGATGTCATAGCAGAGTTAACACATTCCAAAAAGAGCCGCCTTACACTTAGGTGGGAACCTAACATGGGATTAGAAAGCCAGGACAAATAAAAACAGAAAGTGCAACAATATACAGAGTGACATGTTGCTGCTGGAGTGTAACCCCAAAAGCCCATGGCTGTGTAAATGCATGACATTCTTCTTTGAGTAGAAATATCCCAGCCACTTGCATATGTTTAATCAAGGAACAACCTTCCTTTAGTTGAAAAAAATGTCAAGGCTAGACAAGATGTGCATGGTATTTTGAGAGAGGAAACTTGCCTGCCTACCACATCAGAAAAATTACTTCTAGCAATAACATAGTAACAGATGGTGCTCATATTCACTTTTTCCTGATCTCTGGATCCTATTCCTGAGTTTAGATGCTCTGTCCCTACTAGTCAGGGACACTTCCATGAAGCCAGCACACTAGGTAACTTCCAGGGTGATGCACTCATCTGCCCAGTGATCTCTGTGTGCATCTTGAACAGACCACGGAGGTGGTGGAAAGTGCATTGAAGGGTTCTCCAATAGTTCAGATAAACTCAAGAAGTCTTGAGTTCATGACGTCTGTATTTCTTTATTACTTCCCAAAGCAAAACTTTGTACATCTAGACATATACAATAAGTTTGTTTTTAATGATTGTTTTAGTTGGTCTTGGCCATTGACGTGGGAAGTTGTTAATGTAGTAGGATGAAACAAAGACTTGGAGATTACATGAACTGCTCCAATCGGAGTCCAGATGCAATGCCTATTGCCCTCTCTTTCAGATCTATCCAAAGTTAACTTGACTCCATCGGCTGGCCTGTAATTTCTGCAGTTCTCTCAGTTCTGGGAATAACCTTGTGATTGCTCTTCAGGTGGAGACCCTAGAAAACCTCCAGAGTTTGCTTTGATCCTCATATTCCATCTCCCAAGGAGGAATAAATGTGGAAGTGTATAATCAATCAAAGATAAATTTGGAGGCATGTATGAAAAACCTTTTATGGGACTTCTGCTTTTGAGTAAGATGGAGATATTAGTGACAGACTAATCCTGAAACTCAGAACAACTAGATAAAACAGATAAAATCCAAACATTATCTGTTTTAAAGGCACCAAAGAGCTGTTGAAGCAAGGTAGGTAGAGAGGCTGAGAGACAGCAAAGGGGAGAATCTGCACCAGCCCTTTATCCTGGGGCACTGTGGGTTCTGGGTGAGAACGAGAGGTTCAGCATCTAAACTCTACCAGAACCCCTTCTCGGGGGGCAGGATGCAGAGGTTTCAGCAGCGCTCACGGAAGGTAGCCAGGTTATCTAACACAATACGGCCTTCTACGCAGGACCAGCTTCCCCCTCAAGACAGTTGCTGAATTCTGAAGCTGCACAGGGAAGGACATAGGAAAGCTAAGCTGAGTACCTCAGAAAAGTTGAGTCAAGTTTTCTGCAGCGTGACGATGCCTTGGAGACCCAGGTTACAGTTCAGTTCCCAGGAGAGGCAGTGTTCCTGGGATGCACCACCCTCAGTCAAAGCCCTGGAAGCTCATGTTGCAGGAAGAGGATCAGCCCAGAGGAGGCTTAGCGAAACTGCAAATTAAAGGTAAAATAGGGAAAGCTTTCCCTCAAGTGGTGGAAAGAAATAAGGGTGCTTACTGTTTACCACTTCTAGCCTACATCGTCCTGGAAGTCCAGGCCAGGGCAGTAAAGCGAATGAACATATAAAGGACAGAATCATTGGAAAGGAAGAAAAAAATTACTAGACACAGATGAACTGACTGTATATGAAGAAAAATCCAAAAGAATCTGCAAACAACTTAAATTTAATGTCTATTTACACAGTCTCTGCATATAAGGTCAGTATAAAAAAATCAACTCTATATCTGTAGACCTGCAACACAGAAAATAAAATCTTGTGCAATTACAGGATTTGCAACAGCGTCAAGGAATATTAAATACTTCAAAAGAAATTTTAAAGAGATATATGAGATTTGTATTCTAAAACCACAAGGCATCTCTGAGAGGGATCTCAAAGGGAGATCTAAATAAGTAGAGAGAGTAAATAAGTAGATCTAGGACATTTATCAATTAGAAGACTCACATTGTAAAGGTGTCGACTCTTCCTACATGTATCCCTAGCCTCATGCAATCCCAGGAGATTGCATGTGTGTGTATTTGTAAATTAACCCAGGTGATTACAAGATTTATATGAAAATGCAATGAGCCAAAAATAGCCAAGGAAATCTTGAGGAATAAGAGCAGAGAGCAGAGGAAGGCTTCACGGGTCGTTTAGGGGAGCGGGGGTTCTTGAGCTAAGTCTTTGGGTGCATGGGTGGTAAGCGGAATTCTGTTAGGGACTAGAATCATAACGAGTTTGTTGGGGTAACCCTAACACCTATCCTAATGCCTGCCTGATGCATAACAAATATTCAATAAATATTGGTTAAATGTACATCTTAATGAATGGACAGATACTTGAGATAAGAGTATGGCAGGTTAAAGGACAGTAGAAGCAACAGTAAAGAAATATGAAACTATCTTACGGTGAGGCATCAAATGTGTCCTAAGTGTGTATGTGAGCTGCAGAAGGAAGGGAGGCTAGAATATTCAGACAGGGCTGCGTTGTGCAGAGGTCTAAAGTAGGCTTGTAGCATTTGGACTTTACTCTTTAGGCATCTAACATTTTGGAAGAATGTAAAATGATTGATAGGTTGGGAGACGAATCGGACCAGTGGCAGGAGAACCACATGACACCCGCCCAGTCACTTCCCTGAAGGACAACCTCTTTGCTTTTTATGTCCAGCACTAGCAATAAAATTGGAATTCTTTGCTAAGGTCATTGTTCATATATTTAATATAGAAATCTCCCCAAATGTTAAAAGTGGATAGACACTTAATTTAAAAGCCTAAGTACTCTCTGTCAGAGCCCTGACTATGCCAAAAGCAAAGCTTTTTGTGCTATCAAGAATTTGATGGGATTTCCTTTTTGCATTGTCTTTTCAAAAACCATTAGAACAGCCAGCACCATGTTCCTCTGGAGACCCTTACATTCTACCTTCATGAATTTTCTCGCTTAGGAACAGAGTGCATGAACTCTTTGGGTCTCTCTATTAGGATGGGTTTCAATAAAAGAACCCATAAAGTAAAATGAACGATGGTCTTGAATACACATTTCACGGAAGAATACAAATGGCTCCAAATTATGGTAAAATTGGATACCAATTAACTGTGCTTTTAAAAATCAAATTGGGAAATAATTAAATTATGATCATTAAATGTATGTATAAAGAGCCTTAATAAAATTTTTGTTATTAGATTCAGAAATTTAACATCTAAAGAAACTTACTGAGTATGTGATGTTTTCACAGATCATGAAATCGAAGGGTACAAAACAAGAACTTCGATTTTTCTATGACTAAATGTAGATTTCAAGTTCTCATACCTCCTGGAATTAAAAAATAAGATCCAGTCAATTTCAGTAAAAACCTGTCA
>NW_016805426.1:1564047-1570077 GCF_001698545.2 Rhinopithecus bieti
AAAAAAAAAAAAAAAAAAAAAAAAATGAAAATAATATTAATATCACATTACAGGGATTTTCTCTGAATGAGAAATTTTGCTTTAAGCTTTTCTAAATTTTTTAATGTAGTGTAATTTTCTTCCAAATTATTTTTTTCTCATTATCATATTCCTCTTATATTTTGAAAAAAAATTTTAAATAAAGAAAATTTGCTGGAAAGTTGACATTTTAAAACTTTAAAACTTCCAAAGGCAGTTTCTCACAGGCAGCTCTTATGTTAAATACCCAACAAAAGTTGCCACGAATTGCTGTCTTAAAAAAAAAAAAGACTAAAACGGTGACTCTGATTTATTTCCACGCTCTAAGTCAAACCTTGCTCATGCGTGCCATGTGGGGTTCTGGGGCATGCATCTGGCCGTGGTACAGGAGGCCCCAGCACAGGTGCCATCTGATGCCAGCCCAATTACCGCTTCTGAGTGTTGCAAACTACAGAAACTACACCTCGCTTTTTTCCTCTACCTCAAAATACGTACACACTACACATTATTATGCAGGTATTTCCTACCAGAAGCTCAGATCAGAATCAAATTTTAGCAGAAACTACTTTCAATACCAGATTTGGGTGCGTCCATCCCGGCAGTTCTGCACCTAGCACGGCAGTAAGAGTCACCCATGTGGGTGGGGGTTTGTCTACTCGTCTAAAACATTCCATTCCCATTGGAATCCATCACAAATACAAGATAGATTTTCATAGCCGGAATTCGGTGAAGCAGGCGAGGGCACTGACATCTTTCCTTCAGTTGGAATGAAAAAACATGTGTGTATTTTAGAAGGTCCTTTGAGGTTAAAATAAGTTTATGTCATCTTAAGAAGCCAATGTCACCCAAAGGAAAATGAACAGTGTTTACAGTTAAAACCATCAGAACAAGATCACGGCTTTTGCAGGAACATGGATGAAGCTGGAGGCCATTATCCTTAGCAAATGAATGCAAGAACAGAAAGTCAAATGCCGCATGTTCTCACTTACAAGTGGGAGTGAAATGATGAGAACTCCTGAACACAAAGAGGGAAACAACAGGCACTAGGGTCTGCTTGAGCAGGGAGGGTGGGGGGAGGGAGAGGAGCAGAAAAGATAACTATTGGGTACTGGGCTTAATACCTGGGTGATGAAATAATCTGTACAACAAACTCTTGTGACATGAGTTTACCTATGTAACAAACCTGCACATGTACCCCTGAACCTAAACTAAAAGGTAAAAACACCCAACCAACCAAACAACCAAACAAAAGAACGCCATCATCCCCGTCACCCACATTCTCCTAAGCTTTGTCCAGGAGTTTCACGAAAGTTAAGAGAAAAAGTTTCCAGATTTAGTTTCCCCAAACCTTTTAGGAGACACAGTACAGAGCTGTCTGCCCTTTGCTGAAATACAGGCAGAGGAGGTGTTTTTGGCAAATTGACAACACTTCACAAAGGCTTTCTTGTGGAGCTGCGAGGCTTTATGCAAGCACACTGTGTGGTATGGAGAGTGGGAGCAGCTCATACCGTGTCATTTTTCTAGTCTGCGTTAAGTTCGTTTTTTCCTATTTAGTGGTTCCATGGCCTGAATGAGAGGTGGGAGGTGGATCTATACTTTCTTTTTTCCCTTGCACTCTGCTCGTTCCACAACAAGGACGACATTTGTCTTCTCCTTTACGGATGCAAATAATTCTTTGTCGCAGACAAATCTTCATGTTTTTGACAAGTTCAAATCTTCATGTTTTTAAATAAAATAAGTGTATTGATTATGCCTCTATTTTCTGTATTTCTTCTGATGCCTTGACATCTGAGGCCTTTCCGACCCTGAAGGGCCTGCCCCTCTTGGAGTTAGCCAATTCCTAGGAAGAGCAAGTAACTCCCCTGTGAGTGCACCTTTTATATGCGAACCAACTGATCCAGAGCCCTTTCCCCAGCCATCTCCTTATGGAACTCTCCCATTCAGGGCCACCTCCCCTGCCCTAATCACCCCAGGTCCAGGTAACAACTAGGGGCCGCCCCCATGCCCCAGAGCCTGCTGAAATTATTCACACTAGCAGATCCTAAGCCTGCTCACCCTGGTTCCGCCATCCCTTCCACAGAAGCCACAATAGAGGCTGTGGCCATGCTTAATCTTCACTCCATTTACCTCCTGACTCCCCATGTGGGCTCCCATGGTGTGACATGCCCCTCCTCCTGGGAACTGTGAGTGACAAACCATCTTTCCAATGGCAGTCATCTTCTGACCCATGCTTCACCATACCTGGATAATAAAAACCTACATGTTAAAACAGTAGCCTACCACAGTGACTGGTATAGTTCCCGGTCAGTAACAGGTGCCAAGTAAATGGTACTTATATCCTTCCTCCAGCAGTGTATGTAGGAGTACTGGTGACATTTCCCTTCTCTCCCCAAGCCCCACCCCTTGCATGAATTTTTCAGAATTGCATCCTCCAAGCTCTGTGACTCTGCCTTCCGTGCCTACGTTCACCATACAAAGTAGGAAGGATGCAGCCTTCTTCTCAAAGCACTAATTTTCCCAACTGCAAAGCCACCAAAAGCTGTTTTCATCCTCCAAAAGTCCTCCTTGAAAGTTTAAAACCCTGGGACTGGCCAGAGAGCCCTGAGTAATCTTCATCATCAATTAACACCCAATAAGATTTGGATGGCATCAAACTAACACTCACATGGTTCAGAAAAAGGGTCTCAGAGAGAAGAGCACTTGGGGAGAATGAGAGGCTGGAAGAGGAGAGGATTTTGCAGTGGTGGCTTGGAACTGGCCAAGTATCCTTGGTTTAAAAACTGGGTCCAGTCATCCAGAATCCGTTCTTTCAACAAGTGTTTGCATCCCACACAACTCAAGGAAATTGGGATACAGCAATGAACAAAAGAGACAGAGCTCTTTCCCTTAAGGTGTCAAATACTATGGAAAAAATAAATAGTGCAGCCCAGTATGGTGGATCAGAAGTGTGGGTGTGCGTTTGTGTGTGTGGGAAGGTGACTGAGGCTGGAGGACAGAGACTGCAATATTTGCAGAATGACTCAGGGGGGCCCTTAGAAGAGCTGAGGTCTGAATTGAAGGAGTAGAAATTGGCAAGCCTGGAGAATGAAACCACCAACAGGAAGCCTCTGGGTTGCCAGTCATGTGCCATGCCTTCTCTCTCTACCCTACTCCCTCCTGCTTATTTAATCATTATTTATTCTTTGTCCACAAAGCAAATGTTATTTTTAAAAGACTGTTCCGTAAGACTTCCAGTCCACAATAGTTTAGACTCTACCAACTTCTGGGATGGGTGAAGAACATCTGGTCTAAGCGTTTGCAAACATACCTTTTAAAGCTTAGAATCATTTGCTTAAATGAAAAAGAAACTCTAAAGTGAAATGTAAAAAAGGCGAATGGGACCACCCTGGGTGAAGCTCGGTCTCCCCATACACCACCATTCCCTGAAGGTGCTCCTGGGAGTGCACGGGAAAAGCTGGATTTATTCTAAACTCATCTATCTATAAGAAAACTGACACCCAAACAGGGCAGATGACTTGTCCAAGGTCTCAGAAAACATAACCTCAGGTTGCTTGCCTGCTTTTTTCTCCTTCCACCAAGAAATGTCATCCTTTGCATTTAAAATTTATATGAATTTTGCAGATAGAAGCAACAGTCCTCACAGCAAGCAATTTATGCACTCATTTCAAAATACTGAAATTTTGCACTGTAGTTTTTTTGAGTTTTATGATTCTAATCATTCTTACCTTTTAATTATTTATGTGATAAATATTTGTATCTTTTCATGTAAGAATTAATTATTTCCAATTTAGCCTCATGGAACTTCCTTCTGATATTAGCAAATGATTGAAAAAAGTTCTTGATGGTTTTAAACTCCCTAATTTTTAAAACTATATTCAGCGTTTAAATGATTGATCAGTAATGTCCAGAATAGAATTAGAGATGTGCAGAAAACTCTTAATAAAATAAACCTCTGATAACTTAGATTTACTTTACACGCTATTAGAACCTCATATCAGCTTAAGTTCTTTGGACAATTCCTTTAAGATTTATAATGATTGTATCCCATACACAGTGGAGTAGTTGGATACTTAATCAGTGTTGCTATACAAATTGAGTAATTTAGGGACAAAGCAGATGAACTGGAAGTGTGGTGGAGAGGGCTTAATTATCTGGTTTGGCGGACTAAGCTGATTAAATCAACTATATCATAGTCTCTTCTCCCTTTACATCTGAATACGAAGAAACCAGGCAAAGTTCTTTCCACTCTGAGAACCAGGATGAGGTGATGAACACTGTTGCTCAATCCGCCATCATAGGAACTGCTTTATTAATTCAGGAAAGTAATCACTCCTCTGGCTTCGACTACAGTTTTAATGGTATGTCTTCTAAGTCTTTATACTTGGCTCTGCTCCTTCCCTAAAGCTCCAACATTTCCAGCTTTCTGTTGAATTTCTCTACCTAGGTGTCCATCTGTCATCACCTCCACCTCAATCTGTCCAAAACTGAAATCCCACTGCTCTTCTTGATTTTATGTAATGGAACTAACGTTCTTTCAATCATCCAAGCTGTAAAACCTGCTGTCATCTTTGACTATTCACCATTCTGATTTCCACATTCGATAAATGACTATGCTCTATAAACCAGGAACACATTCATCTTTTCAACGACCACTGCCAACACAACAGTTTGGGCTGTTACCTCTTACCTGGACAAAGAGTGCAGCAGGTGACATGAGTGACATGGACTTAAGGCTCAGTTAAAGTTGTCCTGCCTCAGGGCAAAACTAAAAATGGTGTGGAGAAAAGTGCCACGACCATGTTTTAAGTCTTTGTCCCACCACCCACACATTTTAGTTCAGTTTTGCTAAATCATGTCTACCATCTGAGCTATTCCCAGCCCCCCCACTTCTTCTGAGTTCAGTTTCTTCATAATCCATGACCTCACTGCTGCCAGATTCATCTTTATGAAGAGCTCTGATGACTCAAACCTCTACTCAGGATAGACTCACCCTAGCCAGCAAGGCTATTCAGAAGACAGTCTCTACCTACCGTGGTACAAATACAAGCCACCATGATCATTATCACAAGGGTGGGCTTCCACAAAATCCAAGCAAAACAGACTTGTTCTCCACATCTTTCCTTCCTGGTAATTCCCGCTACCATTTTCACCTTAGATACTAGAAGACATGCTGCTTCCCTGTAGACAAAGGCTTCCTGATACTCTGTTTCCTGTATCACCAGCCTCTCAGCCCACTTACACATTATTTCCAGACTTTTTTTTTTTTCAAACACAGCTCTGAATATCCCTGCTCTACTTGAAAACAAAGGCTCCACATGACCTAAGCAAGGACTGATTTCCTTTCCAATCTTTCCCTCATTCCTTTGATGTACTCTGCACTCCACCCAAAGTTCCCACATGTCCTCCTCTCGTCCCGTCCCATGCCACCAGGATTCTCCCACTCACCACCTGTCACAGAAACATGGAACTCTGTCTTCTTTAAGGGGTTCTTTCTTCCTCACCTACCGCAGCATTGGGAGTTGAACTCTGCTGCCTGTTTCATGTTTATTTGTACAGTTGTTAAATCCCTGAGGGCCTCAGTTCCTGCCCATGAGTTTATTAGCAGGGAGAGAAGAAACATTAAAAAGTACTTTTACACCCAATATTTCTAAATGGTCTACTGGTCTACATGGTCTTATTGTCCTCATATGTCACTGAGGAAACAGACAAAGAAATAAGTGACTTGGTGGAATTCAAACCCAGGCATCTAATTTAATAATCAATTTTCTTTTCTTTTCTTTTCTTTTCCTTTCTTTTTTCTCTTCGTTTCTCCTCTCCTCTCCTCCCCCACCTTTCTTTCTTTCTCTTTCTTTCTTTCTTTCTTTCTTTCTTTCTTTCTTTCTTTCTTTCTTTCTTTCTTTCTTTCTTTCTTTCTTTCCTTTCTTTCTTTCCTTCCTTCCTTCCTTTTTCTTTCTTTCTTTCTTTCTTTCTTTCTTTCTTTCTTTCTTTCTTTCTTTCTTTCTTTCTTTCTTT
>NW_016805426.1:1570392-1622586 GCF_001698545.2 Rhinopithecus bieti
CGACCATGCCTGGCATTTCTTTTGTATTTTTGGTAAAGACGGGGTTTCACCATGCTGCCAAGGCTGTTCTCAAACTTTTGGAATCAACCAATCCTCCCACCTGGGCCTCCCAAAGTGCTGGGATTACAGGCATGAGCCAGTGCGCCCGGCCAATAATCAATTACTTTCTTCGATTATCTTACTGTAAGTTGTTTTTTAAATTCCCTTATGCCTTTTTTTTCCTTTTTTAAATTGTGCTTAACTTATTATTATTATTATTATTATTATTATTATTATTATTATACTTTAAGTTCTAGGGTACTTGAAGCTGGACCCTTATGCCTTTTTCTAACTTTCCTTTCTAGGTCTACATTCTTTGAGGTCAAGGGTAATATATTAAATATCAGAGCCCCTGCTACAGTGCATTGGCACAAAGTATTTGCAAAGTGAATGCTGTGTTAAATTGAATCATATTGATTTGATTTGAATTTTGGTGACTTTTGATTATATGTCTTCTAAACTCCTCATGATCTCTTCTGATCTTCTGTTCACTGTATACTTGCCTGAAATGTTTCTTCTAAATATTCTTAACCCCTGATGTGAATTAGCCAAATATCTATCTATATTTCAATAGTTTGCCTAGCATCTCTGACTGTACTTACTCTTTGCAATTTTTCCTCTAAGTGGACTGCTTTTTGTGTGCTTAATTATTTTGTGCACTTCGCTATCCATCAATGTCGTATTTTATGAAAGTATCGACTAAGTAAATCCTAATATGATATATGATGTAAATAATAGCACGAAAGCTACTATCACTCATTTCAGATTCTAAGAAACTTCTATGGCTCTGGATTAAAGCTAAGACTGTCTGTGGAATCCACCTATCTCAGCACAAGTTTTTAATAGAAACTATACAAGAGACTAATCTGGGTTCAAAAGAAACACACAGTTTAGATATACATCTAGTAGAATAAATATTTCTTAACTCACCTCATGATTTCTAATTGGTTGACCCAGCCTCAAGTGGACTTGGATTTATGGTCTCCATAAACATGCATACTAAGTCAAATCTACCTAGTTTCAAAAGTATTGTCAGAGATCACATCATTTTTAAATTCTCTTAAATTGGCCTTACTTTAAGAATGATAATTCATAATGCAAGTGAGGGGTCACTGGACTGGGAGGTTATGTCATTGGCTAAATAGAGCCAGAATCTGGGTATTAGAGCCAGAATCTGGCCAAATAGAGCCAGAAGGGCCTTGTAGGAAACATGCCTTGTGGGAAACAGCTTTGTGTCTCATTCTGCACCAGCTTTTTTTCAAGTTTGTTTTTAAAATGTGATTGTTGTTAACAAATCATCAGCAAACACAATTACAAACAAACATACTTCCTACGAGCAAAGAATACTGCAGTACTGTAAGTGTTGTCTAAGTAGTGAACATTTGTGGTGAGCAAACTCTGACAGTTGTGTGACCAGTTAGGAAGAAAGAGACAGTGTCAGCAGTAGGAGGAGGCCAGAGAGAGAAGCAACTTAAAAGGGAGAATCATTGCTCTATGCCTCAACATTATAATCCCAAACAGAAAGTATTTCCATGGAAATGAATGGGAAATGTGATCAATTACATAGTGTGGAATTTAGCCTTTGATTTATGTTTCCTTTGATATATAATCATCATTGCCCACAGCAGGTATGAATTTTATTAACTTAATTTGCCATTAGTTCAAGAAGTCATACATTTCCCCAAAATAAACTCATTTTAAAAACTGAAAAAAACGTTTCAAGCCTTAAAGATGCAAATATGTCATAGTTTGGCTGCATTCGGCAAATTCCTAGAATCAATCAGCCGAGAACAGAGTAATTCTGTTACTGAAGAGGGAACCCAAAGCATACAAATTGAAACCAGGATAAAGGACAAAATATAAAAGAAGGCTCACAACATCTAAGGAAACACCCTACTTGTATTTTTATATTTGAATAAGGTAAATATATAAACATAAAGAATACTTCTATGTAATATAATACAATTTTTCCTTGATATGACACATGACATCTAAACTACTCCAGAGATAAACTCACTTTATTAAGCAATGCGTATTCTAAATCGAGTTAAGTCATAATAATAATTTACATGCAATAACATTTTCCACTTTACAAATGCTTTACACACCTTATCTCATTTTGTGCACACACACACACACACACACGCCCCTAAAATCTTAGAGGCATAGATATAATTATTGTCATTTCCTAGATAAGGAAATGCAAATCTCAAATTAAAGAGGCAGGAAGAGGCTCCTGGAGAACTCAGAGATGCTCTTAGCATAATATTTTCCCCACCACCCTGTGGGAAACTATAAAGCTCAGCACTGTTAGACAAGAAAACACAACTTCCGCAGATTCTCTGGCTTTGTGGCCTCCGTCAGTCCCCAC
Organism: Rhinopithecus bieti; assembly: GCF_001698545.2. Taxonomy (NCBI): domain Eukaryota; kingdom Metazoa; phylum Chordata; class Mammalia; order Primates; family Cercopithecidae; genus Rhinopithecus; species Rhinopithecus bieti. The sequence goes on from NW_016805426.1 coordinate 1,572,803, forward strand.
AGCTCTTGCGAGGCATGGTCTTTCTCAACAAAATCATAGGCCATCTAAATTTTGCAGGAGGCATTCAACGCTTCACCTATCAGAGAAGCTGAGGACTTTCCTAAGTTGGAGGGAGGCATGTGGAAGGAGAGTTGATGGCTTAGGCTCCATAAAATAAAAATGGGCTGGCAACCTGAGAATGTGCTTCACTGGTTGAGCATAGTGGCCAATAATTTGGACCCTGGAGTTAGAAAAGCATGAGTTGCAAGCTCTGCTCTGCTTCCTTCGCTGGTTGAACTCAAATGAATTACATACCTTCTCTGAGCCTGTTTTCACCTATGAAACAGGGCTTGTTGGACAAATGGAATGGTATAAGGCATCTAAACATGTCACAGTGTTGAACACCCAATGACTATTAGTTATTAGGAGTTTTTTGTCCTTTGGATGATATGAGACAGGTCAAAGGCATATATCATCTTCAGGGGAAATTTGGGTGATTGGGTGAATTGAGTGGTTCCTGGATACACAGTGAAGCTTTGCATGATGTGGGTCTTTGCATATTTCACTGTGGGCCAACTGCACGTGCAGACTCCTGAAAAGATGCTCATGCTCTTTTTAGATGGTAACTGAAAAGATGGTAACTCCCTTCCTGCCACAGGAACTTTTGGGGGGCTTTTTTTTGGCTGAGTATGGGGGACTTTATTGATGGTAAGTGAGAGGGTGGGGCTCCCTAGTCCCCTTGCTCTTCAGGCGTTCTAGAGTGGAAACTGTGTTGAGGGGGGATTCTCAGTGTGGTGGGGACTGAGCGGGAGCAGGGATTCCATGGCAGCTGAGGGTCTCTTTTCCTCTTGTTGTCTCACTGGAGCTGGTGGTCTGGGGTCTCTTCTTCCTTGAAGGCCATGTGGACCATAAGGCTCCCTGTTACTGTAGCCAAATTCATTGTCATACCAAAACATGAGCTTGACAAAGTGGTCATTGAGGACAATGTCTGCTCAGCATAGAAGGTGGGAGAGTGTGTGTCACTGTTAAACTCAGAGGAGGCAGCCTGGTGCTGGTGCTCAGTGTAGCCCATGGTGCCCTTGAGGGCCCTCTGATGCCTGCTTCACCACCTTCTTGATGTCCTCATATTTAGCAGGTTTCCCCAGACAGATTAGGTCTGCGACCGACATGTTGGCAGTAGGAACACAGAAGGCCATGCCGGTGAGATTCTTGCTCAGAGATTACCATGCCCACAGCCTTGGGAGTGCCATTAGAGGCAGGGATTATGTTCTGGAGAACCCTACAGCCTTCATGCCACAGTTTCCCACAGGGGCCAGCCACAGTTTTCTGGGTGGCAGTGATGACATGAACTGTGGTCATGAGTCCCTCTACGATGCTGAGGTTGTCATGGATGACCTTGATCTGGGGGACTAAGCAGTTGGTTGTGCAGGAAGCATTCCTGATCACCATGAGGTTATTTGCTTACCTCTCATGGTTTGTGTCCATTACAAACACGGAAGCATCAGCAGATCGGGTAGAGATGATGACCCTTTTGGCTCCCGCATCTCGGTGAGCCCCAGCCTTCCCCAAGGTGGTGAAGATGCCAGTGGATTCAATGACATAATCAACATCAGCATCAGCCCATTTGATTTTGGTGGGATTGCACTCCTGAGAGGTGATGATGTGATTTCCATTGATGATAAGCTTCCATTCTCAAGGTTGATGTAGCTGTGGAACTCGCCGTGTGTGGACTCATACTGGAATATGTGTATCATGTAGTTGAGGTCAATGAAGGGGTCATTGAGAGTGGACAATATTCACTTGGTTGGAGTTAAAAGCAGCCATGGTAACCAGGTGCCCAATATGGCCAAATCTGTTTACTGCAGCCTCCACTTTCACTACTGGTCTCAGAGACGGGGCTGGCACTGCACAAGAAGATGTGGCTGTCTCGAGTGGGAGGAGCAGAGCACTGTTCGTGCTTTGAGAAAGCTGCAGGTGCCTTGGAGCAAATAAAGAAGATAAACAAGTTACTAAATGCACCACAAGTCTAAGCATTAAAACAATCCACACAGAGAGTCAAGGGCATGATTCTGTTGGGGAGATGATGTGGCAAGCTGGGCAGAGCTTCAGATAGGCCCACATCAGACTTCAGTGACTTCTCACATCACTTCCACAGGTTGAATTCTAGCATTCCTTTACCACATTGACACAATGCTGGAGAAGTTCCTCCAGCCTCCCCCACATCTGCCACCATGGATAAGATCATGGGTAACACAGCGTATACCAAATCTCCCTCGATTTATAAGTGGCGTAATCTTACAGGAGTATATATGATAGTCTTATCATTACCATTTAAAGCCCTTTTATGCAAACAAACAGGATTGCAATTAAGGGGGGGATTAAAACAGAATGGGGTATGTGGTGCTTGTCTAAATGTAATCTAACCACTACACTATTCATCTAGTGGAGTCTAATTACCAGCTTTATAATTACACTCCTCAAGAAAATTGTTTTAGTGATGGTTTTCTTAAACTGACTTGAGAAGATTTTTGCGCCAACATGAACAGAACAAAAGGAATTTAATTTCAAAACAGGGGCAAAGGAAGGTTACCCAGGAGGAGAAAACCTCAGGAGCTGGGCTGCAGATTTTGAAATTCATGCAGAACAGAGCTCAGCTAGGAAAGGAACAGGCTGGCAGCACAACACGAGAGGAGCAGGGAGCTATTCAACGACACTTCCAGATTCAGGTTATAAGGAAAGAACTTACAAGGGAAGCTTCTGGTCTCCAGATCTCTAACTTAAGAGGATCTGCAATGATTCTTACTTGTGTGTTGTACGTGAAACCACACTCCAGCTGTGGTCCCCAACCCACAGCATCAACATAAATCTAGAATCTCAGAATTTGCTGCAAAATTAATCAGAATCTGAATTTTCAACAAGTTCCCAGGTGATCACGCCCCTATTCCAATTTGAGGAGAACTGGTAAAAATGACCAGCTTGTGGTTCCAAATTGAAATTTTATGTTTTTTTTTCTTTTCTTAAATGTAACATATGCTCAATAAAGCAAAAAAGAACATGTGCATAGGAGTGTAAGGGGGAAAATTGTACCTGTAATTGCACTGCCCTGAGAGGACACCTGCTTGACTGTGGGCGGTTTCTCTCCTAGTCTGTTTTTACACATATTGTTTTACATTTTAAGCTCAGGCTATAAATACAGTCTTGGGTTTTTCATATCGTGTTATAAATATTTTCTATATTCCAACCAAGTTTTGTTGACATTTGTCTGCATTCTACCATATGAGTGTATTTATTCATTGTTAAAAGTTTACAGTACCTTATTGTTGCTTTTATAATTATAAATAATCCTCTGATGAAGGTGTTTATATTTTAACTTTTTTTCTATTAATTCATACGGTTAAATTTCTAGGACATGAAAATATTTAAGTCTCTTGATAGAGAGGATCTCTTCTAATTATAATATTCCTTGAAATAAGGTAAATTTTTAAAAAAGCATTTGAACTCTTTATTTCTCAGGGTCTTTTGGGTGGATGTTAATCTGTTTAATTATTGGGGTTCCTGCAAAAGTCTCTTTCTCCAAGGATGGTCAGTGGCTTGAACTCTGAATCAGTCTATTTTCTTTTTCTTTTTTTTTGAGACAGAATCTCACTTTGTTGCCCAGGCTGGAGTGCAGTGGTGTGATCTCGGCTCACTGCAACCTCTGCCACCTGCATTCAAGCAATTCTGCTGCCTCGGCCTCCTGAGTAGCTGCTGTTACAGGTGCTTGCCACCACGCCCGGCTAATTTTTGTATTTTTAGTAGAGATGGGGGTTTCACCATGTTGACCAGGCTGGTCTCAAACTCCTGACCTCAGGTGACCCACCCACCTTGGCTTCCCAAAGAGCACGGATTACAGGCATGAGCCACCATGCCCAGCCAAGAACCAGTCTACTTTCTAGCACTTTTAGACTAGCAGAACAGAGGATACCCACGTGCCACTGTTAAGTGAAGAGCTGCCACCAACTTTACTTTGTAAATAATCACTCAGCTCCTCCCAGGGTGAGTCTGTTACAGCAATGGGATGCCCAGGTTAAGTTTATGGAAAGACATTGACCTTGGTGCCAGACTGCACCAGAGTAAGTTCTGTCTCTGTCCCTGAGGCTGTGTGACATTGCCTAAGCTATTACTTACCTTAGTTCTGCCATAATCATCTTATTTGTAATATTGTGTTGATAATGCCTCTTCCCCGGAATTGATGATTACATGATGTAAGAGATATTAAAGCATCTAGCATGAAGCATAAGGTCTGCCCCTAAAATGGTTCCATACATGGTAGGCGTTATTTTTCTTTCAATGTCAGGCGCGTGGATCCCGTATCCGCCATTCTTACACGGGGAGAAGTGGCAGATTGCTTTTTATTGCAACCAGGATTATCTCTGAAGACTGTGTCTTTAATATATTCTTTGTGATGGAGTCTTGCTGTGCTGCCCAGGCTGGAGTGCAGTAGTGCAATCTCAGCCCACTATAACCTCCACCACCCAGATTCAAGCGATTCTCCTGCCTCAGCTTTCCGAGTAGCTGGGACTGCAGGCACCCGTCCCCACACCCATCTAATTTTTGTATTTTTAGTAAAGACGAGGTTTCACTATATTGGCCAGGCTGGTCTTGAACTCCTGACCTCAGGTGATCCACTCGCCTTGGCCTCCCAAAGTGCTGGGATTACAGGCATGAGCCACTGTGCCCAGCTGAAGATCATGTCTTTAAATACACGTTGAACTTCATTTAGAGAAATTAAGCTTTGTTTCGTTTTGTTCAGTTAATACAAAACACTTTTGTTAGCAAGAATGAAGATAACTCAGTCTTGAATTCTGCCCTCAGTTAATGGGATAAGCCTCTTTCAGCCATAGCAGAATGGTCAATGTGGAACAGGCAACAGGGACAGGAGCCTCTTCTGTGGACTAGTGGCCCCAGGCATGAACAATCTCCCTTTTCAGGCATGGGTCCTTCCTCTCAAAAATGGGAATCACTGCTGTGAAATAAGTTTTCCTTAACTTATAGCTGTGTGCTCTAGACTTAGCCGCATGCTTAAATTTCAAATGTATGTCTCTTATTTACAATTCATTGAGCAGATTATTTTCATATATAAATATGTATAGGTAATAGAGAGAAGTTCATGACACATTCAATGAAAAATCATGTACATCCATACAGTTAAATGTCAATGGTGAATCTGTCTGGGCAGTGGTGTGCTAAGTAATTTACTATTGTTATTATTATTACTTATGTTTTACATTTTTCTAAAATGAATATGCCTTACATGTATAATTAAAACAAGCAAGGAAAAGGACTTAAATTAATAAAAATAATCCCTTATAGTAGAATTGTAAAGAGAAACTCTATTCATTTGTTAGATTGTCCTGCCAGTTGTTTATCTTTAGTCAAAGGGCAGAAAGTTGATTCATTTGAAAAGAAATTTCAGCTTTACTAGTATCTCTTTGCCGTGTTCACCTATGCCAAGCCCCTGTTCAAAGGTTGGTGCCCAGTAGGCTTCCCTGGTGATGTTGACATGCAGGGGAAAGGCATTTAAGTTACAAAAATGAGGAAATGATATTCTTGCTAAATTTTATCTCAGTTATGCACAGAGGCCGAAGGAAGCCAGCATCGCCTGCCAATGACAGGTATCTCTTTAACAAATTAGGTATCACCTGCGCAGTGACACTGCGTCTGGTCCGGGAGCTCCTGCACCTATTCTTCCCACAGCTTGCAGGACACCTTAAGACAAGCACCAGCACCCCAGCCCAGCGATGGGGCTCCTTCAGGAAAGACTGAGCCAGCTCAACAGGCTCCTCCTTTGGGCATTTACAGCACACATGTTTATCTCATGTGACATTCATTAGAGGTGGACAACAACAGCAACAACAAACTGAAGCGGACCTCTGTCAGGAGCTCAGCTGAGCGGGAGAGAGAGCTGAGCTGCCCATGCTGGAGTTCACTGAATGCAAACCAGAATGAAAGAGGTGAGCCTTGGGCCATCCACTGTGATGGCACGAGCAGAGCAGGGGGTTGACCCAGGAAGGCATCACCTCCCATCATTCTGTTCCTCCCTCCATGGGGTTGGGTCACTCGCCGTCATGGCATGAGCAGGAGGCTGACCAGGGAAGGTGTCACCTCCCAACTTCCTGTTCTCCCTCCTGTGGGATTAGGTCACCCACTCTGATGGCACAAGCATGGGCTGATCCGGGAAGGCGTCACCTCCCATCATTCTGTTCCTCTCTCCTATGGGATTGGCTCACTCACTGTGATGGCACTAGCAGGAGGGTGACCCGGGAAGGTGTCACCTCCCATCAGTCTGTTCCCCCCTCCATGGAATTGGCTCACTCACTGTGATGGCACTAGAAGGAGGGTGACCCGGGAAAGCATCACCTCCCATCAGTCTGTTCCTCTCTCCATGGAATTGGCTCACTCATTGTCATGGCACAAGCAGGGGGCTGATCTGGGAAAGCATCACCTCCCAACTTTCTGTTCCTCCCTCCGTGGGATTAGGTGACCCACTGTGATGGCACGAGCAGGAGGGTGACCCAGGAAGGCGTCACCTCCCATCATTCTGTCCTCCCCTCCATGGGATTGGCTCACTCACTGTCACGGCATGAGCAGGAGGCTGACCCGGGAAGGCGTCACCTCCCAACTTGCTGTTCTCCCTCCTGTGGGGCGGGGTCACCCACCATGATGGCACGAGCAGGGGGCTGACCCAGGAAGGCGCCACCTCGCACTGTTCTGTTCCTCCCTCCTACAGGATTGGCTCACCCACTGTGATGGCACGATCCGGGAAGGCATCACCTCCTAATTTTTCTGTTCCTCCCTCCGTGGGACTGGCTCACTCACTGTGATGGCATGAGCAGGGGGCTGACCCGGGAAGGCGTCACCTCCTCCGGGAAGGCGTTCTGTCCCTCCCCACTGTGGGATGGTGGATCTGCACAGACATGGGGTCATCTCACTATTGAGGGAGTCCTTGAACAAAAGGCTCTGGCAGTTTAATAGACCCTGGGGCTGAGGAGAGGAGGAGGGCAGGGGATAGGAGTGGAAGAGTCTTGAGCACTGAGTCAGAGTGGGGCAAAGGGTCTTCAGTGCCCAGCCCGCCACCCACTCCTCCTGATAAGGAGACTCTGCAGAGGCCCCCGAGGAAGACCTCAGCTAAAAGCCCCAGGTAGATACCTAGGAATGAAGATTCCCAGGCTAGGAACGCAGCTCTGTGAGAACCTGGCTGACCATCAGGGCCCCACCTCCCTGAAGAGCCTGCCATGCCCTGGCTGGGCATGAAGACTGCTGCGGGAAGGGCAGGCCCTGTTCCCTGTGAGGCTTGCTGGATAAAGCCTTTGTAATCACCTGTGGTCAGACCTGAAAAGTCACGTCGGATTTTAACCTGGAGCTGGACTCCTCAACTTCAGTTACCAGCCCTGTGATCTGGGGCAAGTGACCTGATCCCTCTGTGCCTCCGCTTTCTCATTCTGTGAATTATGGATCATATTTTCCACCTCATGTGAAAATATCAAAGCAGTTAACACATGTGCAGTGATTTTTACAAGCATTCATGGGGAATCTTCCATGGGCTTTGGCCATCAGCAGGAGTCGTCTTAGCAGTGCCATAATAATGATGTGCATGTCTTGCCTCCGTATTTCCTTATCTCTTTCTAGTTTTGATGAATAGTGACAGGTTCTCCGCTTGTTTATCCTTTTGTTTTTCCCTCTACTGTGTGTGTCCCTACTCCTGTGTACTTACTAGGCTTCAGAAATGTTCCTGGGGTCTGGGAGTTTGCTGATCAGATCAGCAGATTCACTTATGTAGCAAATACTCACGGAGACCCAAGTATGTGCCACACTCTCAGATACGCTGGTTCTTTGGCGCAGCCACATTAACTGGTTTGCAAAAGGAGTTTGTGCTGATTTCTCTGTGTTTCTGTGTGTATATGAGCCCAAACACAATAGCCTAGTTGTAGTATTTCCTGGGTAAATACTTGAATTCTTTTGCTTTTCTTTTCCAAAAGTATACCAATAAATTTTTAGAACATATATGGGAGATTGTAAGTCTGGCATAAGCCTTGTCTCTAACAGCCCCCCTTGGATATCTGAGAGAGTAAATGTTTTCAAAGTTATTTTATTTCTGAATGCTATGGTTTTTCTCTCTCAAGCCAGTTCCTTTTTTCTTTTTAACTGAAGCCTATTTTTTCCTCAGGTGGCCATTACCAAGGGATTACAATATGGACTTACAGTAACAATAACGGAAAGAGTTTTTCTTCTGTTCATCACCCGTCTGCAGAATTGCAGGAAGCTGACTCTCAACTCTGCCCCCTTGGTTCCTGGGGTTTGAAGTGGTGCCTGATGTGCACTCACAAATGCAGATTTCTGGGCCACTATGCGGGACCCTTCTCTTCTGTCATGTCCAGTGTTGCTCTTTAGGTCCACTGCCTCTGCCAAGATGTTCCTGGAGTTCTTACGTGGGCTATTTTGTGTTATGAATATGTCTGGAGTCAGGACCAGCTACATAATTTTCGGGATCTAGTATAAAATGAAAATGCAGACATCTTGTTAAACAAAACTCTTAACGTCATGGCCGGCTGTGGTAGCTCACGCCTGTAATCACAGCACTTCTGGAGGCTGAGGTGGGTGCGTCACTTGAGGTTAGGAGTTTGAGACCAGCCTGCCCAACATGATGAAACGCCATCTCTACTAAAAATACAAAAATTAGCCAGGTGTGATGGTGGGTGCCTGTAATCCCAGTTACTCAGGAGGCTGAGGCAGGAGAATCGTTTGAACCAAGGAGGCAGAGGCTGCAGTGGTCTAAGATCACACCACTGCACTCCAGCCTGGGAGACAGAGCAAGACTCTACCTCAAAAAAAAAAAAAAAGGAAAGAAAAAAGAAAACTATTAAGACCAGGAGTCTTGGCTCACCCCTGTAATCCCAGTGCTTTGGGAGGCTGAGATGAAAAGATAGTTTGAGTCTCAGAGTTGGAGACCAGCCTGGGTAACATAGTGAGACCCTGTCTCTAGATAAAACTTAAAAAAATTTAGCCGAGCATGGTGGCGGACACCAGATACTCGAGGGACTTAAGTGGGAGAATCCCTAGAGTCCAGGAATTCAAGGCTGCAGTGAGCTATGACATTACACTCCAGCCTGGGCAAGAGAGTAAGACCCTGTCTGAAGAAAAACAAACAAACAAACAAAAACTATTAAACTACTAAGAATTTCAAGATGGCAACAGAACAGCAGAGTGTTAAACCAAGTGGGAGTCCCTCCTGCACACACTGCACTCATCATACACCATGAAGCTGGCCCTGTCCCTGTCCCAGTTCATTCTCATTCTTGAGTTTGGGCTACATTGCTCTCCAGGCCATGGGTGGGACGTCCTCAGTCTCCTGCCTTGATGTGGATGGTCACTGCACTGAAGTACAAAAGAAGGTGTTCTGCCCCTATTTGCACTGAATGCTAATGCCAGACCACAAGGCAGTGTTGCCTCGTGCCTTTGATTCCTTACAGTTTCACATCTTGGAACCGGCCATCACCTGAGCTTGTTTCCTCTCATTTTAGGTTATGTCTCTGGGAGGAAAGCAAAGGACGTTATGGAAAAAACAGGACACAGAAATATTATTATTCATCAAATAGAGTCTGTTTGAAAAATCTGGTATTCCCAGCACAATGTCAGGAGCTATCCTAATCACAAAACAAAGCAGAAGACACAATCGGTGCTGACCCGGATCTCATAAGAATCTTTAGGTGAAATAGACACCCAGGAAAGCAAACACAAGGAGGAATGCAATCCATTGTTAGTTTTTGTAGTATGGAATATAAGATTAAGAAAATTTCCAGGCCGGGCGCAGTGGCTCACTCCTATAGTCCCAGCACTTTGGGAGGCCAAGGCGGGTGGATCATGAGGTCAGGAGATCGAGACCATCCTGCCTAACACAGTGAAACCCTGTCTTTACTAAAAGATACAAAAAAAAAAAAAAAGCCAGGCGTGGTGGTGGTTGCCTGTAGTCCCAGATACTCGGAGGCTGAGGCAGGAGAATGGTGTGAACCTGGGAACCCGGGAGGCGGAGCCAAGATGGCGCCACTGCACTCCAGCCTGGACTGCAGAGCGAGACTCCGTCTCAAAAAAAAAAAAAAAAAAAAAAAAAAAAAAAAAATTCTAGAAGTTAAAGGTGGGCAGTGGGGAGAGTCATGAAGCTATTACAAAAGAGAGAGGGTTTGAAGTGAGTCTGAAAGAATGTATAAACACCAGGTTGCCAGTAGGGAAATTATAGCTAACAATAACTTATTGTGTATTCCAGAGTAGCTAGGAGAGAAGATTTGTAGTGATCCCAACAGGTACAGAAAAACATACATGTTTGAGGTGACTGATAACTCAGTTACCCTGAGTGGATCATAACACATTGTATAAAGGTATCAAAAGATCACCTGTACCCCAAAAATACGTGTAACCATTATATGCCATTAAAATAAATAAATAATTTTTAAGAGAAAAGAAAATTAGATTGTAAAAATGAAGGGAAGGTGTGATTATAATCAACCTAGAAAGTCAGTTTTAGCTCCCAAGTAGCATGGGGCTGTGGGTCTAGTTGTAAGGACTGTGGCTGCTGAACAAACAGAGGCAGAGATAGAGTTGAGGTGGGGCAGGAGAGGTCCTGGCTGCCTGAGAGGACTGTGATGGGAGCCACATCACAGCAGGTCTTGAGTTCTAGGCGCTTAACCCCTTCTTTTGCAAGAACCCCCGTAGATGGCAACAGTGACATGGTGATGGAAGGGAAAAATTTTGTCATGGTTTGGAGGAAAGAAAAACCCAAAGCAGGGAAGCCAATACAATGGTATTATAGGTGATGCAGGAGAACATTGTTAGGATGAAAATTACAAGTTTAGGCATTAAAAAATGCCAATGAGGCCGAGTGTGGTGGCTCACTCCCGTAATCCCAGCACTTTGGGAGGCCAAGGTAGGCAGATCACGAGGTCAGGCGTTCAAGACCAGCCTGGCAAGCACCATGAAAGCCCATCTCTACTAAAATTACAAAAAATTAGTTGGGGCAGGTGTCTGTAATCCCATTTACTCAGGAGGCTGAGGCAGGAGAATCACTTGAACCCAAGAGGCGGAGGTTGCAGTGAGCCGTGATTGTACCATTGCACTCCAGCCTGGGCGACAAGAGTGAAACTCCATCTCAAAAAAAAAAAAAAAAAAAGAAAAGAAAGAAAGAAAGAAAGAAAGAAAAAAGCCATTGAGCCTGGTGTGGTGGCTCACATCTGTAATCCCAGCACTTTGGGAGGCTGAGGTGAGAGGATGGCCTAAGACCAGGAGTTCAAGACTAGCCTGGGCAACAGAGTGAGATGCCGTCTCTACTAAAAAATACTTTTTAAAAGAATGCCAGTAGAAGTCATATTTTTGGGAAGTGAACTTTGAGCCCTTCAAACCAGGCTTTGTTGCGGACCCATGTACAGTTCTAAACCCCTTCCCAAGCCAGCCTAGGAGGCGTCTGAGGCTATTTTCGCTTTTAAGCCAAGGGCAAGGTAAAATTGGTAAATTTGTTTTCCTCACCTAGACAGAATTTAGCTTTGGTATTACAGTTTGAACAAACTGAAAGGGGCCCTATCCACAGTCTAGTCAACCCCCTCGTTTAACAGATGGGGAAACTGAGGCCCAGCGAAATTAAAAACCTGTCTGTAGCCACTTGCCAGTGCCCAATGCCCCTCCAAAGTCTTCATCTCTCTGCTTTTTAAAACAGGCACCTACTAATTTGTCATTTTGAAAAGAATCTGAGCTACTCAATTATAATCGCATGTTCACAATTTAAAACAAAATTTTTTTTATCTTTAAAATGAAGGGTTTTTTTCTTAGGCAACTAAAAAAAGGGTTTTTTTTTTTAACCAACAGACCAAGAGAGGAGGTATTGGGTGGTGTTCAGCGTGGGGTCTGAGCAGAACCTTCCTAGTTTCTCATCAAAGGCATATCACAAACCAATGCCTTGCCTTACCAGCAACCCAGAAAGTGGAAATCGACTGTCCAGACACACTGGTATAAATAACAGGAGGCTTCTTGCTGTGCCTACCAGCAGTCTGGGGCTCGGGGGCCCAGTGTCATGTGGCCCCCTGGGCGGGAGGGGATCTGGTCTTTGAGACACAGCCTTCCACGTCTGAGCTCTCCCGCTGGGGGACCCAGACACGTCAACGACCTTGGTTTCCTGGCACAGCAGGCCCAGCTGCATGGCTCTGCCCACTGTGATGGAGGATGGGGACACACACGTGTGGCCATAACTCCTGGAGGTATTGAAATCTCTGCTGTCTGTCTGGAACTTAAACACGGAGTTTTTGGGGGTTAGGAAGTAATCGATCAAAGCCACTCACCTGTCTGCTTGACCTCACTAAGGCTGGATTTCTGAGCCGTGTTTCTAGGAAGGTGGATTTCTGAAACGGGACTATGAAAGCACAGGGAATTCCACTTAACTAGGCAGCTCCTTGTGGGTCGTGGCAGAATTATCTCTGTTCATGTGTCTTCCCCAGCTTGATTCTGTCAATTGTAAATTACCCAAGGATGGTGAAATGAATTTGTCATCACTGGGCTGCGGGTATCCTTTATGCAACCAAGCAGCAGGTGGTTTTGACCGGCCTACCTGGAAAGCAGATGAACAAAACTCTAAGATGTTAGTCCAGATGGAACCAGATTCCTGGAAATTACGTATGCTCGCGTAGCAATGAGGGACGGCTAGAGGAACTTAGATTGCAAATACCCAGGACTGTGCTCCCCTTTTTGCTCAGTACTTAAGATTCATAGGGAATTAAATGGTCAGTTGCAAAGACTGGGACCAACACCGTTTTATGGGACTCATTTTTATTTAACTCTAGTGTATTCTTTTGTTACTAGTATATGATTGTTTTCAGGACATCTTGTGTTTCGTAGTGTTACCTGTTGTAATTTTCTGTACCAACTGTTTGTTTATTCTACTCAATGTCAGAAGATGTGGAATTTTTTTTCACAGAGGAAAAATAGCCAGGGAAGTTAATTCTTTCTATCTTTAGACTCGATCTCCTGCCTCGCTATTGCTTATTCTTATTGTTTGTTCATGTGCCTCTCTCATACCATTGATGATGAACTCCTTGGCGTCATCAAGAATGGTATTTTTTCCTCTGTGTTCTCCGCAGACTGTACAGTGCCTGCCCATAAGAGCACTCAAAATATTTGTTGGAATAGTATAACAAAAGATAAGCACTCCCAAGAACCGTCTTTAAGAAAACCACACACCATATTCGTGTGACTGTCAAAAGATTCAGTAGAGAAAAAATTTAATGCGTTATTTAAATTATGATGGAACCTTAGGAATTATGGAAGGATAATTTCAAATTCCCCTCTTGAAGGCAAAAATTCAACTTATAAAGAAATGAAATCCATGTTGGGTTTTGCCTGTTTTAAATAATTAAAGGTATCAAAACAATATAAAAAAAAATTAAATTTGTAAAGCCAGGTGTATGTGTAAAGATAATTAGTACTCCATGTGTACATGTCAAAATTTTTTAATTTTTTTATGTGTTGAACGTTTTTTTTTAAAAATCAGACCTAGGAAAGAGGGCCCCTTAAAGGTTTTTTTTGAGAGTTTACTTTAGATGATAAGAGCTTGAGTTGGAGTGAGTTCTTATTATTGTTGACTTATTCTGTGACCTTTTATATGTGCAGCATAATTCAATCATATTTTCAAATATTTATGTAAAACATTGACTAAAGCATTGTGTTCGATGATTCATTTAACCTTTTAGCATCTCAGTTTTCTAATCTGTGCAAAGGGAATAATAATACCTAACTCATCCCAGAAAACCATTTTGGAATGATATTGAAAGCATCTCAAAAATAAAATCACTAGTATCTACAGGTAATGCATCAGCATTATTATTAAGCCCTCTTATTTGAAAGTCACTGCTTTGAACTGGATTGGATGACCCAGTGGCTTGGGTGGGAGTTGGGCTGGAGAAGGTTGAGAGCAGGCCAGCTGGTTTTCTCCTGTTGTGATTTTGTTACCTCTCTGGAGTGCTTTTGATTTTTCATATCAACTGCAGTGACTCAGATGGGTCGAGAGTCTCTCCAAACAGAAAGCCTACTTTTCCTACCAATGAGTTCGGCCTGGTCCCAGAAATTCACTCTAGACGTGTGGGACCACATGATAAGAGAACTGGATAAGAGAACTGGAAAAGAGCTCATCTGTCTAGTTCAAAACTGTAATGAATTTGTGGCTCATGAAATCTATTTAATGGGTTGTGGCCAACATTTAGAAAATATAGATTAGACCAGAAAATATCAGAGTTCTGCAATCTTTCATTTCAGCTACATGTGTGTATCACAGTGTGCAATGTTTCTTGCTACCAAACATTTTGCAAATCTCTAATAGTTCCATTCCCATATCTGACAAATGAAAGTAAGGAGCCCAGAAAAGTAGTGTTAGGTCATCTATTTAGACCAGACTTCTGGTTTCGTTCTTTTTCCATTTTGAAGACCTGGAAAGACACAATAGAAGGAATAGTGAAGGACATAAGTTCAAGTCTGGTCCTTAAAAACTGTGTAAAGTGCAAGTTGCTTACTCCAGAGGCTTCATTATTCTTATTTCTAAAATAAAGTGAATGAGACTATCCATTTCCTTACTAGATTATTGGAAGAACTACCAAATACAGATGAAGCAAAAAAAAAAAAAAAGCCAAATGAATCTGCAAGCCTGCCGTATGCGTGTGTGTGCGCGTGTGTGTCTTAATATTACTCTTTTATATTCTTTCCCCTAGACAAGATTTTTTATTTTTTTCATTCTTAATTTCTCCTTTTGTTCTACCCTTTAACGTGTTTCTTTACTGAGTCATTCTTTAGCCTCTCTTTATTCTTTATCTTTGAGCATCATCTGGCAATAAACATTTTTTGGTATTTGCCAGAATGCCATAATTTCCAAAGCATTTTCTCACTTAAAAATATTAAAAAATGCACAACAGGTTTAGGAAAATCTAATATACCATAAATATATGCATATTTGGTATACTGGATTCATTTATATAAACATGTTATATAAATATACATATATTTATATAAATATATATAGATGGAATATTTTTATCAATCTATTTCAACAATTTCTTACTCAATTCAGTTTGTTTTCTAAGTAATTAATATTGATCAAATTGCTTTAGGCAAGATTATTTCTAATCAGATCATTATAGTCAACTTGTCATATACCAAGGTCATGTACTACTCTAAACTCAGTGATTTTCAAAGTCCACACCTGCTCATTTGGTAAATCACCTCACCTCCTGATTCCAGTTATCTTCTTCGTCAGATCACTATGAGACTGGGCTGGAACACTGCCTTCAGGTCTGTTGCTTTGCCTTTTGCAGAATGCCATCTGCCAGATGTGGGATCAACCTCTTAAATCCAACATAGCAAAGAAGATCTCCCGTATCATTTTATTAAAGAAAAACAACAAACAGCAGTTGCTTCCTCCACACTGGCTCTTAGCATGTGCAGAGCTGTGGAGTCCTGTCTGTGCACAGAGACAGGCATTGACAGGTGGAGTCAGCTTCTCCACCACTGACATCTTTCCAAGTCAGTGCTGTGCTATGCCTGCAAATGAGAAAGTGGCAGCCTGGATGATGCTATAATTGGCAGTACCAACTCCATGGAAATATTCAGAGGCTTCAGCTGTTGTTTTAAAAACTGTCCTTCAGGTGGTGCCATGTCAAAGGGAAGGGACCCGAGTGACTGCCCAAGGTTCCAGATACTTTAAGAGGTAAGCAGGGATTGGATATTGGGGTTCATGTGTTCATTTACCCCTTTATTCAACTAGTGCTTACTAAGTGCTTAATGCATCCCGAATTATGCAAGGACCTGGGAACATGTGTAAGACACTATTCCTGCTCTCAAGTTGCTTGTAGTTTAGTCAAGGAGCCAGCTTTGCATCTAAAACCATGCAACCCCAATTTCTAACCACCAGTCAATCTCCAGTGAGCCTTTTTCATTGTCATGGCCTTGGGGATGGTGGGGCCATAAGGTAGGGGTGACTTGGGGAAAGCCAGCACCTTGCACATGTCCATCCTGCCCTGTCCCTGAAAGTCCCCAGATCCATCCACACATCACAAACCTGCTGCTCCATAAAGAAGAACCTGAAGTGGACTTGTGGAGGAAAGAATTGATCAGAATTTCTCCCAGATGCTCTTGATCTAATTTTATCTGTTTTTCTGCCGTTGCCTCTTTCCAAATTCTTGCCCTTGTGGTTTTCTCTTGGTCATCCATGTGGCCCTGGTCCGGCGTCTCCCTATCTCCTGTGACTTAAGTTTAGCTCACTCTCCCAATTTTCAGAGTTTCCTGTCTTTTTCAGCTTTTGTTGAGATAACAGCAACTTGAATATCTCTAGACGTTAATACTTCCCAATGGGTACCTGTCTTTTGGCTTTATCTCTACTGTCTCTTACTCTACATAATTTTAATGGGGTCTGATTTATAAATATTTTCCTCTATATTTTACTTTTATTTTTTATGGCCTGTTGCTTTTAAAATTTATGGCTATGGTCTTTTAAGAACTTCTCTACTTTATATATTATAATAAACATATTTTCTCATATTTTCACCTCTTTTACAATTTTGCCTCAATTTCAACTGGAATTTATTTCGGCGAATGACAGGAATCAGGGTGGTAGAGCGCCTGTAACCTTTTTCCTTCTGCACAGATTGGCAGTTATCTCAGGATCATTTCTGGAATAAGCTATCCTTTCTTCAATGATCCAAAATGCGGCCTTTTTCATTTTCTTATTTCTTTTATACATATGGGTCTTCCAGTTCCGTTTCATAGATTACTGCCCTGTGGCTACAGCAAAGCACAGTAACTTTATCATACATTTTCATATCTGTTAGGGCTATTTTCCCCTCTTTGTGTTTCACATTTATTTTAGTTAGTCAAGTTTTCCCCCTGAAATACGTTGGGCTTTTGAATAGCATTGCACTGCATTTATAGAGTGGTTGTAGGCAGGGTTGATACCTTTGTAATATTGGGTTTCTCTTTCTGTAAATGATTCAGATATTTTAATATGACTACATCACCCCCAGCCATATTAATTCCTTTTATGACCTTATGTCCTTCATAGCTCTAGTCAGTCCTTTACATTATTATGTTATGAATTTGTTCACTTGTTTATTGTCTGTGTCTCCATTCTAGAGTGAACACAGAATTTCCAGATCCTAGATCAATGGGCAGAACATACTAGGTGCTCAGGAATTATCGGTTTATTGATTGAATGAAATAACCTTGACTTCCTAAGGCCTATAACCCTCAGTTTGAGAAATTCCTTTTTTTTTTTTTTAAACTTTATTTGCTGTTTGGTTCTTATTCCATTGACTGTTCACCCCACTGCCTCACTACCCTCAGCAAGCTGAGAAAACCGGGTATCAATTCACATGGGTGCTTGCAGTCTTCTTTCACTTGGCCATAACCCCTGCTGGCATTTGCCATCCATTATTTCCCTCCTGCTTTGGGTGTCCCAAAGCCATCCCTGCTGGTTTCCTCGACCTCGCTGTGGTGTCTTTTCAGCCTCCCCGAAGGCTGTTTTGATTCTATCCCGACCTCAAGCGCTGCATCCTGGGGAGAGGTTCTTCCTTGGCTCTATCCTTGGTATCTCTCCCCTCAGAACTGCATCATTTCAATTTCCACCAGATACTGATGACTCCAAATTTATTTTTTTTGGGCTAAATCTCATGTGTTTATTTTTTCCCCCAGACACATTGATATTACTACATGCTGGACATTTTCTTGCAGAAATCCAAAAGAAATTCCCATTTTCTTGCAGAAATCTAAAATAATCCCCTATATGTGCAAGTCAGACTGAGCACCACTCCCAAGACCATGACCTCCCCTGCACCGCTGCTCTTTCCCACTCACCTCTCCTCTTGAGAAAGCCATCTCCTGCTACCCAGTCTGCAGTGCCAGAAAACTGGAAACCAGCCCCTAAGCTGCTTTCACCTTTGGTCCATTTCTCACTAGCCAGCCTCTCCCATGGCCTCCCCAGTTTCTTCAAATACACCCCCTCCCCTATGCCCCCTACTGCCACCGTGATTTACAACTTTTTGTCCAGACTATGTCAGTAGCCTTCTAATCGTCCCCTTTGCATCTAAAGTAGCCCTTGTCATCCCACAAATCTTACCATGTCACTCTGGAACATAATTCTGGCTTTCCATCACCCATAACCACATTTCTCAAGTGTGCTCTATGCTGGCTTGAATATGTTAATGATCTTAATTCTACTTTTAGTGCAGTTTTCTTAGAGCTGGCATCACTTTCATCATGACTTGAGGACTTACTAGAGATAGCCAATGATGACTCACAGTCAAGCCACATGGCATATGCTGCAGACATCGGGACTGCTGCTTATTTGTAAATCCTTTTCTCCATATTTTTCTCATTTGTAGCACTGGATCAATTCCAATTAAGAGTTTAATAATGAATTAACTAATGATTTAAACAGGCTGATAAGACTAACACTGAACCAATGATTTTAAGGTAATCTAAATACATAAATTATTAATCTATGTTGTTTACTAAGAAGTGTATTAAAATAATATTGAAAAAGCTTGCTTTGTGAAAGAGCTAGAAGTTAGAATGTCTAGGTTCAAATCCCGCCTCTACTCTGTCCTTGACTAAGATGTTGGACCCATCACCTCAACTTTCCTTGGGTCATTTTTCCCAGACATCACCTGATGACACAGAGCTTACCTGGACTCCCACAATAGTAAATACAACAGGGTCAGCAAACCGAAATTTGCTGGGTCCTTTAGAATTAAGTAGCTTAGATAAATTTTCATCAAAATATTTTTATAGTAGGGAATAGAGGAAAGTCTAATCAAAAAAGTCAATTCTGTTTTATTTGAGGATGTATGAATATGTTATCATTTTTCAGACTCTGATTTACCTTCCAATTATTGTTTATTTGGGTGATTGTAAAATTAGTTATCATTTTTTTGAATACACATTCACTGCTGACAAAGTGGTGAAACCAGAAGTTATGCTTGACCCGGCAAAGATTATAACCCTCAAAGGAGAAAAATCCACAGGTGGGTAGTTGATTATTGGTGCAATAGAGTAAGAGTGAATTCCTTAAAAGTTTAAACGAAAGCAGAACTATATTCACATCGTGGAGGGAACTTCGTTTCTGGTATGATGAGCTATTGCCCCAAGTCATGACAATATCTTGCTCTCTGGAAGAGAATGAGTTTATCATCCGCGAAGATACACACTCTATATTTCCAACCATCACATCTGCCTTGCAGGCTGACTGAACCCAGAGCAAATCAATCACAAAAGTTAATCCAATAGACTTCCCTTCAGCTGCTAGAAATCAGTCATCACATCTGTGAAGAGAGTGCTGGTTATAACAAATGAGATTACAAATTTGACCATTTTGTTAGACACCCTCTACTAGTGTTAACAGACAAAGACAGAGGTTAAGTTGAAATTAAATTGAAATCTTCTTACCTCTGTACTGATTGCATATCTGACAATACCCTCAACTTTCTTGGTGCAAGTCAATTGCCTGGTACTCAGAGCCCAGTATTAATAGGCAATAACAGGTATGATTCTAGAGAAGAGGACTAGGTGGCAGGAAAATAAATGAGATAGCAGTATTCGACTTGGAGTCATAGGCATTAATTCTGCTCCAGCTGTCGACCAGGTTCTAAGAACAAGACTCGGAGCAGCTTTTGCTCCTGCTAGTGATGCAGGGCCAGGAGAGTCCCCACATTCTGCATTTGCAGGTGTCCACAAGGGGAAACCACTCCTGCATTTATCATGTGAGTGGAGAAGCTCAGAGGAATGAGGGCATTCTAATAAGGTATCAGAATTCTCTTTTGTTTATGCTAATTGACAGAGCAGGAGCAACACCATCATGGACGAACCATTTTAAGTTTCCCTTGATTAAAAAACTGCCTAAATCCAGCCCCAAAACATCAGCCTAATAGCTGTTGTCAGCATAATCAGAAATATTCCAACCCTAAGATAAACACCCCTCTGGCCAGAAACATGCTGACCCCGAGACAGCCTCCCCTCTGACCAGAGACATTCCAACTCTGCAGTAAACTTTCCCTCACAGAGAAACATTCCGAACCTACCAAAAGCTTCCCCCTTCCTAAACCCTTAAATATCCTCAGTCTGTAAGAGAGAACACTCCTGATCGAAATCGGCCAGAAGCCCCTCTCAGGTTCATTCTCCAAAATAAACCTGTCTTTGACTGTTGAGCCACTTTTCATGTTTCTTTCTTCTTTCTTTTACTCTTACACTCAGGTTAGAAGACATTTACATAACATTGAGTACTTCATGCTTTCCAGAGAATAAGGAGAATGCACATGAACTAATGCAAAGTTATATAGGTAATGTGACTTCATTGTTAGCATATGGTGTTATACAAATAAATTGCCCAAACTTTTGAAATTGATATCTTTATCAATGGTAAAGCTAATAAGAATTATCATTAACTGGAACCTTCCATGTGCAAAACACTACATGTCTTATGTCATAATCTTTGAAACCTGCAAACTATTATTATTTACATTTTATAGATAAGGAAACAGTGAGATTGAATCAACTGTTTTAAGTCATCTATATAGTCAATGAGACTATATTGACCAGGTCAGTTTGATTCCAAATTATATGCTTTATACCATATTGTGATAATATATACTTATAGTTTCTACTTCTCTTAAGTCACACCATGACCACCATAAACTGAACCTGTCACTCAAAACAACAGCAGTGACAACCCAAAGATTCTGTATTTGTGGGTTGAGGATCGAGTCAAATGGTTACCTAAGACCCAGACCATTATAGAAAACATGGATCTCCTAAAATAGGATGTCAAGGCCAAGACCACCTTCGCCAGATGGAGGCAGCAGAGATCAGAGGATCTGTATACAGAATCATGCAGTCCCAGCTAGTGGGGGCAGCTTGTCAACAGTATAGGTATGGGAATACAAGAACATGAAGTTGATACACAGCTTTAGTCCTCTAAAATCAGATTGGAGATGTGCAGCAAGGTCAGTGAAGAGACATTCAGCCAGAAATGAGGAGGAGGAGGTCAAGATGAACAGCAGAAATCAGGAGTTTGTGTGTGAGCCAATGAAGCAGGAAGTCTCAGCCAGGTCTGCTGACCCCAAAGGGAAATCATCTGCGTGGTCACTGTGCAACTGAGTTTGAGTTGCACGTTATTCATCTTTTTTTCCATAAGTGAGAAGTGTTTTAAGCTGGTAACTTTCTAGATACCCACTTTAATATTAATAGATTTTTTTTCCATCCCAAAAGGGATGAATGCAAAGGCCCTAGCAAGAACACAGCTATCATTAGTTATTATCCAGGGATGGGGGTGGTGAACTCATCCTGGCTCATAATGTGTTAGAAGGGAAACCACTCCTTCTAATTAAAACTTAAACCTTTCATTTGTATTTCCAGGAGAACACATGCTGCCTAGTGAGCAGAGGTTACACAGGAATATGCTGGGAAATTGAGAGAAACCATCCTCATCACCCACTCTCCAACACCCTCTGTTTTAAGAGCAGGATATCTGCTTCAAGGAAACAAGAAGTCATAGGGGTAGAAAGGAGGCCAGAGATCACGTAGCTCAACTGTGTACTTTATGAATGTGAAAATAAGATACTGAGAAGGTGTTTCATGCCATTAGTTCACTGTCTTGCCTGTTTTGCAACATCAGCCTTCTGTTTCCCTGTTGAGTTCTTTACTACCTGCTTAAAGCAACATCAGGCACTTAGGGGAGGCTGCACAGAAAGCGGAAGGCCAGTGAAGAAGGTTTACACAATTCTCCAGAAAACATAAAAGAGAAAAGGATTGAAACTGACTCTTACGTTTTCAGAGAGATAAAATATAAACAAGAAAAATTTGAAATTTAACCCCAGAAGACAGATAAGATCCTATTAGTTTAATCAAAAAGTTGGTAACACAAACACATGACTAAGATAAAGGGCATAAAATGTACCTTTCTCCCACCCTCCAGAAAAAAAAAATCTAATCTCATCTAAGATGTAGAAGAAAACGACTATAAATCAAGGAGATATACAACTTAGGAGAAATCTACCAGCCTGAAGCCATCAATAGTGTGGGGAACATTTGGTTAAGGATAAATGGAGAGGAAGCTTAGCTGATACAGTTTTAGAATTGAGGTTATGGATGATGTTATCCTGGTGCACAGACCTAGTATCACAAACCTGACAGAGAAATAAGATCCAGTAGCAGCAAGGAATTCCAACTTTGGACATTTTCTGGAAGTCTCATTCTCAGAACATCTGATAAATCCCTGGCTTGTTTTATTGACAATTTAATCTCCCAGAAAAATGAGTTAAAACTCAATTCCCAAATTGAATAAAGGAGTTATCCAAAGTTTTTCTTTCATGATAGTGTTTCTTAAGGAATCATTGGTCAACATTGAAAACCCAGTCTCTATTAAAACAAAAATTAGCTGGGCATGGTGGCACGTGCCTATAATCTCAGCTACTCGGGAGGCTGAGGCAGGAGAATCGCTTGAACCTGGGAGGCAGAGTTTGCAGTGAACTGAGATTGCACCCCAGCCTGGGTGACAAGAGCAAACTCTGTCTCAAAAAAAAAAAGAATGATCCATGAACCACTACTGGGCGTTCACAAGGTTAAAATGATTTTTTGAAAATGCTAACACGTTTTCATTTTCACTCCTTTAACATTTGCATGAATGGTGCAAAAGCAATGGTGAGTAAAACATCAGTCCTTAGCATAAATCATGTAGTGGCATCCAATTGTCTGGTGGTAATTTGATTCTTCACTACCACACACTCAAATAAGTCAATATATCAATAAGTAAGCAAAAGCCACTGTTGTTTGTTTAAGAATGTCCTAATGAAGCACTGGAAGTACTAATTTTATTAAATCTTGACCCTTGAGTACATATATTCTTAATAGTTTTTATGGCAAAATGGAAAGGACACCACATCTATCTAAGATATGTCAAACTACAATGATTGTCTCAAGAAGCGGCATTTGTGCAATCATTTGAGTTGCAAGCTGAACTAGCCACTTGTTTTCATGGAACCACCTTTTATCTGAAAAAATAGCTAACAAGCTATATGTACTCAGGTTTGGTCATTTAGCAGACTTTTCTTGAAATAAATGGAGAGAGTGTGTCATGTCAAGGAAAAGAATTGATAGTATTTGTGGTCTAATAAAATTTGAGTTTTCTGGTGAAATTAGAATTTCTGAAAACTTTTATTCACCAAGATGACCCTGATGGTGGCAAATATTTGAACACTTTTCTAGTGATGTCAATGGTGGTTTTTATGATATCATACAATTACATGTGTAAACATTTGAAAAACCAAATGCATGATGTTGCAAAATCATGCATGAGTGAAAGGTAACATTCAAAGCGCAAGACAGACTAATGGATTTTAATGCAAAAGAGTATGCAAAATTTATCGATAGGTTTCCAATTTCATATCACAGCAACTTTAAGAAAATATTACTAATCAAAATTGTTGTTACCATCAATAAAGAATATCCACAGTTAACTGAAAAGGCTATAAAATAACCGTCTCATTTTAACCCATTTATGCCTGAGGTTGCAATTTTTTGAATCTGAAAAATCAGACCTTGGTGATGACCTTGTGCAGTAGGATATAAATAACTCCCACATGCTTAGCGTTCCAATAATGGAGCAGTAGGCATAAATGGCATCAACAATTTTGATTAGGAAACTACCTATGTGAGTTTATATTTTCTTCATTTACTTCAGCCAAAGCAACTGCACAGCAGACTAAATGCAGAATCAGATACGAGAAGCCAGACACCAAAGAAATTCATAGAAATTAAAACAATACTACTCTTTCACTAATTATTTTTAAAAGTCATATAAAATTGACATGTCATTTAAAAACAATGTCATATAAAATTCAATGCCATAAATTTCAATGAGTTTATTGTTATTTTAAATTAATTCTCTAAACATTTTATGGTAAATGTCAATAATAACTCACATTAGTGAAAGCTCTTTGGGGTCCTCCATTGTTTTTAAGGGCATAAAGGGATCTTGAGATGAAAATGTTTCATAACCTCTGTTTCATGATAACCTCCACCTCCACAATTCCCAGCAAAACTATTTCCCTTAGCTTGCTTAATTTTTTCCATAGCACTCAGCGCCTCCTAGCATATTTTGCTTTGATTCTCTGTTTAAAGATACACTGGAATCTTTACTCCATGGTGAAGGAACCTTGTCATAGTTTTGTGTGCTCTTCTGTTCTTGGTGCTGAAAAGACTGTGGCATACAGTAGGCACTCAGTTGAATATTTGTTGAGTGAACGAATTAAGTGAATGATTAATAATATCTGTCCTTATAAAAAAAAGGCTTCCTGCCACCAGCCCTCCCATTTTTATGGGGCAAGTCTCTAGGATTTTCCATCAGTGTTTGTTTGAACTTGAGCAGATCCACAGTTGCTACCTGAGACATGCTTGACCTTGCCTGTTTATACCCCTCTGTGAGGAGAGCTCAATGCGTACTGTAGATGATTTTCACCTGAAAAGACTCTTTAAAATTCAGAGCACTGTGTCAGTCTTGTATCCAAACATCCTAAAGTATTTCCATTTCCTTTTAGTAAAATTGCAGAGCAGCACTTCAGGCATGGCCAGACGCCTTGGTCTCGAACTGCGACCACTAACTGTCCACTCGGACTATGTTGCTTTAATGAAGGAAAGTCGAAGCTTCTTCACCAGCGATAACACTAATCTCAAAATCACAAGCTTATAGCTTAAGACACATTCAGAAAAGTGTCTAGGAGTATTATTTAAAAAGTGCAATCTCACTCTGTGTGAAACAGATTATGATACAATCTAGTGCTCTGCCCATTAAGGGTAGTGTTGACCAATAAATAAATAAAAAATTAGTGCTCTCACACACAATTTGTACTGGCAAAGCCACATTTCCAAACAAGGAGTCATAAATAAAATTGTCACAGAAGAGAGAGATGAGGGCAAACAAGGAATGCTTTGTCTAAGAGAGTGAAGACAGTGGCGCATGAGGGTTGTTTTCAGATACTTTAAGGCCTCAGTCCCTGTGGTCCTGGGAGTCAATGCTAGATAAATTGGTATAAGGGAGGCAGTTTTGACATTATCATAAATAAATACATAATAGTTTCAGGTATTTGGGAGTGGGACAGATTCCCTTGCCTGCCTGCGAGCGTGCCTTTCTCTAGAGTATTTAAGAATGCTTATTGACTAGCTGTAGGAGGAAACCTTAAGACAGGGATCTCTTCATTAGTTTGGCTTGGAAGGATGAAGGGGTGCTTATGTGTCTTTTAAAGTTTTGAGGGTTTGTTGTTTGTTTTACCAATAAGATTATGGTAAAAATATAGATTCCTATTTTTTTAATTCTAGTATATTTCTGTATTTATTTATTTTTTGAGGGGGATGGAGTTTCACTCTTGTTTCCCAGGCTGGAGTGCAATGGTGCGATCTCGGCTCACCACAACCTCTGCCTCCTGAGTTCAAGCGATTCTCCTGCCTCAGCCTCCTGAATAGCTGGGATTACAGGCATGCGCCACCATACCTGGCTAATTTTGTATTTTTAATGGAGATGGCGTTTCTCCATGTCGGTCAGGCTGGTTT
Organism: Rhinopithecus bieti; assembly: GCF_001698545.2. NCBI lineage: Eukaryota > Metazoa > Chordata > Mammalia > Primates > Cercopithecidae > Rhinopithecus > Rhinopithecus bieti. Next base: position 1,598,432 of record NW_016805426.1, read on the forward strand.
TGAACTCCTGACCTCAGGTGATCCACCTGCCTCAGCCTCCCAAAGTGCTGGGATTACAGGCATGAGCCACTGGGCCTGGCTATTTTTGTATTTTTATGTGCCACTTTTTATGACAAATTAATTCAGAAAATTCAGAACAATAACACTGTATTTCAATTGCTTGCAAATTTGAAATCTTTCTCTAGAAACATTCATTCATTTTACCGTTTAAAGGAAAGGATGCCATTGATGGCATAATACTGACTCTTAATTCTTCAGTAAGGTTCCTAGTAATTTTCTTTGTTTTACATGAAGTAACTACTTCACTAGACACTATGTTGATGGTGCAAAGGGGAAACTTGAACACGAGCCCTGTAACATAAATTAACCTGGCTGAACCTGTTGTCACTAACAACCTCTCCAGAGTCAGGTGAGATGTCCAGCTTGTTAACTAAGATGCAATTTAGTCTCTTTTTTTTCTCTTTTCTTTTCTTTATTTGAGATGGGGTTTTACTCTGTTGCCCACGCTGGATTACAGTGGCATGATCACAGCTCACTGTGGCCTCAACCTCCTAGGCTCAAATGGTCCTCCCACCTCAGCCTCCTGAATAGCTGGGACTACAAGTGCACACCACCATGCCTGGCTAATTTTTGTATTTTTTGTAGAGACAGGGTTTGTCATGTTGTCCAGGCTGGTCTCATACTCCTTGGCCCAAGAGATCCTCCCACCTTGACCTCCCAAAGTGCTGGGATTATAGGTGTGAGCCACTGCGCTGGGCCCTGAGTTTCTAAAGAACTGTTAATACTGCCTTAACATATTTTTGAGATACACACACACAAAATCATGGATTGCAAATTGATGATGGCAGAGCATCCAGCCTATAGAGTGTGAAATTAACAGAATCCAAGAGCATATATAATATGCTCTATATAATATAATCTAATCAGTTGACCAAATGAATAATTCTTACTTTGACTCTCTGGGTTACCGAGACAGAATATTAAGAAAGGTGGTAATGAACTACAGAGACTCTAGCAAAGTATTGGATAAATTGTCAGATTAAAAATAGTAACTTTATATACAAAATTGATTATATTTCTCTATGTGAGCAATGAACAATTGGTCATTGAAATTTTAAAATATTACTATTTGAAAGAGTAAGAGCAGCAAAAACTTACGGGTGAGTCTAACAAAAGATGTGGAAGATTTGTATGATGAAAGCTGTGAAACATTGGTGATAAAAATGAAAGAAGTCCTATAAATGTAGAGGATGAATGCTGTCCATGAGTGGAAAGCCCTCAGGTTGTTAATACATATACATCAGTGCTCCCCCAAAGGATCCACAGACTCACACGATATCAATAAAATTCTTAGAAGGGCTTTTTTTGGGTTAAAATTTATGAGTTGATCCTAAAGTTTATACAACAGAACAGTGAACTTAAAATACCCAAAACAGTTTTGAAAAAAGCAGAATCAGAGAACTCATGATACCTAATTTCAAGACTTACAGAAAAGCACAGAAATCAAGGCAGGTATTGGTAAAAGAAGATACTTTCTAGCTCAATGGATCTGAATGGAGATTCTAGAAATAGACCTACACACACATGGTCAGTTATTTTTTGACAATGGTGCCATTCAATGGGCAAAGGATAGCCATTTCAACAAATTATACCAGAAAAATTGTTCATCCATATGCCAAAATAAAATGTATATGAAAAGTGAAATTTACGCTATATAAAATTAACTTGAAATAGATCACCTAAGAGTAAGACTTACAACTATAACACCTTCAGAAGAAAATATAGAAGAAAATTATTGAGACCTTGGCAAAGATATCTTAAGACACAAAATAAAAATTCTGCTGATCATTTTTAAAGACATTTAGAGTGTCATCTGACTTCTCAATAGCAGCACTGAGAGTTGGAAGGCAATGGCATAATATGCTGAAAGAACATGATAACTGTCAACCAGATTTATATCTGCAGTGTGAATATTTTTAGGAATAAGAGCTATACATATTTCCAGACAAAATAAAACAGAAATTTGCCACCAAAAAAAGAAAAAATCATAAAAGAAGCTATTGATTAATTGGACTTCATCAAAATTAAAAACTTCTGCTCTTTGAAACAAACTTATTTAAAAAAAAGTAAGCTGCAGGCTGGGAGAAAGTCTTTATAAAAATAAATGATAAAGGACCTGTTTCCAGAATATTATTATAAAGAACTTATAAAATTTAATAATAAAGCAAACAAGCCATTAAAAAATGAGCAAAAAATTTAAATAGACACTTCACTAAAGAAGAGATATGGATAGCAAATGAGATGCTCAACATAATTAACTGTTAAGGAAGTGCAAACTCAAGCCACAATTAAATACAACTACATATTTATTAGAATGGCTAAAATTAAAAAATCTGACAATACCAAGGCTGCTGAAGATGTAGAAAAACAAACATTCTCTTACATTGTTGGCCAGAATGCAAAATGGTGTAGCCACATTGGAAAATATTTTGGCAGTGTCTTGTAAAGTTAGTCATATAACCCAGCAATCCCATTTCTAGGTATTTACCCAAGTTACAGACAACATATGTCCACCTAAAGACCTGTTGGAGAATATTTCCAATAACTCTATTGATATTAGCCCAAACCAGAAAATAACCCAAATGCCCATCAACAAATGAACGGATAAGCAATTGTGCTCCATCCACATAATGAAATACAATTAGCAATGAATTTTGATACATGCAACAACATGGACAAATTTCAAAAGCATAATGCTACATGAAAGATGCCAGATGAAAAATGCTACTTGTTGCGTGATTCCATTCATATGATATTCTGAAATGGCAAAGCCACACGGAACAAAACTCACATCAGTGATTACCAAGAACTAGGACTGGGGGAGAGAACTGAATACAATGGGGACAAGAGAGACATTTTATAGTGCTGAAAATCTCCTATATTTTTATTGTGTTGGTGTTACATAATCATATATATCTACCCAAACTCATAGATTTGTACAATAATTCAAAGGTTGAACTTTATTGTATGTAAATCATTCCCTTAAACAATGTAACATTAGGTATATTTGGGCCAGAGTTGAAAAAGTATTGGAACAAGTGACCACTACTGTGGTCACCCTGTGACTACAGTAGTTAAATAAGTAAATCATAGTCAAAGTCCTTTTCTTATTTGATTAACTGGAATGATACACTCAGCATGTCCTCTGGCAGTTTGGATAACTGTATTGCACCCAAAGCCTTAGAAGTGGGTATGTAATGCTTTGAATTGGTGAAGAATTTATCCAGCTCTTGGCAAAAGCACATTTTAAAACTAACAACCTAATTTTCAGAGAAATTGAGTATGAGAACAGCTGAGGAGCCACCATTGATTTATGTTTCCAGAAATACCCATGAAAACATGAAAAGATACAGCCTCTCAATGTCTAAATAGCGCTAGAAATTCAGTACATAAATAACTTGCTAATCCTTTGAAAGAAGTGTCTTTAACCATGGGGCAGATGAACTCATTTGAGAAAACAAAAAGTCAGCTTACAATGCACACATTACATCCAGAACAATCAGCACCAGACAGGAAGTTGGTTCCAGAAGTTTCTAGAAACTCCAGGCATGGTCCCTACTTTAGAGACACTAGGCCTCCATAACTTACTAGAAGCTCTTGCTAAATGCCTAATCCCACTGACACTTCACTTTCTACATATTCAAGACTACAATTTTTAATGCTGTAGAATATTGTTTTGAGATATTAAAATTTTACCCTTGTGTTTTCCCCTTTCCCATCCCTAGCCAAGTAGAAATTTATACTCTAATATTTTGGGGTTCAGTGTGAACTGGTAGTAGATGATTATAGAGTCTTTGTAAGACCTCTATGATTCCTCACCAGTGACCCCTTTACTCCCTAGGGAAGAGATAGTGGTGAGATTTTTCAAGCATTAAAGAGTTGATTATTCCACTTATCCAGTGGGATGGTGGTTTAGAGTCAAAATGTAGCCAAATTTTTAATGAAAAATCTATCTATTACAGATCTGAGCTTGTGACCCAAGATTCCTAACCATCATATCAATATTGCTACATCCCACCCTGGTATGTCAAATCAATACAATATAAGGATGGAGAGAGGAAACATACACTATAGACTGTCTTCTGGGAATTATAGTTCTTCACTCACCACTTCTAGCAAAATGAATAACAGAACTACATTATATTCTGGTTGAAATTAGCGTTTAGCTTCAGAACCTACTGCAGCCTAAGTCCCCTGTAAAATCCCTTAGGTTATGTAGGAAATGATAAAAATGCCCACCACTTCTAAAACAAAGACTTGAGGATAATCAAATATTACAGTCTTACACTGACATAAATTATAAGGTATAGAAAGGTAAGGAAATAAATTTGTCCAGCTCGTGAGCCAGTGATTACCTAAAAAAATGATAGTGAGAACACCTAACTCTGCTGGATCTGTCCCCTGATTAGAGACCCAGGCCCCATGGAAACATTAAAACTGGGTAGTTGTCACTGTACAATTTGTGGTGCCGAATAGAGAGTATTATTCTCCCTCATCCTTCCCTTACCACCATGCTATATCCAGGTAGAAACTAAACATCCTGGAAAACCAGTAGATATGAAAGATAATCAACAGAAGTCCAATATTTACTAATTACTGTCATGCATCGCATAATGATGTTTTGGTCAACAATGGACCACATTATGATGGTGGTCTCCTAAGATTATAATACTGTATTTTTACTGTACCTTTTCTTTCTTTTCTCTTTCTTTCTTTCTCTCTTTCTTTCTTTCTCTCTTTCTTTCTTTCATCTTTCTTTCAAGACAGGGCTTGATCTGTCATTCAGGCTGGAATGCAGTGGTGCAATCACGGGCTTCTGGGCTTAAGTGGTCCTCCTGCTTCAGCCTCCTGAGTAGCTAGAAATAAAGGCCCAAGCCACTACACCTGGCTAATATTTAAAAAAAAAAAAATTATAGAGATAAGATCTTGCTATCTTGCCCAGCCTGGTCTCAAACACTTGGTTTCAAGCTATTCTCTCACTTTCGTCTCCCACAGTGCTGGCATTACAGACATGAGCCACCACAGTGGGCCTCTGCTCTACTTTTCCGATGTTTAGATATGTTCAGATACATAAATACCTACCATTGTGTTAACAATTGCCTGTATATTCAGTAGAGTCACATGCTGTAGAGGTTTGTAGCCTATGAAAAAAGTATGGCACACTGTTCGGTAAAAATTTGCAGGGTGAAATAAGTGAATAAAATCCCACTTTGTTGTTGTTTACTATTATCCAAGAGAATAGCTCCAGAAAACATATCTTATTCCAAACAAATGCATCTTCATTTCTAAAGTAAACAAACTAAAATACTAACTCAGAATAAAAAATCAAATGTTTAATTAAATGTTTAAAATCAAATGTTTAATTGGCCCCAGGCTTGGGGCCAATTCAGACTTTTCCTTTAATTAAACAAAAACAGAAACAAACGAAACACAAAAAGTTTGTCCCTGAAGCAAGTTTCCTTTCATGCTGCTACTGTTAGATGAAGATGGAGCAGCCTCTTTGAAAGAATCTCATAAATCAGCTGCTCTTAGATTTGATGGCATCATGTCGATATTGCTTCTTGACTCTCCAAGGTTTAGCATGTGTTGATCACCTTTTCTTCTAAGAAAGAATCTCAGCTTTTTGATAATAAGCTGAGAGTTAAACTTCTGACTGACAGCTACTTAACTCATGTCCAAAAATGTTGAGATAAATGGTAATTGAGACAGTCCAAGGAACAAGCTGAAATCCTCAATAGATACTTGGGTCAAGCAGAGCATTAGAATGTAAACTCCTTGGTTTAAAATGATTTGGTCCTCACAGAAACACTTTCCCTGAACCAAGATTCATGACCATGCTCTCAGCTTTTACCAAAGGTTAATATAAGAAAAACCTTCGTGAAGTGCATTTATTTATTATTTTAAGCAAAGTTTATTTTTTCCTTATATGAGTAATTCATACTCATTATAGACAAATTGGAAAATATAGAAAAGCAAAAGGAAGAAAATTTTATAAATAGTCCCCTTCCCCAAAACAATATGGTTTATTTCCACTCTCTCTTTGTTCTATGAAATTATTTTTAAAAATCTTATTGTAAGAATAATAAACATAATTTACAAAGCATATTGTTTTCTGGGAAAATTGTTCTGAGGACATGGTTTATGTGATGTCCTTAATAAGATTCTATAGGATTTCTTGATAGAATATAAAATTAGGGGAAAATGGTCTCTTATAACAAGTCAATATGGTTTCTTTTATCACACAAAGTACATAGAGTATCATCTTATTTCTCTATTATACTGAATGACAAGAAATTCAGACAATTTTGTGCTCATTTTTAGTAATGTTCTCCCCTAATCTTCCTCTTCCCCTTCTCTTTCCATGTGAGTTCTGTTTTCTCTTTTATTTTATCTCCCATGCATACAAAATATAAATGAGCCCCTTTTTGTAAAAATCATTTACCAACTCCCTTTTGAAGAAAGTAAGATGCAAATAAATAGATTGGCAGATTGGGAGAAGCACAGTAACCCTTTTACTTTTATTCTGGTGAAAATGCAAAGAATAAAACCTAATATTCACCAGAGGAGAAGGGACACACAGGGCGAGACAGAAACACATATAGGGGCTGCAGACGGTGGCTCACGCTGTCATCCGAGCACTTTGGGGACCAGAGTGGGCAGATCACTTAATGTCAGGAGTTTGAGACCAACCTGGGCAACATGGTGAAACCCTGTCTCTACTAAAAATACAAAATTTGTCGGGTGTGGTGTTGTGTTCCTGTAATCCCAGCTACTCAGGAGGCTGAGGCAGGAGAATTCCTTGATCCCGGGAGGCAGAGGTTGCAGTGAGCCGGGAGATAGCCTCACTGCACTCCAGCCTGGGCCACACAAGACTCCATTTCAAATATATATATATATATCATGGAGTGTCTACAAACTACAAAATTCAACCATAACAGTAAGATCTGGTTGGGTACAAAAACGTACACACACAAAAATAAAATAATAAATGTGAAGCACGGAAGATAAGCAGACTAAAGTTTGTTGAGATCGTTTCACTTACTAACCTTGCTATATCCTGTTATCTCTCACCTCAAACTCTACTGTCATCTAAAAGGGGAATCCCTACCTTGTAGGTGAAAAGGGATTCTCCTTTTAGATGACAGGAGGGTTTGAATGCATTCTTGGTTATTCTGAATGCACTCAAACTATCAAACTGTAGCTGTTTTGTTGCTCGTGAGTGTCTCATGCTATTATTGACCTGAAAAGTCCATGCAGCATGGAGATGCTGACGGGAACTCAGGCCACCTCGATAGGTCAGTTATATGGTAAGGTGGGAATGGACAGGGAATGTAGATGGGGTGGAAAATAATATAAATTTTAAAGGCTCTACGGGTACAATGATTAAAAAGAGAAAATTCATACATTCGGAAAACAAAAAGGGAAATGGAGTTTAATGCAAGCCATGGAATCTACTGGACTATCCTCTGTGAGAAGATTTAGGACGTTAGCTCATGGTTGTTGAGCTGGGACTGGCTGTGCAGAGAAGAGAGGAAGAAGCTTGGGATACAGTTTGAAGATTGGGGAGATCCGAGGAAGGCCAAGTGTGTTTTGATAAATGTAGTTTCAGCCTCACACACTGAAAGATCTGAGAAAATACAATAAATTGATAATATAAAAGTAAGGGCAATAGTGATAAAAATGTCGCCGTTTTGCAGTTAATGTACTGCCTTTGTATTTGCTAGCATTATTAAACCTTCAAAATCCTGATTGAGTAGGTTTAGCACATTATTATTATCCCCATTTTCACTATCAGAAAGTGAAGCTCATCGTTGGCCAAATGGCTCACTGAAGCCTCACAGTAAGTGATGGTATACCTCTCAGAAAGTGGCCCAGCAGTGAGGGAAAAAGCATGGCGCACTGTTCAGTAGATATTTGTAGGATGAAATGAATGAATAAAATCCTACTTTGTTGTTGTTGTTTTCTATTTCCATTATCCAAGAGAACTTTGAAATAGCTCCAGAGGCCAGGCACGGTGGTTCACGCCTGTAATCCCAGCACTTTGGAAGGCCGAGGTAGGCGGATGACCTGAGGCCAGGTGTTCAAGACCAGTCTGGCCAACATGGTGAAACCCCATCTCTACTAAAAATACAAAAATTAGCCGGCAGAGGTGGCATATGTCTGTAATCCCAGCTACTCAGGAGGTTGAGGCAGGAGAATCGCTTGAACCCGGGAGGTAGAGGTTGCAGTGAGCCGACATTGCACCATTGCACTCCAGCTTGGGCAAAAAGAGTGAAACTCCACCTCAGAAAAAAAAAGAAGAAGAAGAAGAAATAGCTTCAGAAAATATATTCCTTATTCTGAGCAAATGCATCTTTATTTCTAAAGTAAACAAACTAAAATACTAACTCAGAAAAAAAATCAAATGTTTAACTTTGGAAAGTATAAAATTCAAAACAGAAAATGAATATTGCTCATACCCCAGAGATAAGCACAAGTAACAGTCTGGTGTTATCCCTACAGTTTATTTTCTATGCATTTTTCTGCATATATTTTTTTAAGTTACATATATCATGCATAAATTTGTTTTTTTAAATTTACAAATACATTTGTAAACATTTTACCATCAATAAATGCTATAGCATGATTTTGTCTCTGTTATGGTGAAAAACATGCCACATAAGCTCTACCCTCAACAAATATTTAAGTATACAACCTAGTATTGTTAACCGTGTGCAGTGTTCTACAGCAGATCTCTAGAACTTTTTCATCACGCATGACCAAAACTCTATACCATTGAACAGGAAACTCCCCATTCTGCCTACCCCCAGTCCTTGGCAACCACCATGCTACTTTCTGCTTCTATGAGTTTGATTACTTTAAATACTTCATATAAGTAAAATCATGTAGTATTTGTCCTCTGACTGACTTATTTCACTTAATATAACGTCCTCACGGTTCATCCTTATTGTAGCTATATGACAGAATTTCCTTTTTTCTTAAGGCTGAATAACATTACAGCGCGCACACACACACACACACACACACACACACACACACACACAATAAATGTATTTCCATTATTTTGAATAAATTCCCAGAAGTGGGGTTGCTGGGTCATGTGGTAGTTCTATTTTTAAGTTTTTGAGGAGCCTCCATATCTTTTTTTCATAATGGCTGTACCAATTTACATTCCCACCAAGAGTGTACCAGCCTTTCAACTTCTCCACTTCCTTGCTAATGTTCGTTATTTTCTTTGTTTGTGTTTGGTTTGTTTAAATAATGGTTATCCTGACAGTTGTGAGATAACATCCCACTGTGCTTTTGATTTGTCTTCCCCTGCTGATTAGCGATGCTGAGCACCTTTTCAAAGACTGGTGGCCACTTGTATGTCTTTTTTGGAGAAATGTTTGTCCAAGTCCTTTGCCTATTCTTTAGTTGGGTTATTTGGCTTTTTGCTATTAAGTTGTAGGGGTTCCTTATATATTTTGGATATTAGTCTCTTATCATATATATGACTTGCAAATATTCTCTTCAATTCCATAGGTTGCCTTTTGCTCTGCTGAATGTTTCCTTCGCTGCACAGAAGATTTTTGGTTTCATATAGTCCCACTTGTCTGTTTTTGCTTTTTTAACCTCTGATTTATTTTGGTGTCATATTCAAGAAATCATTGCCAAGACTAGTCTTGTAAGGCACCTCCCCTACATTGTTTTTCTAAGAGCTTTATAGTTATAGCATGATTTTTAAAGACTGGCTAATAACCATTGGTTGGATCTACCAGAATTTAACTAACATTCAGGTACTAAACATATATGTTGTTTCTAAGTTCTGGCTAATTTAAACTTTGCTACAATAAACAACTTTGCATCTAAATTTCTTTGCACCTATCCATGAATACTTCCCTAAGATTAAATTCCTATAAATTCATGTGGTAAGCCAAAAGCATTAAACATTCGAAGTCTTTGGATATCTATGTAGTTGTAACACAATGTACCCCTTGGCTCGTGTTAGAGCATGAAAATACTTAGAATAAATGGCAAGGGGCAAGTAGAATAGACTCCACATTCCATGCCTTATCATATGTACACCACACTTATAATCCAGACAATTTCAATGGGGGAGAACTGAGGGAGTTAAAAGGGAAGCTTATTGGGTTTCACGAAAGCCCACTGATAAGTGACAGAGAACATGAAAGGCCACATATCTAATCAGAGACTTTTATTAAAGAATAGGATAAAACAAAAAAGCATATCAAAAAATAGATTTTTGTGAAAAACTCCAAAGGCAACAATAATCACAAACAAATTCGCAGGTCTAATCTATGTGGGAGGGAGCTCAAGGCCAGGACATGCCACTTGTTGGCAACTATCATAAAATACTTCGATGCAACAGAGAAAAAAGCAAAATTCTTCCTATGTCTCCTTTCTTTTTTTTTTTTTCCTGTTATGACAAATGACCTACAAATGAAAAAGGGTAAGAATATTGCAAGAAGACATCCAGTTATTTCAGAGTTTTAGTCTTTAGTTTCAGACAGTCTTTCCCAGGGTAGTAGGACAGGTTATGCAGATGGGTATGAATACATGCTGTTGGCCATCCTTTGGGAAATAACATAGGTATTATTATTATATTGAGAATAGTGTAGGGAGAAGAAGCACCAGACATCTTGATCTGGATATACTCTGAGTAGATATTAAAAAAAAAAAAAGGTGGTGGGGGTGAAGGGTGGCAACCATGATGACCATAGACTGGTAACCTTGTAATTTCTCCGGGGAAAATAGGCAGAGCATTAAAAGGAGGATTCTGGAGCATTCTTTAGCAAAATAAGTGATTGCCAAGATCATCAGAAATGGATCAGGCCAATGGGGCCACCGCCTCCCTGGCGCATGCCCCGTGTGCACCAGACACAGCTTCCCCTCCTGAGCTAACACAGCCCTGGAATCCATGCCGGAGTGGACAACGTCCATCAGAAAGAGGCTTCCTGGTGCCTTTGGGCAGAAATAATCCTCCACCACAGCGGGATTTCAGCTCCCACTGACTGCCTTGGGCAGATGCCCTTGTTTAGAGCTGAGATTCCATGGTGCCAAACTAGAATGGTATAGCATCTGTGGTTAAGAGCTTGGCTATCTGATGGGCTTGGATTAACTTCAGACCTACCTGTTACTAGCTTAGTGACCTCTTTGAGACATCTTCTGTCCTGTAAAGTTGATGTCTTAATGATGTCTTCCTTGCTGTGCTTGTTTGAGAAGAAAAAGCTAGACCAGCAGGATAAAAGCTCCCATAAATAACATTATGTTTCAATGCAAGAAGAATGTTCTTTAAAAATTCACCTGACAAGAGCAGAATGGGCTGCCCCATGAGACGGGTCACGGTCAGGGTGCGATGAGGCGCAGTTGGGATGGCTCTTGTCTCGTCTCCTCTAGAATGTGTGTCCTGATTCCAGGAGCTTCAGAAAACATTACGTGCATTTTAAAAAGCTGTATGAACCTGTGGTGCTGTTGTGAGCAGTGGATGGATTGTGCTGTTTACAGGACAACCCCCAGGAGGGAGTAGAATGTTAAAAAATAAGCAAACAGACCAGGAAACCTTCTGGTCGGCCTGTCCTGTGTCACATTTTGCTTCCAACACTCAAGTCAAAAGGAATTGTTTAATGGTTTAATGGCTACAATGATGAAAGATCCTTTCCAGAGGGAAGAAGTGATTTAAAAATTGATGTTCATGAAATTTGTCAGTTATCTTATGTGAAATGACCCTCTGACCATCCAGCGTTGTTTTTTGTGTGTGGTGTGTGTGTGTGTGTGTGTGTGTGTGTGTGTGTGTTTCCCAGGGAATTCATTTAGATTGTTATTTCCAAATGAGTTGAGATCATGGATTTTTACCAACACATGTAATTAAAGGCTCCAATTAATACTATTTCCACAGTAATTCCTTTTTTTCTAAGTCATACAACTTAGACTGCAGATTTAGCAGAGACGTGACATTTCACTAAAAAGTGGAAATCATGGACAAGTGTAGGGATTTTCGTGAGCCTAAAACAAAAGATCTCTTGTTAAAATAAAGGCCTTTCCTCAATAAAATGTCTATTTGTTTGAAGTTTTAATGCAGTCTTAAAACATTACAAATAACTAACTTTACTTTAAATAACAAATAGTTGAAAAAGAAAATAGAGCTGAAAGCCCAACTCCGGAAACAACTTACTAGAGCAATCTTCTGGGCATAAAATACTTGTAAAAAGTAGCTGTGTCTGGAAAATGGGTAAATAATTTACTATTCCAATACAGAAACTTGCTATTAAAGGAACATGAATGAATCCTTTTATTTAAAGAAGAAAAACCAAAAAAGCATTTAAGAGGAAAAGTAACACTTCCCTACTTATCTGTATTATAATGTTGCACATCAGTTTTTCTTGAGGTATAAAATACAGCAATAATAAATAAGTTATGTTATAAAAATCTAAAAGTTATTTAACATGATTTATCTTATTTGTTCTATGTTACAGAGTTTCGGAGAGCCGCTATCTAGGGTACCATTGAAGCATATGCACAATTATGAAATAATGAACGTGTGAACTTGGCCAAGGTCTCAATCTTTACAGGTCCCATTTTTCTTATCTTCACAAATAAGGAAGTTGAGTTAGATTAATGGTTTAATGCTAACACTCTTCTCTCTCTCTTTTTTAAAAACCAGAGCATTTATTATATGACTAATTATTGAAATCCTTGGCATCCTTCTTCTGTAAACAAACTTTGTAACATTTTAGAATAGTTTTAGATTTCTAGCAAATTTGCAAAGTCAGCACAGAGAATTGACATAGACTCCTCATCCCCTTTCCTCTATTGATAACATCTTACATTATTATGGTACATTATTATAACTCAGAATCCAACATTGGTACATTGCTACTAACGAGACTCCACATTTTCCTTGAATTTCAGCAGTTCTTCCCCAGTGCCATTCTTTGGTTCCAGGGTTCCATTCAGGATACCACATTTCATGTAGTTGTAGTTGTCCTATCTCCTTCATCCCCACTGGTCAGTAACAGGTTGTAAGGCTTTCCTTGCTTCTTCTGACCTCAACAATATTGCACAGTAGTAGTCAGTTGTTTCGTAGAGTGTCCCTCACTTTGGATTTGTCTACTTTTTTCACAGTTAGAAAGGGGTTTGGGTTTGGGGGAGGAGTCTCACCGAGGTACTGTGGCATCTTCATGGCCTCCTATCAAGGGTACATGCTATTAAAATGACTTACTGCCAATCATGTTGACCTTGGTCACCTGGCCAAGGTAGTGTCTGGTTTCTCCACTATAAAGTTACATTTTTTCCCCTTTCCATTCTTTACTCTTTGAAAACAAGTCACCCAAAGTAAATCCCACTCTTAAGTAGGAAAGAAGAGATTCAATGTCACCTCCATTTTGGAATTCTTCTGGAAAGAGGATTTGTCTCTGGTTCCCTTTATTTATTATTCAATTATTTATTTATCTCAGTATGAACCTTCATGTGTTATACTTTCAGTTTTAATCCAATGTTACTTTATTTATTTTGTTACTCAAATTGTTTCTGCTTTGGTCATTAGGAGCTTTTGAGTGTTGGCTCCCATGTCTCTTTGAAATGCCCTAATCATTTTGTTCTTTGAGCACTTTTAACTTTCAGGCCCCTACAAGATGCATTTTTTTTAAGTCACTTGCCCACAACTACTGAGTGAGCCTATAAGTGTTGCTGTTTTATAGGATGTGCCCAAAATAATGACCATTTTCGTGCCTGCTCCTAGTCTCATCTAGATCCCACTAGAGTATAAACAATTTGAAGAAGAGACTTCTTTTTTCATCTTTAGGTCCTTGTGCAACTGTGAACATATTATACATAAAAGGCCATTTAGTCCCAGTGATGCAGGTGGGCAGATGAGCCCCCAAACGGAAGCTTCGCCCAGGAAATAATTTAAGGGTGAGCCAGTGGTGTTAAGCAACAATCTTTTACAGAACAGGAGCTGTATCCAGAGCTGCACTTGTGGACTCTTGGCAACTGTATTTTATATCCACTTGTATCCACTATTACACACATGCAAATTAAGGGCTTAGTTAATGCAAATTGAGAGATGGTTAATCAGAACTTTCTAGGAAAGGGGTAGTAATTTCTGGGTCACTGTCGTGGAAAGGGGTGGTAAATTCTAGGTGGTCGCCATAGCATTTGGAAACTGTCATGGCACTGGTGGGAGTGTCTTCTGCTAATGAGCAATGAGGACAGCTAGGAACCACTTTCAGTGCTGTCTGCTGGGTTTGACCTGTCTCTTCACTTCATTCTGTCTGGACCAGGTCTGGTTTTGGTCAGAAGGGTTGTGACCAGGAACGCGTCCTCCTGGTCTCCTACCTCACTGGCAATTGAGAGAGAGAAGATGCTGAGACCCTGCCCTAGGGTTTTTTGCCTTTTTAATAGGACGGGCTGGAGCTGTTCTGCTGCACCCTAGATGTTCTCCCTGTGTTTGTTCAGTAGAACTGCAGTGTGCTATTGGTCACAGATTTCAATGAGATAGAAACCAAAAATAGTTCAATCCAATGAAGATTGCCCAGCCAATGCCTTTGTAGGGAGGGGAAGGTGAAGGAAGAGTTGAAATGTAAACCACACTGGAAATGGAACAGGAGGAGCAGTAGGGTCAAATGTATATATTACAAGTACTGTATGATACATTACCCCCATATACTCATAAACATGCCTAAGTTGGTTCCTAGGATGAGTAGATTGGGAACAGCGGGAGATGCACCTGAATGGATGAAACGATGTAAAGAGATGACCACTGGCATGCTCTAAGCCAGAGCTTTTCAAACTCTCGTGCTCTGTCTTGTAGTTTGTTATAGTTTGTTATACATTTCTAATTCAGTAGGTCTGGAGTGAGACCTCACAATAGGTATTTCTAACATGTCCTAGGCAACGCTGATGCTGCGGGTCTGGGGACCACACTTGGAGAAGCACTGCTGTCAATTGTTGAATGAGTCAGAGGCACCGTTGAGGCGTTAACTCTACTGTCCCAATGTGGGTCACCAGAACACTCCTTATGTGAAAACGCAGACCCAGGGCTCCATCATCAACTTGCTTTCTGACAATCAAACTAAAAGGTTGTGACTGTTAGCTAGCACCAAACTGAGGTGGATGTGATTTGGAATCGATTCTACTTGGTGGGGAAGGGATGTGGGGGACACTGAGGGGAGTTTTCCACCTCCCATTTCTACAGGTAGGTCATTTTCACTTAGAGTTATTGGACAGAGACATATAACTGAGAAATTGAAGACACTGTGGACAAAAATATCAGTGAACCTTGACAAGACCTGGTTGAGTAGATACATACCTACATCCTACCAGCAAGTACCTCTTTAGAGCACAGTACTCTCAGAAGGTCAGCCTTGGTGGCTGGAGAGGTATTTCTAGCCAGTACATAGTGATTCAATTTGTTCAATTATTCAGTAGACGTTTCTAGAGGACCCATTTTGGGCCAGTGTCTATATGGGCCCTGGAAATAAAGCTGCGAATAAGACCCACATCAAGCTGTTCAGTCTAGTGACAAAAAAGAATAAAACAAATAATTACAACACATTTGGCTGAGTGTTTTAATGAGGGAGGCACAGAGAAGTGTGACTTTTGTCAGGAAAATGAGATTACAGCCCTAGCATCACCTTCCAATAACTGGTCTCCAATATCCTTCCTGCCTCTCTTTCACCTGCAACAAAATGTACATTACAACAACTTTCTTTTTCTTTCTTTTTTTGTTTTTTTGAGACAGAGTCTTGCTCTTGTCACCCAAGCTAGAGTACAGTGGCGCGATCTTGACTCACTGCAACCTCCGCCTCCCAGGTTCAAGTGACTCTCCTGCCTTAGCCTCCTAAGTAGCTGGGATTACAGGTGCCTGCCACCATGCCCAGCTAATTTTTGTATTTTTAGTGGAGACGGGGTATTACCATGTTGACCAGGCTGGTCTTGAACTCCTGACCTCAGGTGATCTGCTTGCCTCGGTCTCCCAAAGTGCTAGGATTACAGGCATGAGCCAACGCGTCCAGCCACATTACAACAATTTTCTAATGACCACATCTACCCATTTCAGTCATTGCAAGGATGCGACAAGATCACCAAAAACACAAGTTACATATGTAGAAAGAATTAAAATACACTTTTCTCTTTCCCCAAAATAAAAGAAGCAGAATCAATTATTTCCTATTCTAACAGAACCAGCTATTTTCTACCTAAAATGTTTTGTTTTCTTGAAAGAATCCACCCTAATTAGAAAAGCAAGCAACAACAGCCTAAAATAATCTATTAACACTATAGCCCAGAACCCAGAAATGTCATTTGTATTAAACTGTATTAAGAATAGTGCATAGTTTCATATACCTAATCAACTGACAATGTTTGAGGCCATGGCTTTAATTATCATCATTTATAAAGACAACAGCTCCACTAAAAAAAAAAAAATTTTAGTAAGTTACTTACACCCAGTATGAACTGTCTGCTACAATTTCTCTTTTCATTTAGAGACTATATCATTTATTTTGGTTTTGTCTGTTTCATGAATGCATCCTTGACACAGTATCTCTACAAGAAGACCACTTTCTCCTTAACAAAAGCAGTAGCGTTGTTGTAAATCTAAGTTTAACTTTTGTGGTGAAAGTAGATAGAGTAGGATTGTAGGCACTTATTCCTTTGAAGTAAAACAATCCGGAATTTTTTGCTCTGAAGATTAAATTTAACTGTGCTCATGAAAGTGCTTTGTAAATAGCAAAGAATGATATCAATATTAAGCATTATAAGTACCCATGCTAAAGCTAGGTGTTCAATGAGTAGATGTAAATTGCCTATAAAGGGAATGTTTTTCTTTTCTGATAGTCCAAATCAATGGCCTATTTTTTTAATGTGTATCTGTTAATGATACACATAAAAATAAAATAATGACATTGTAATTCTTTTTCAACTTTGGGAAATGAAACTCTTGAGTCAAGGAATCTCAGATAAAAGTTGCTATTACTTATGTTTTTAGGTTTTTGTACTTCTTTGCAATTTTCAAATATCATAGAAATAACTTGCACCACAAGTAAAACAAACAGGGGTTTATAAATAAATCATTAACTCTTCTCCCTCTTCATACTCTATCTCCAGAAGAATGTTAACCTTTACTCGACGTACTTCCGTGTATTTTTCTATGCTTGTGTAGACATATAGATCACCCTTCCATCTCTTCCTTCCTCCTTCTATTCCTTTCTTCTCCCTTCCTTTCCCCTCTCTGCTTTTTAAAAATTTTTTATACATTTTCAACAAAAATGGGATATACCATATACCACTTACTATGTACTATTTTAACTTAATATAATATGCATCTTTTCTATGGAAACATACAGCTCTTATTCTTTTAAAATCATTCTTTTTATTAGGTATGCTCCAGCCTAAAGTACAAACATGCTACCATTTATTTAACCTATATGCTACTGGTAAACATTTGGGTTTTCTTTTTTCCTTTCTTTCTTCCTTCCTTCCTTCCTTCCTTCCTTCCTTCCTTCCTTCCTTCCTTCCTCCCTTCCCTCCCTCCCTCTCTTCCTTCCTTCCTTTCCTTCCTTCCTCCCTCCCTCTCTTCCTCCCTTCCTTCCCTTCCTCCCTCCCTTCCTTCCTCCCTCCCTCTTTTCCTTCCCTCCTTCCCTCCCTCCCTCTCTTCTTTCCTTTCTCCCTCCCTCCCTCTCTCTTCCTTCCTTCCTTTCTTCCTTCCTTCCTTCCCTCCCTCCCTCTCTTCTTTCCTTTCTCCCTCCCTCCCTCTTCCTTCCTTCCTTTCTTCCTTCCTTCCTTTTCCTCCCTCCCTCCCTCTTCCTTCCTTCCCTTCCTTCCTTTCTTCCTTCCTTCCTTCTTCCCTTCCTCCCTCTCTTCCTTCCTCCCTCCCTCTCTTCCTTCTTTCTTTCCTTCCTTCTTTCCTTCCCTTCCCTCCCTCCCTCCCTCCCTCCCTACTTTCCTTCCTTCTTTTTTTCTTTTCTTCCTTCTTTCTTCTTTTTTTGGAGGGAAAGACTATCACAATGATTTGTTGCAGTAAATGCCCTTGTATACAGAGCTACATGTGCTAGGCTCCCAACATGTGATTTTCATTACTAGTTTGAAAACAGGAGAATGCCTTCTGAATTTCAGTAGTAGAAGACAGGGCTTGCACCTTCATATTAGATTATCTCTAGATTAGAGAAAACGGTGTACTATAAGTTAATGTACTATAAGTTAGTATGCATATTGCTGGCTATTATTTGAACAGCAGGATATCTACTTTACGGTATAATGAGATCCTTCAAGACAAGCTTTTACTATGTTATTATCATTATTACTTGCCTCTTGAAATCAAACCTTATCATATTTTACATTAGATATAAATCTGAAGCGGGCAGTGATAAAACCAATTTAGCAATAACTATAATTATTAATGGCAACTATTATTCACTATTAGTCATAATCACTCACTCTTTTATCATCCAGATAAATTTACTATCAAACAGATTTTAGTGTTGTTCATAGTATGTCGAGATTAAAAATGGGCTCTTTTAACTTCCAGGTAACTAAGTGCCCTGCTTTGTGAATCATCACTGGACTCTGACAGATGGTCAGTTTCATTACGGGGACTACACGCATTCTGTGGATTTTTAAAATTTAGCTTGTGAATTAGGGTTTGCAAATCAAATCCTACACTGAAAGCACCAGCTATGGAAAAGCAGCTGAACCCTGAGTATTTTTGTAAAGAAAGTTTTAAAGCATGGATGCCCATTTAGAAAATGACGTGCTTTAAGAACTTGGAGTGTTTTAAAATCACATTTTCTTAAAGGACTCCACACACAGTTGGAAACTTTAAACGTACTTAAACTGGAAGCTACATATCTGGTTAGAAGAGAGCACAGCAGCTCCTTGCAAGCAGACACTTGCCTCTTTCCATTTGCCACGCAAGTAGATGCATAACCTTATCACTGGCCTTCCTCTTATTTTCTGGACAAGGCCTTTCTGCTCTATTGATTTCCTTTTAGATGTATGCCCAGGTCAGGCAAACTATGAACTGGTATGAACTGGATTGTTCTAACTCAGCTCCTGGCAGGATAAAAGAACAGAGGTCACTCACAGGCAAACACACTCAGAGTGGAAGGAGGCTGGGATTCCACTTTGGTCCAGGCAGCTGCTCTGCGCTGAGTCCTATCAGAATTGCAAATGGCTCTGTTGGCTCGGCTAAGTGTGTTTAATGATGGGGTGAAATCCTGGAGTTCAAACAGTGCACGGATAAAATTTGTATTTTCGTGTGATTATATTATTTGCAACAGGCCCCGCATGATGGAATTCGGTAATTGTCAGTGCTGTCAAAAAGGCATTTCTTTTCCCTTTGACCATGACCGCTGCATCTATGTAATTTGTCATACTAGCTATCAAGCAGAGCATCAGAGAAGTAGAAAAACCAACAAAAGCATATTCACTCTTCATACCTACATCTCTATCACCTGTTATTAAATCAATTACTAAGGCTCAGTGCAGAGTAGGTGTCTCTGGGTGGAACAGCTCTTTTATCATTGGAAACTGTTGTCTGGAGCTTCTTTAACTCTTTCCTGGTTAAGTCTTTTAGCTCCTGTAAGCATGAATAAGTGTATTCAGCAATGAATTAAAGACAAATAGAACAAAATAGGCAAAAGTCTGATATCTGGCACAGAGGAAATGTTTTGTGATTTGTTTTAAAGTAAATAGAATAAATACGCAAGCCTTGGGGAAACTGACTCACTGGGTAGATCCACACATAGTGTGAGAAAAAAGGTTCAGAAAATGTTAACCAATATTATTACAAGCCAGAAACAGGGGTGAAGGTAAAATAAAGATCCCACAGGATTGTAACTTCTCCATTTTTAAGAAACCCAGAATAGTAGCAAAATATGACACACATAAATAACAGAAGATAGAGTAGACTCAGTCAGAAAAGAGGAACAAAATTCTGTGACGATGGACACCGTCTAAAGAATCTTGTTGTGATTTTCTTGCCTTGACATAATGAGGATTGCTGGGGACCATCTCGGGGACTTTCTACCACACCATGTTAACAAATGGTCAATTTGCTTTCTTATCACCTTCTTTTAGTGGCTGGGTCCTAAGACTTGTTATACAATGACATGTCAATTCTGTCCTCTTAAATATGTCCATGTTTCCCACCATGGGCTGTTGTTTAAGCTCCAAAGCTCTCTTGACGATCCAGCACCTGCCTCTCTCTCTGGCTTCATCTCTTATCATTTTCCCACTGGATCAAAATGCTCCCGGCATTTCAGGAACTTCCCACCTGAAGTTCCTGAAAAGTGCTACAGTTGATCACACTTCCCTGGAATGCCCTTCTTCACCTTATAATACTTGTGGAAATCTCCTTATCCTTTAAGGATCGATTAACAAATCAGCCTCACATGAACAGAATCTCTCTCTTTAGATTGTGAGCTTCTTGAGGGAGCAAGTGTATGTTTCGCATTGAGTCCCAGGTGTCTGGCACAATGTCTGTCACTATTTGTTGATTTACTATGTGTACCTCATGTCTCATAGCAGATAAATGGATCAACAAAATGTGGTGCATCCATATAATAGACTATTATTCAGCTTACAAAGGAAGTTCTGACACAGGCTACAACGTGGCTGAACCTTGAAGACTTTATGCTAAGTGAAATAGGCCAGTCACAAAATGACGCACAGTATATGATTCCACTTTATAAGGTACATATAGTGGTCAGAAAGTAGAATGGTGTTTACCGGGGCTGGAGAATGGGGGGATGGGGACTCATCATTTATGGGTATATAGAGTATCAGATGAAGAAAATGAAAAGAGTTATGGAGATGGGTGGTGGTGATGGTTGCCCAACAATGTGAATGTACTTAATGCTGCTGAAGTATATACTTAAAAGTGGTTGGGCCAGGTGCGGTGGCTCATGTCTGTAATCCCAGCACTGTGGGAGGCTGAGTCGGGTGGATCACCTGAGGTCAGGAGTTCGAGACCAGCCTGGCCAACATGGTGAAACCCCATCTCTACTAAAAATACAAAAATTACCCGGGCATGGTGGCATGTGCCTGTAATCCCAGCTACTCAGGAGGCTGAGGTAAGAGAATCACTTGAACCCAGGAGGCGGAGGTTGCAGTGAGCCGAGTTCATGCCATTGCACTCCAGCCTGGCTGACAAGGGAGAAACTCCATCTCAAAAAAAAAAAAAGAAAATGGTTAAGATGGTAAATCTAACGCATATTTACCACAAAAGGTCAGCTCCTACCCTTGTTAAACCTTTCCTGGTCACCCCTACCCTCACTAAGGTGTCTTCTGTGGCCTCTTTCCGACGGGGGGCATGCCTGTGGAACAGAAGTTCTCACACACCTCACTTGTAATGGCGGACTTGTCTTTTTTTTCTGTAGACTGTGAGCTTCTTGAGGGAGTATTTGTATGTTTTGCTTTGAGTCCCAGGTGTTTAGCACAATGACTGTGATCACTATTTGCTGACTGACTAATTGACTGAACAAATGAACCTTAATTTCATGACTTTTTCTATGTTCTGTATACTACACAAGGACTTATTGTTTTATGTTTTAAGTGCCTCTGATTATTTTAGATTGTAAGGTTCTCAAAGTGCATTGGCCACAACTGTGTTTTCATAACCCAGAAACTATTACAGTATTCTAGTGAGTCCACTGAGTGTGCTCCATACTGATGAGATAGCTGTCTTTTGTAGGTGGGGAGATATGGGAAAGTTTACTATTAGTCTCAGCTGGTAGCAGGAGAAAAACAGAGCTTGTTTGGACATAGTCAGCATTTACAAGGAGTTTTAGGTTTCACTGCAACTATTTGGGAAACTTAGTCAATGGATACTTAAAATAGGAAGTAATTGGTTCTCCACTAATTTATTCCAACAATCAATTATTAGTCAACAAATATTTCCTGAATGCCTACTGTGCACCACCGTTGGGCATCAAATGGTGAATCCAGTCCAATGGAGTCTTTTCCCTCATGGCTAGACATTTAGAAGGATGCCATGCCTCTCTCCAAGATGCCAAGGATATGTTTATTTTTATTCTAATTACTTTTAACAAAGTTTTAAAAATGGGATTTAGAATTTCTCTAACACCGAGGCTCAGAAAGGTCATCTTGTTTGCGATCACATCATCCACGATCTTGATGTCTGTTTACGATCGCATCGCCCATGAACTTGACATCATCAGTACAGCCGTGAGCGCTGCCCTTCTGGCTGACACTGGCTCATCTTCAGCAGCTCATTAACAAGAAGCAGCCTCACAGAGTGCCTGTCAAACAATCTTAAGGTGCTTTTATAGTTTAAAAATGCATTTCAATCATTTTTATTGGCCAGTTTCTGTAACACCCTGACTGGTCTTTGGCAATATTAGCACGGATTTTTTTTTGCTTGTTTGTTTTTCCTTTCTGTTTTTGAGATGGATTCTTGCTCTGTCACCCAGGCTGGAGTGCAGTGACGTGATCTCAGCTCACTGCAACCTCCGTCTTCTGGGTTCTGGCAATTCTCCCGCCTCAGCCTCCCGAGTAGCTGGGACTACAGGCACTCACCACAACACCCGGCTAATTTTTTTGTATTTTCAGTAAAGATGGGGCTTCCCCATGTTGGCCAGGCTGGTCTCAAACTCCTGACCTCAGGTGATCCAGCTGCCTTGGCCTCCCAAATTATCATCATTTTAAGGCGATGCAGAAATAAGTGTTTGTGCAAAACTGGGACAAGGTGGGAGAGAAATAAGAGAAGGTTTTTCAGTGATCTGAGGCACTCTAGAGCACCCCTGACAGGGCTGAGGTCAGAAATCATAATCAGCAGGCAGCTTCTTGAGCGCTTCTGTTTCCCATGCTTGGCCTCATGGTGGACAGGGTCTTCCTCTCCAGGATCCACTTGATTGCAGCTCAATAACACCAGAGACTCTAGCTTGGAGTCCTTGCTGTTTTAAAGATATCCTACTTTTCATCATCAATAGAAAGGAGTACTATATTTTAGCATGGTGAGGATTTTGTACACAAACAGTTAAATCATTTATTTATTCACTATTTCATTAACATTAGATGTTTTGGTGTATTCTTGCATTGCTATAAAGAAATGCCTGAGACAGAGTAATTTACAAAGAAAAGAGGTTGAATTGGCTCATGGTTCTGCAGGCTGTACAGGAAGCATAGCGGCTTCTATTTCTGGGGAGGCCTCAGGGAGCTTCTACTCATGGCGGAGGTCAAAGTGGGAAGAGGCATCTCACATGGTGGGAGCAGGACGGACCAAGAGAGAGGGAGGAAGGAATGCCACACACTTTTAAACAACCAGATCTCATGAGAATGTACTCACTGGACAGAACCGAGGGGGGATGGTGCTAAACCATTCATGAGAATTTCACCCTCATAATCCAGTCACCTCCCACCAGGCCCTACTTCCAACACTGGGGATTACAATTTGACATGAGATTTGTTGAGGACACAGAACCAAACCATATCCTTAGGATACACAACACGGCGTTTTCACATGGGAACTGGTGGCATTTGGGCAACATTCTGTAAGGATTGCTACCTACCGGCCCTCTCAGTCTGCACTCCTGACTCCATCGTGCCGTAGGTACCTAACCTTAACAATACGGAAAGGGGTCTCCTACCTGGAACTGCCTAAAGGAAACAAAAAATACAATGTGTCCACCCATGACATCAATTAGAAGCACACAACAAACACCCAAATTAGATGACACTCTGTTACGGCTCTTATGGCTGGAATCACAAAAAAAGCCATCAACTCGCTTAAGTCAAAAAAGGGCATTTATTGGTGTTGATAACTACAAAGTCCAGAAGCAGTCTAAGCATTAAGCAAGGCTGGATTCCAGAGCTTAAATTATCCTCTGGTTCTTGCAAAGACTGACATCAATCATTTTGGCTTACTTGGTCCTTGCCTTTAGCCAAAGGAGAGAAAAAGCTTCCTGAGTAGCTCTGGTTGGTCCAGCTCGGACCTTGCCTTTCCTTCCTTGAGCCAGTCGCTGGACCCAAAGGAATAGGGCACTCTGACTGGATAGGTTGCATCTGATAGAGACAAAACAAGGCCACCTAGGGAAGAGGCACTTCCAGACTGGGGAAGATTCTGGGGGGGGGGG
>NW_016805426.1:1622784-1640837 GCF_001698545.2 Rhinopithecus bieti
GGGGGGGGGGGGAGGGGAGAAGATGTCTACAATACTGTGTATATAAACACACCCACAAAAATCCTTGTAGCACTAACACTGTCTGAATTTCTCCATCAGGAATCAGAAAAACCTTTAATGAAGAGTGATGGACAGAATGGCCTATGATTGGATCATGAGACTGTTTCCCCACCAGGCCGCCCCTCTGCAGGCATCTCCCTCCCTCCTGACCCATGGTCTTTGTGAGTGCAAGTTAAAACAGTCACTTCCTTGCCTCAGAGCTGATCCCAGCCTTAGATACTTTCCAGTTTCTCTGCTACCTGTCATTCAGTCTTTTGAAGTATGGCATTACCTGTGATTTCACTGCAAAAACAAATTTGAATGATATTTGTGTCATTTATTTCCCCAGATCTTCCTGTGAGCTCCTCTCTCTCATTCAATTATCTCTACTCCAATGTCACTTCCATGGCTGAAGGAAAAATAAGCGCTCATTCCACACACTGCCACCTTGCCTTAGTTGCTATACGGTACATACTGTATCATAACCTGACCACAAATACCTCTTGCTTAACTGTTTATTTTTTTGCTCTCCTCCCAGAATATATCCGAAGACAAACAATTGCGTATTGGCGTCATACTTTCCAATCTAAGCTCATGCTTAAGGGAACTCAGGTTAGTTGAGCTAACATTTTCTTCCCCTATAAACTAGTGTTCCTTAAGGAGTGATTTTTTAGAATACTGGTTTCCATGATCAAAATATGTATGGGAAGTGCCCCACGGAATATATGCTTCATGAGGACAGGCTGTCTTTTCATGGTGATATATCTAGTATATAAAAGTGTATCTTAGTACACAATAGGTACTCTCTAAATGTTTCTTGAAGGAATGAATCTCGGCAACTCAACCTTCGCTTTTTTTTCTTCTTTCTTTTTGACAGAGTCTTGCTCTGTCACTTAGGCTGGACTGAGTAGCATGATCTCGGCTCACTGCACTCTGCTTCCTCAGGTTCTGGCGATTCTCCGCCTCAGCCTCCCGAGTAGCTGGGATTACAGGCACGTGCCACCATGCCTGGCTAATTTTTTAGTGTGTTTAGTAGAGACGGGGTTTCACCATATTGGCCAGGCTGGTCTAGAACTCCTGACTTCAAGTGATCCACCTGCCTCAGCCTCCCAAAGTGCTGGGATTACAGGCATGAGCCACCATGTCTGGACCCTTTGCTTTTCTTGAATTTAAAGTCTTGAGATATCAATGAAGAGACTTGTTCAACTTTGTTTAACTCAGTCTCCACTCTAGTTTTCATGGGAGACACTCAGGCGGCTTTTCTGTAAGATACCATCTTGTCTTACTCCTGTGAAAAGAGGCTAACTTTTATCATTTAAAATGTTACAGTGGAGGAGGAAGTGATCACAGTAGTACAGTATTGATAGAGGGTTTTGCTGGGCAGAGTGCAGCATCCTGTTTTAAAAATACCTGAAAGCATAGAACACTGTGGGGAAGGGCACGGGGGAATTCTTCCTGGACAGCAAACGGCTCTTATAAAACAACAATTTGATGAGCTCAGTGTGAATGAATAGAAACATATGGATTCAATTTCCCTTGAAACACACATGGCTTTAACAATTAAACACCACAGCGATTAGCAGGGAAAAGAATACACAACAGGGATTTGCTGGAGGCCATTGGAAAACATGTCTGAGGTCTTTCCTGAGCCCAACCTGGGTCATTCCCATAGGACACATGGCGTTCTAGCTGTGGGACACGGAACATCCTTTTCCGAAGGCAATCTGTTGGGAGCATTAGTAGTAACTTAGTAGTAACGTTCACAGCAGCTCTGTGGAGGAGAAATGGCTTTTATGTTAAGGAAAATGGGTGGAGTAGAATTACATTTTTGCGGGGTTACAGTTTCTGTCCTTGTTATACTGATAACGTGCACAGACACACACACACACACAGAGTGTGTATGTTATGGTAATTCTCTTCAAGGAACTCAAATCCCTCCAAAGACATTATCTCATTTGTTGTTATTATGTATGCCCGAGAGATATATGTGATTATTTCAGCTCCACATTCAGGGAAGGAACTTAAAGAACAGAGAGGTTAAGGGGGTGACACCCATCGCACAGCTGGCCTGTGGACTGGCCAGGCAAGAGCCAACATCTCCAGCCTGCAGTCGGCCAGTTCCTACCTCCTCACCTGCCCTGGCTCTGGATTAATAAAGTCATGCACAGCATTACCGTATATTAACTTGAAACTGGGTTTCCTGAGGGGAACTCTGGTTTTTCCAACGACACTGTAGCACTCAGCAACTGGTGAGGAAGATGCAATTAATTTTTCCCTCATGAGTATGATCATTATATAAACTAGCTCAGCAGCCTCCGGGGCCAGATACAAGACACTGAATTATATATCACAAAGCTGTTCCTTCCATCAAACAGCTCAGGGCCAAAAGGAAAACCCAGAAGGCCACATGATCACGTGTCACCATTCTTACTTAATGGGCACAACAGTTTTCTAACCAGCTCAAAGGTGGGGGAACACCTTGCCCCCCCCACTTCATTTTAAAAGATGGTAAATGTATTTTTTTTTTTTTTAGATCAAGAAGGAGTAGCCTATGCGATCTAATATTTTGGATCTTTCTATATCTAATTCATTTACCTCAAAGATCTTTGGCCCACAAAATGGTCCCCCAGGGTTTATTTAGTATCATAATATTTTAAAGCTGGAGAAAATGTCACAGGTGATTCATTCCAACAGTTCTCAGTTTGGCCGAGCATTAAACCCTTGCGGCATGGTAGGAGCCGGTGGAGGCGATTAAAGAAATCCCACACCAACAAGAGCTGCCCTGCCTGCCCGGAGGAGAAGCTCGGGCACCTGGCACCTGCTGGCGATTCCAAAGGGCGGTTTACCCAGTAAGCCTCAGCTGCACCCACTCCAACCGTGCCACCCTGAGATGAAGCAGCCTCACCAAACACACAGGCCATTGCCTTTTCTGTTCCATGGATTCGTTCATTCCAGAAATGCTGTATTCATATGGGTACCTGTCTTAAAATTTTACCTGGGGCAAGTCATGGTTGCTCATGCCTGTAATCCCAGCACTTTGGGAGGCTGAGGTGGGAGGATCGCTTGAGTCCAGGAGTTCAAGACCAGCCTGGGCAACATAGGGAGACTCCATCTCTACAAGAAATAAATTAGCCAGGTGTGGGCGTGAGTGCCTATGGTCCCAGCTACTTGGGAGGCTGAGGCGGGAGGATTACTTGAGCCCAGGAGATGGAGGCTGCAATTTGCCATGATGACATCACTGCACTCCAGCCTGGGCAACAGAGCAAGATTCTGTCTCTAAAAACATTACACACACACACACACACACACACACACACACACACACACACACACACCTGGGATTTGTTTTAATCGGGTATAAGACCTGCACAGACACAGAAATGACTGTTAAGACAGGAAGTGTTTAAACTCTCATACCACCCCTGGAAACAGGGGCAGGGCACACCATGCAGGGCCACATGGGGAAGCAGCAGGGCCAGCTGGGAGCTGGGGGGAAGGAGGGAAGAGCCAGGGGGAAGCCTTTACTGGGTGTCACAGGAGGCAAAGTGAGGGAGCTGAGCAGACCTGGGGTTGGGTAGTTCAAGTCATTTCTGCAGGCTCAAGGGTGCTGGGGTGGTCCCCCCTTGTCAGATGCCTAGTCCTGGGGTGATGGAGGGCAGGGGAATAGTATCGTAGACTGTAGGAGCTGGATAAAAGGAGGAGGGTGGGGCATAGACAGGATCGTTTGGTTTGCATGTCATGGGCGCACTCACCTGCAAGACTCACTATCGCTAGAAATTAGCTAACCTCAGGGGGCCATTCCTTCCCATGTTCACAAGGCCCTGAGATGTCGAAGCATCATAAAATACAAAAAAAGTTAATAAATAACATGATTAGTACTGTACCTCATTAACCACCAGAGTGCTACGTGAGGATCACAGAAATAAAATAATAAAGTTTTTAACTGCATGCTTTCAGTTTATACATGGTTTTCAGATATAATTTCTCTTTTATTCTTCCTAGAAAATCTGTTACCTCCATAATAATATCGTCATCCCTGGATATGGAAAGCAAGGCTGAAAGAGAGAAGAGAGGTGGTTTCCTGATAGCAGAGTTCAGGGTGGAAACTGGATCTTTCCACTCCAGATCCAGCTTTCTGCCTGTGCCGATTCCGGTGAATATGAGCCTTGGGTGCTGCCTCTGACACCTGCTGTGCAGAGCAGCCGGAGATCGCGTCCAGAACGCAGGCAGTTTGTCTCCCACATAGTGATAAGTGGTGCCGGCCTAAGCTATGATCCGCTAAAAAAAATAGGGCCGTGAGCCCTCTGCTTTTCAGAGCAGGCGGGGAACATTCCCGCAATGTTATGGGTTGGGTGTGTGAGTTTTTTCTTGAAGAATGTAATTAGAAAGGGGGGTCTATGTGTCACCTATAAAATATCGATGGGCCAGCCACAGAGAACGCTGTAGGCTTTGACAGACAAGACAGGATGTCTTTACCAGCAAATGGACACCAGACCACATCATCCTTAATGAAATACGTGCACTTTAGTGAGACAAAAATGTATCCGTAGCTCTGCCTGCCTCCTCACGGCCCTTCTCCAGCTATAAGGACATCATATAAACCATTTAGACAGAGCGCCCTTTGACCAGTTTCTCAGGAGCAGTGAATCAAGTCAGAAAGGTAATCCAACCCTCACTCCCAAGGTACAAGCGAAGGCAAGAAAAACTGTTTCTTTAGATTCCATTCTCTCCACGGAACCATTCATCAATTTCCTCCACGAGACTGAATCAATCCCAGCAGGACCGCTTGCCAAAATGAACGCTCTGTGGAAACACAAGCTGGGGCTTGTGTCTGCTCTCTGGGCCTCTTCCCTCCTCTTTCTTCCTCCGGGTGGCAGGAGGGGCAAGGGGCAGCACAGGAGGCAAGACCTAGGACAGGCCCCCGAGATCCTGGAGCCCCTGTGTACCCTGTCGTAGGTTTCTGAGTACTCACTCTCATGGACTGCTTGCTTGTTAGCTGATGTCACTTAAATAACTGCTTTGCCAGAGCTGGCTTGTGTAGGACTCATCTGAGGTCCTTACCCACAGAAGGAATAAGGAATTCACATGGAAAGTTGGCCTCACCCAGCTCTTCCCACATCAATGGAATAATCTGAAATGTGCAGATTACCAATGCTTCCAGAGGCACCAAACTCAATGGTTTGGCGTGGCTGTGTGCTTCAGTCCACACAGATGACAGGAGCAACTTAGAGGTGGGAGAAGTACTTAGACAGCAGCAACTCAAATATTTTCATTTGATTGCTTTTAACAAAATGAGGCTTTGAGAGTTGAAGTATTAACCTCTTGCCCACCGTCATACCACTGCGGAGAAAAATCAATTCACCTAAAGTCAGGACTCTGTCCAAAAGAGGATCCATGGTTTCTGAGTCCCTCACCGGTTTGAGCATGTGTCTTTTACCACATGGAGATTTTTAGACATTGTGTGCTTTGTAGGGTTTACTCATTTTAATTAAAAAAAAAAAAAAAAAAAAAAAAAAAAAACGCTTTCATGTTGTGCAGCTAATTGTCGAAATGCTAGGCAACACCGAACGTCTGATTACAAACCAGTATTCCCTGCAGAAAAGTCTTATTTTGATTAATCTTCAGCACTTACAGCTCCTTTCTGCCAATCAAAGTTTCCATCACGCACAGGGTGCTGCTCTCGAGACCGGGTTTACGTGTTGAGGCAGCCCAGAACAACTTTAGAGAGGAGAGGCAGGACTTTTCCTGTCTCTTTTTGATAGGGGGAATAGTATGTTTTAAAGACACCTTTGTGGCATCCTTCTTCCCTTACAGTAGATTGAAAGACTCTCGTTTTAAAATAGCCACCAGTGGAGTAAACAAGATGCTGAGTTTTCGTTCTCATGAATATACTGCTGATTAAAAGAACAAGATGTTGACAAAACCAGCCCAGATAGGTCTATAAAGCTTGAAAGAATTTACTGAATCGGCTGGGTGTGGTGGCTCAAGCCTGTAATCCCAGCATTTTGGGAGGCTGAGGCAGGTGGATCATGAGGCCAAGAGTTTGAGACCAACCTGACCAACATGGTGAAACCCCATCTGTACTAAAAACACAAAAATTAGCCGGACCTGGTGGTGTACACCTGTAATCCCAGCTACTTGGGAGGCTGAGGCAGGAGAATTGCTTGAACCTGGGAAGCGGAGCTTGCAGTGAGCCAAGATCACGCCATTGCATTCCATCCTGGGCGACAGAGTGACTCTGTCTTGGAAAAATGAATAAATAAAATAAAATAAATGAAACACAATATTTATCCATTAGCATCTGTTTGTAGGTGTGTAGTAAAATATCGGTTAACATTAATTTCATATTGAAATTTCAGAAGCCTTTTGAGATTGCTATTAAATCATTTAAAGCAACCTCTCTTTTCTTGGTAAAACCCTTTCATTTGAAGTGTCTGCTATTACATTATTGGACCTAGATTTCATTGCCATAAAAGGTCTTTAATTTGGATACATTTGTAAGCTGTACATATTATTGATTTATATCTCATAATCATTTTCCAGTGATTATTACCAAAATATCATTTCATGTAAAGCTATTTGCAGTTTTTGCAAACCTTGGAAGAATTACAAGCAAACTGTTGAGATGCAATCATTTGCATCGAGGACAGGTGTTCCACCAGTTACCGAGGTTCTTCTTCTAACATTGAAATTGGTGTGTACACAGTGGTCTCCCCAAGTGGGCTTCTCTAACGTTCTCAGCACTTATCCTGCTCTTGAAGTTAGCAGTTGTTTGATCATCCAAGTAGTAAAAATGCTTATTGATACTGAAGCTGGTTTGTGTTCCTGCTCTCTTTTCTTCTAAAATTATAGGTTACAATGTTAGACGTTGTCACTTCTCTTTTTTTCTTATTTCTTCATTTATTCAACAAACAATCACTGAGCACCTTCTTTGTGCCAAACACCAATCTCAACTCCAGGGATATTGCACTGAACCATCCAGATCTCAGTTGTGAATTGCTTTCAGGAACACTGTGCTTTGAGAATGAATTCATTACATTACTAGCAGAGTTCATCACCACATGCATCATTACAGCAGAGCTTAATTATCATTAATGTGATATTAGCATTTGTATATTTAGTCATTACACACATAATTAGCAATATTATCTTTCCCAGATAAAATACTTTAACAAGTCCAATTACTAAGCTGCCAAAAGGACATATATAAATGTTTGTAAATAAATAGAGGTTTGGAAGATACAAGATGATTGTGACAAATGTCTGTCCCTGAAACATGATAATTATTGAAAAGCATTACATTTATTTTGAGGAAACCGGTTTTTTTGAACAGGAAAAAACATATTTGTAGCAGCTGGAATAACGGGTATGCATAGTATGAGAATTATACCTAATTTCATAGCAAGTCAGTTTTATTTCTTATGATTTGCTGTTCCATTATGATTACAGTTTGTTGACTAGTGGCACCTGCAACCTTTTTATGATTTGTTCTTACAACTAGTCATTCTTCTCTTTCTGCTACAGTGTTGGTTCCTCTTCCTCGCTGTAGCATCTCATTTTGATCTAGTTATCTGTTTGAGCTCTGCTCTACTATTTTCTTAGCATTTTCTCTTATTTCTTTGTTCTTACATCAGCTGTTTTGCACACATCTTAAATGTGGTTAGGTTAATAAATGCACAGAGAAACTCAGTTTTTTACCACCAGTCAGGCACCTGTTCACGTCAGCAATTGTCACCTAATGTACTGTTTTTTTTTTTGTTGTTGTTGTTGTTTTTTGTTTTTTTTTGAGACAGGGTCTCGCTTTGTTGCTGGAATGCAGTCGTATGATCATGGCTCACTGCAGCCTTGACCTTCTGGTCTTAAGCCATCCTCGTGCCTCAGCCTCCTGAGTAGCTGAGACTACAGGTGCCTGCCTGTCACACCCTGGCTAAATTTTTGTGTTTTGTAGAGATAAGATCTCATTATGTTTCCCAGGTTGGTCTCAAACTCCTGGGCTCAAGTGATTCTCCCGCTTCAGCCTTCCAAAGTGCCGGGATTACAGGAATGAGCCACTGCACCCAGCCCACTGTAATTTTCATATACTCACAGCG
The DNA here is from genome assembly GCF_001698545.2 of Rhinopithecus bieti. Classification (NCBI taxonomy): domain Eukaryota; kingdom Metazoa; phylum Chordata; class Mammalia; order Primates; family Cercopithecidae; genus Rhinopithecus; species Rhinopithecus bieti. The sequence continues at coordinate 1,630,914 of NW_016805426.1, forward strand.
CTGGCTCTCACTGATCATATGAAATTATGAAATCACATGAAAACAATGCCTAGTTCAGTCCAAGGGAAGTAGATATGACTGTTTTATAGAAAGGGATATTAGTAAACCCATAATCATGTCCAAGGAATTAATGTATACAGTGTTAGCTAGATGAGTGTTTTCTGTTACAGGTACCATTTCTGGATTTGAAGGGTATATTAGTCATGTGAAATAGTCTTTGCTCCAGATATAAAGGAAAGAAGAGAAGGCAACATAGCGCGGTAGAAAATAATGAGCTATAGAAACAGATAGGTGTGGATTTAAATTTCTGCTTTACTTTTTCCTACTATTAAGATTGGACCCACTGAGCTTCAGTTTTTTTTACCTGTAATACGAAGATAATGAAACAAATGTCACAGAATGTTACATACTAGTTTCTAACTTTTTTCTTCCTTTGAATCCAAAAAGAAACCACAGGTGTTTAAAATATGCACCACTCAACACTCTAAGATGGAAACAGCTTAAAGTACCAAATTTGAGATTGATGTATATTGGGGAATGGAGATTATTCAATTTCCTTGTTCAGATGAAACATAATTAACATAATCAGTTTGGAACTTTTTTCAGGCCTAATTCACTTTCTAGTCCGAAAATAATGTTGTGCAAATTATTGGCACACTGTTTCATTTTCATGCCTGATTTAAAAGAAATATTTTCCTTGTGTTTAAATGCCTATTTAGTTCCATTTGGGCCATTTTCTTTGAACTAAATGCAAATGAGGGAGGTTGCATCTATTTCATAATCTCCCTTTAATCAAGATCACTACGAAGCATCAGCCCCCTGGGTGACGGGTGACATAAATCATATTAACTTAATTCTGTGTGTTTCATTAAAGGATTTGGTATTTTTATGAACCAGAGTATCTGGGTCACTGCCATGGAAGCTTCAATCAAGCTGCAGATCTTATGGAGTCAATGATGTGTTGCTTATTTGATGAGATGAAGATGAAGTGCCTACTCCCATCTCATACTGGCCTCATTAATACATGGTTGCTTTAAGAGTTCACGAGTTTTGGCCGGGCGCAGTGGCTCACGCCTGTAATTCCAGCACTTTGGGAGGGCCGAGGCGGGCGGATCACGAGGTCAGGAGATTGAGACCATCCTGGCTAACGCAGTGAAACCTCATCTCTACTAAAAATACAAAAAAAAGAAAAAAAAAAAAATTAACCAGGCATGGTGGCAGGCACCTATAGTCCCAGCTACTTGGGAGGCTGAGGCAGGAGAATGGTGTGAACCCAGGAGGCGGAGCTTGCAGTGAACCGAGATGGCACCACTGCATTCCAGCCTGGGCGACAGAGCGAGACTCCGTCTCAAAAAAAAAAAAAAAAAGGTCACAAGTTTATAAGAGACAGTTGAGTCCCTGGCCCCAGGAAACAAAGAAGTCCAGATCTTATACAATGTGCTGGATATATACGTATAACAAGTTTTGCATTCACTTCCCCCTTACCGTTGAAATCTATGATTTCTATGCACAACCGTTTTCTCAACAATCCAAAAAGGCAAGGTTGGCAGCACGCAATTTGCTGAAGAATCCTGCCTAAATACCCTTTTCCACTTCACACTGTCTACCATGGAGTCATTTTGTTTCTTTTTTATTCCTGGATGAATAAACTATGATATCCCAAACCTGATAATTTGTCTATACTTCCAGTCAGGCACTTCTGCACAATACCTAAATATTTATGTTTCTTTGTCAAATGACAGGACCAAGAATGTTTCTGTAATATTCGTGAGAACACAGGAGGTGTTAAGAGAAGAATCTTTGTCTCCTAAGGAAGGGAAATGAGAAAAGTTGGGAAGAAAGATTGAGCCCACAGTTGACAAAGGTTTTAAACATGTAGGTGACTATCATCACATGATAAGAGCTTTTGACTGGATTGCATGCAGTTAAAATTGACTACCCAGCATCACATAAATGCAGTGTTAGAAGGATTTCATAAATTAAGAAATCTGGAAGCATCTGGGAGAGTGGATGGTTCGCCTTGGGTGGCAAGGATGGTAGATATAAGGTTTTCACTGGAAAATAAGCCTATTACACATACCATTTCCTTTTCTGAAAATCTCCAGGGTCGCTGCTGGACACAGAACTTGGGAATGGGAAGAAACTGCCAGAGCTCTGTCCTCTCCCAGATGATCAGAATACAGGTACACACAGTGCACAGTTTCTTAGGGTTGTTGGTGATACCAGCCCACTTTCGCTATAGAATTGATGTTTGTGGGTTTTTTTGAATAAACATAGAAATTGACCCCCTTGGACTTAAACAGAGTCTCACTCTGTCACTCAGGCTGGAGTACAGTGGTACCATCTTGGCTCACTGCAACCTCTGCCTCCTAGGTTCAAGTGATCCTCCTGCCTCAGCCTCCTGCGTAGCTGGGGTTACAAGCGTGTGCCACCCACACTCAGCTAATTTTTGTATTTTTAGTAGAGACAAGGTTTCACCATATTCCATATTCCATGTATAATGGAATAATCTCCATTCCCCAATATACAGCAAGGTTTCACCAGACCAGGCTGGTCTCGAACTCCCGACCTCAGATGATCCGCCAGCCTCAGCCTCCCAAAGTGCTGGGATTACAGGCATGAGCCACCATGCCTGGCCCTTATCTGAGTTCTTTCAGGCCTCCCAGATAGTATTAAGTAACTAAAACTTAGGAAATAACCACATCTAGACAATGAATTGCCATATCCCTCATCCACCATAACTGCCTAACTGACCACCTGCTTTCCACTGGCCAACTCCTCCTTCTTATCCTCCCTGAATCCTGTTTTCCCATGCATAGCTACATTCCTTCACCACTATATAAACCTTGGTTTTGGTTGGTTGAGAAGATGGATTTGAAACTTATCTCCTATCTCAGTGATGTCACCCGAATAAAACCTTTCTTTCCTGGCAATATTCGTCTCAGTGATTCCCTTTCTGTGCAGTGAGCAACAGGCCCAAGACGGAACCCCTGGTGTTTGGTATCATTGGCAGTCAGAATTCACTTCTCCCCAAGAGGAACAACTCCTCCCTTCTGAAGAAGACAAAGAAACGGTTGCCGGCAAGTCACTCGGAAGTGTCCACGCTCATCTGGGTTAGGATTCGGATTCTTCTGACAGGGTTTGCAAAGAGCACATTTATCCAGAGGATTTTGGCTTCTTGATTTGCATCATGAACCCCTTCGAGAGTCTTATAAAAAATTTTAGATCCTCTCCCAGAAATTGCACATACATGCAACTATTATTGTTTGCAATAAGCCTCTTACTGCAAGTTAAGACCTTATGACCTAGACATTGAAAAGCTTTATGTTTTAATGGAAGCTTTGACATTAACAGCAATAAATAGAGGATTGTTGCCCAAAGAAAGCCACTTCTTTGAAGTTAAATGCTGTTATTGTCCTGGTCACTGAAGCAGCAACATTAGGGATACATTGGAAAGCTCAGGTCCTTCCGTGAGTCCAGAGTCAGTTCCAGAAATAAATCATGCCTATTCTGAGTCTTCTGGGACCAGTGGTTCTCACCCCTTGGCTATGCCTAAGAATTCTAGTGAAGCTTTTCCAAATTATACATGCCCAAGAAGACACACACACTTCCCAATGTCAAAACTTACGACAAACGACGCTAATCAGTATCGTTCTGGCATAAGGATAGACATGTAGACAATGAAATAATATTGAAAGTCCAGAAGTAATCTCTGTTTATGGTCAATTGATTTTTGATGAAGGTACAAGAATCGAGTTTTTAACAAATAGTGCTGGGACAATTTGATATTCTCCTTGAAGATAAAGAGATAATGTCTGTATTCTGGGGACAGTCTCAGTCATGTGAACTTTCACTTTTGCTTCTGTTTTAATCAAGTTCCATGGGGATTCTCATATCCAGCTTTGGTTGAGATCCATGCTACAAGGCCAGTTACTGAATGTCACCTGGAGGAAATGATTTAAACTCTTCAAACTGCAACTTATTTATCTGCAAAACACATCTGCTGGTGTTTTGCAAGGTCTCCATGAGATAAATGTTTTCTTTGTTTGTTGTTGTTTTTGTTGTTGCTGTTTTTGAGACAAGGTCTCTCTCTGTCACCCAGGCTGGAGTACAGTGGTGAGATCTCAGCTCACTGCAACCTCCACATCTCAGGTTCAAGTGATTCTCCTGCCTCAGCCTCCCAAGTAGCTAAGATGACAGGTGCGTGGCACCACGCCTGGCTAATTTTTGTATTTTTAGTAGTGACAGGGTTTCACCATGTTGGCCAGGCTGGTCTTGAACTCCTGACCTCAGATGATCCACCCGCTCTGGCCTGCCAAAGTGCTGGGATTACAGGAACGAGCCACTGCGCCCAGCCGAGATAAATGTTCAACAGTTCCTTGCATGTTGTTGCACACAGTTAGTGCTCAACGTATGTCAGCTGCTATTATTGTTGTCGTTCATTGTTATTCTCATTACTACTAAACCAAGCCACTGAGGTGAGAGATCTTATGAGAGATGTGGATTCAGTACAAGGCAAATTAGTTAATTTGCCATAATTATAATAGGTCTCCTGATGCTTACCACTTCCTCTTCAACTGTTTTCGGTATCCAATTCTTCAGGTCTCCTCTAACACCTTCCAGTTTGCCTTTTACCTTTGAAGGAAATTTGGCCTTAGAATTGAGTCCACCCAGGCCCTCACCAGTGTCAGAATCTTAGGCATGCTCTGTGACCTCTGTGTCAAACCTCTCCTAAAAGGTGGAAATGACTTCTTAGTGCCAGCCTCGTAAAGATGCTTATACAGGAGGAATGCAGTAAAACAGGGGTCCCCGATCCCCGTGTCATGGGCTGGTACTGGTCCGTGGCCTGTTAGGAACAAGGTCACACAGTAGGAGGTGAGCGGCTGGTGAGCGAGCATTACTGCCTGAGCTCCACCTCCTGTCAGATCAGCGGTGGCATTAGATTGTCATAGGAGCGCGAACCCTATTGTGAACTGTGCATGCCAGGGATCTGAGTTCCACGCTTCTTGTGAGAATCTAATGCCTGGTGATCTGAGGCGAAACAGTTTCATCTCAAAACCATCCCCCCATCCCAATCCGTGGAAATAGTATCTTTTATGAAACTAGTCCCTGGTGCCAAAAAGGTTGGGGACTGCTGTCTTAAAAGATATAAACTAGGCCGGGCACGGTGGCTCAAGCCTGTAATCCCAGCACTTTGGGAGGCCAAGACAGGCGGATCATGAGGTCAGGAGATCGAGACCATCCTGGCTAACGCGGTGAAACCCCGTCTCTACTAAAAAATACAAAAAACTAGCCGGGCGAGGTGGCGGGCGCTTGTAGTCCCATCTACTTGGGAGGCTGAGGCAGGAGAATGGTATAAACCCGGGAGGCGGAGCTTGCAGTGAGCTGAGATCCGGCCACTGCACTCCAGCAGCCTGGGCGACAGAGCGAGACTCCGTCTTAAAAAACAAAAAAACAAAAAAACAAAAAAACAAAAAAAAAAAAAACAAAGATATAAACTACTCAGAGCTGGGCCTGACGTGCAGTGATTTGTGGCTGTTGTTTTCATTATTTTTGTCTATTGGAGATTTGGAAACAATTGATCTTTTCTGTCATGAATTTCCACTTTCTAGTTTTTCATGAAATTTACTGTATTCAGTTATAAAACCACAGAGTGCCAGAACAAGCTTGTCCAGCCCGCATCCTGCAGGACGCTTTGAATGCAACCTGATTCAAATTTCAAAACTTTTTAAAAACAGTCTGAGATTTTCAGTGGTTTTGCTTTTAGCTCATCAGCTATTATTAGTGTCAGTGTGTTTTACATGTGACCCAAGACACTTCTTCTTCCAATGTGGCCCAGGGAAGCCAAAAGTAGAGACACCTTTGCTGTACAACATTAAGCTCTAGGGACCTTAGGGAGACTTTAGTTCAACTCCTCACTTTGTAGTGGAAAAATCAAAGCCCAGGATGGTGAGAAATTCCCTGGGGCCGCACTGCAGAACCAGTAAAATGAATGCAACATTGTGAACAGGTTCCCTCAAGAGAGCCGGTCCGTCCCCCATCAGCCTACACATTCAGGTCCTGCCTGATTTTCCCTTCTTTTGGCCTGAGTATTAATATACGTATCTTTTTAAATGTTAAGTTAAAAAACAAGAACAACACCCATTTTTGCTTTGCTTTGTCTTTGGTTCTATTTAATGTCTCCAGATGTCTAATAGTTTATTTTTTTTTTATGTTTTCATCTTTATTTGTCACAAAGATTTTTTTAAAGGAAATTTTTATAATGTATGTAATTGTTCACTGTTTTACTCTTTTCTCCTTTCTTTAGAACCTGTCAAAGCCAAAATATCATTTGAGGCTATGCCAGATGTTTTCCCACCAAGTCAGAAAAGTAAATGAATTTTTTTGTTCAACTGGATTAACTGGAAAGAAGATAATTAAAACACAAATATAATATATAGTATTTAATGATATATAGTAATCTTACACAATAATATATAATATTTTAATAATATTATTTAGCCTTAAAATATTATCAAGTCTTTACCTAACCTTGATAATAATAGTTTGTATGATTTATTGCTGGTCAGAGTTACTAGCCAAGTCATTTAGAATCCAATGTTTATACTTAATAAACCAATTCAATTCTTAGTAAATGCTCAAATCAGTGGTTGGCATTTTTGACTTGAAAAGCCTACGTTTAAGTTTTAACTCTAGTAGCTATCTAACTTTTAGAGAAAGCAAATAAAATCTGAGTTTCACCTTCCTCAAATATGAAATAACAACAATAATAACACTAATAATCGTACCTATCTCTAGAGTTTCAATATCATAACCATGGCTTTGTGTACATACAGACCGACTGTTCTCCGAGACACTCCCCATCCACCCTCATCACCCCAATCTCCAAAATATACAGCAGTGAACTCAAACAGCAACAAAAAGACCCGTAGGGTCTACATAAGTCATACCCAGGTTTGAATGAAAACATTCTTGCCACTTTTTTCATGCAATGGCTTATATTTCTGTTTTGAAGAAACATACGAACTTTCGAAGGGAAAGGTGACAAGATATCAATAGCCTTTCTGAGACTTAATGGGGTGTAATTGTTAGAGAAGCAGAACCTCTTGCGAAGGAGACAGTTATTCTGCCCTAGGCCTCAGGTGGCAGAAAAACTTCATATCAACTCGACCACAAAAATGATAAAGAATGAGATAGAGGGAGAATAGTCTGACCTGAAAAGATAATCAACCTAGAAATCCAGAAACAGAAAGGCCCAGGAGAGGGATTAAGACTGCAGCCAAATCTCTTCTTAATTTTGTTAATCAGACATTTGTCAGCACAGGGCACTTTGCAAGTGTTGAAAAATCGAAGCTGGTGAATAGGGCCTGGGCCCCATCTTATTACTTTCTCTATCACTGGGGAACATTTCTCAGGTTGGCTTCCTAAAAGGCATTTGGGTTTCTGTCTCGTGTATGAAGATAATTATTTCTGTCATGATGAATAATTTAAGCCGTCATTCCCAACTCCACCCTCAGACCACTCTTAGCTTTCAACACAAGGAGATACACTGCTCTGTAATATAACAGCTTTTCTGTTTTATGGACCTGGGAGGAAACGTAATGAAAGCAAAAATGTTTCCCCAAACTTCCATGCCCAAATTATTGGTTGGTTATCACTGATTTTTCTCAGTGTAGAATCATAGAACATTAGCACTGAATGTGTCCTTAGATAACTACAGATGAGAAAGACGAAGCGTGGATTAATTCAGTACTATGGTCAGGGCATAAAGCTACTTGATGGAGTGGAGTTTTAGACATAGGTTTGTTTGTCTCTTGATAAAATTACTTACTTTCTTCGCACCACTCTAATATTGTGACAATGCTGTGTTGTAAAAGTTAATGAGATCAGGCACAGTGGCTCATGGTTGGAATCCCAGCATTTTGGGAGGCTGAGAAGGGCAGATCACATGAGCCCAGGAGTTAGAGGCTGCAGTGAGCTGTGATCGCATCGCAGCACTCCAGCTTGTGCAACAGAGTTAGACCCTGTCTCTAACTAATTAATTAATTAATTTTAAAAGTCTTGTTAAACAAGAAACTTGGCCTGGCTGTCTCACATACTGGCTGGTTAATTAAGCACCTTGGGACCCTATAAAATGGGTTTGATAACTCAAAATCTGTTTCATTCTGAAACAGTCCCAAACTTACAGAAAAGTTGCAACTCCAGTACAAAGAGCTTTCCTTGAACTGCTGAGTTTCCGACATGATGTAAATCTAGTGCTTCATCCCCTGAAACCTTCAGTGTGTATTTCCTACCAACAAGGACAAAATCAACAACACAGCCACCAAAGTCAAGAAGTTAATGTTTGTGCATTCGTGTTTCACCACCTCTTTCATTAGGATCCTTTTCAGTAAAAGGAGCTTATTCCAGATCCCAGATTGCCTTTGGTTGTCATGTCATTTAAACTGTCATGTCATGTATTCCCTGCAATCTGGGACAGTTACTAGGTCTTCTCTTGACTTTCCTGATCTCAGAACCTTTGCGGATTAAAGGGCTGTTATTTCATAGAATAACTCTCAAGCTGTTTTTGCTGGTGTAGCCTTGTGAGTAGATAGGCAGTAACATCACACAAAGGTGGTGTGCAGTTTGGATGCACTTATTACAGATGTTAATTTTGGTCACATGGTCAAGGTGATTTCTCCCTTGATCCTTCAATCTAATGACATTTTTCCTTTATAATTAATAGGTATTTAGTGGGAAGATATTTTGAGACTATGTAAATAGCCTTTACCTTATCAATCTTCTAAGTTATTCATTTACCTATACCACTATAAACTCATAGTTTCTCATTTTACTCAATGGGATACAATTCTTTAAAATATTTATTTTAATATTCTCATTGGCCAAGATTTAGTCATGTGGAAGCCCTGTGGAGATAGCCACCCTGTCCTTTTGACATGTCCCTATCATTCTGTGAATTCTTATTACTTTTTGCACAAGAAGGAAGATATTCCAGACTCATTTTGTGCTTTTTTAGTCCCAGAGCAGGAATCAGCCACTTGTCAAAGAAACTTGGGCCCTGTTAGTAAATAACAAAATTTAGAAACAGTATCAGGGCACTGGGTAGGCTCGTTGCACACGCATACTCACACTGACACCCATATTTCTTTCTACGGCTGCCTCCATACAGTACATCGAAAAGCGTATGTTCACACCAAAGCCTCCAAATCCAACCTGCACCACAGGGTTCATCTTTCTAGTCTTCTCCTTCCCTCCCTCCCTCCCTACCTTCCCTCCCTCCCTTCTCTCTTCTCCCTTCCTTCCTTCCCTCCTTTGTTCGTTTCTTCCTCCCTCCCTCCTTCCTTTCTTCATTCCTTCTTTTCTCTCTCTTTTCTCTCCCTTCTTTCTCTTTCTTCCTTCCTTCCTTCCTTTTCCTTTCCTTCCTCCCTTCTTCCTTCCTCTTTCCCCTCCCTTCCTCCCTCCCTCCCTTTTTCTTTCTTTCTCTTTCTTTTTCTTTCTTTCCCTTTCTTTCTTTCCTTCCTTCCTCCCTTCCTCCCTTCTTCCTTCCTCTTTGTCCTTCCTTCTTTCTTCCCTCCCTCCCCCCTTTTTCCTTCCTTCCTTCCTTCCCTCCTTCCCTCTCTTCCTCCCTCCTTCTTTCATTCCTTTCTTCCTTCCTTTTTCTTTTCCTTCCTTCCTTTCCTTCCTCCCTTCTTTCCTTCCTTCCTTCCTTCCTTCCTTCCTTCCTTCCTTCCTTTTCTCCCTCCCTTCCTCCCTCCCTGCCTTCCTCTTCCTTTCTTTCTTTTTTCCTTCTCTTTCTTTCCTTCCTCCCTTCTTCCTTCCTCTTTCCCCTTCCTTCCTTCCTTTCCTCCCTCCATCCCTTTCTTCCTCTCTCCTTCTTTCATTCCTTTCTTCCTTCCTTCCTTCCTTCCTTTTTCTTTCCCTCCC
>NW_016805426.1:1641293-1661908 GCF_001698545.2 Rhinopithecus bieti
CTTCCTTCCTTCCTTCCTTCCTTCCTTCCTTCCTTCCTTCCTTTTCCCATATTTGTAATTCCCTTCTTTGGTAAGAATAAAACCTGGTTCCATCATCCTTAACATGTGTACCCATTTTGTCACTGCCCCCATCTGTAGCAGGTTTTCTGAGCTGCAGAAGCTATGGGCACCTCTCTGGCCTGGGTGTCCTTCACCCTCTGGAGCACCCACACCCTGCCCTGGGCCTCCTCCTACACAAATCCCCTCTTCGCTCTGACTCTGACACTTGCAGACCCCTTCTTCCTCTGCCCAGGTGCCGATACCCCACATGGACCGTACCATCTGGACCCCTTCAGGCCCCACACGGGCTCCAATGCTCTGCTCCAGCCACGCACCTTTCCTGCCCCTGTGCAGGCTCCTTGCTCACCCCCACCAAAGGCCTCTGGACTGAATTTGATAACTTCCTCATTTTGCCTGTCTCTCAGGGTAGCTCTAAACTTTTGATGAAACAATGGGTGTAAATGAACACTTTGCAAATGATGAAGAGTTTAAGGTCCTGACCAAAGCATTTCTTCCCAGCAATGAAGCTTGTGGAGCCCAGGCTGGTATTCTGAAAAGGGGCACCAGCTGTGCTCAGTGCTGTTGACCCCGGGGCTCCCTCACGTCCCTGTCCCTCCCTGGCCCCTCCTGCCTGCCCTCACGCTGGACTCCACACCACGCCCTCCTTTTCACACCAACCTTCAGGAAAATCCCAACAGGACCCGCCAAAGGACTTTGGCTGCTTGGGGAAGACTGGGACGTAAACAAGTATATGATGTGGATGGTGATATTTAGCGTTCTCTCCCACCTCTTAGGTGAGATAAAACTGGTTTCCTTGACAAACAAACCAAAAACGTATAATGGATCACACAAAATGGAATATTTATTTCTCACTTCTGTGAATTCTACAATGGGAGTTCCTTTTCCCTGGCAGCTTATTCATTTGCCAGGGCTGCCCATCACAAAGCATCACACACTGGGTGGCTTAAACAAGAGAGAATTGTGGTCTCCCGGTTCTGGAGGCTGGAAGGTTAAGATGGAGGTGTTGGCAGGGCTGGTTCCTTCCAAGGTTATGGGGTATAGTCTGCCCCAGGCCTCGGCCCTTTTTCTGCAGATGGCTGTCTTCTTCCCATGTCCTCACCTGGCCTTCTCCCTACATCTGTGTCTGTGTGCCTAACTTCACCTTGAAACTGACCCAATAGCCCAATAGACAGTTTTTTTTTTTTTTTTTTTTTTTTTTTTTTTTTTTTTTTTTTGATAAACATAGAAATTACCCCATTTGGTCTTAAAGCTTGAGACTTACATTTTTTAGGCCCATGGCAGACAGGAGTCGGGGTTAGAATCCAGCTGCCATGCAGACAGAGCAGTGTGTGAAGACTCGCATCGTGAACTGTTGTTCCAGAACTACCATAGGAAAAAGCTAGGAAAGTGGAGAGAATCCACAGGCCTCTGAAGGCAGCAGATTCCTCCTGTAGGACCCGAGAGACACCCCAAATACCGTGCTGGTATCCACAGCTGAGAGACCTGCAGACCATTCACATCACAGAACTCTGTGCAGACAACCCCCAGTACCAGCCAGGAGCCTGGTAGACCTGCGGGTGGCTAGGTCCAGAAGAGAGATAACCATCACTATAGCTCAGCTCTCAGGAAGCCACATCCCTGGGAAAAGGGGGAGAGTACTACATCAAGGGAACCCTCTGTAGGACGAAAGAATCTGAACAGCAGCCTTGAGCCCCAGACTTTCCCTACGGCATTGCCTACCCAAATGAGAAGGAGCCAGAAAAACAATTCTGGTAATATGACAAAGCAAGGTTCTTTAACACCTCGCAAAACATCACACTAGCTCATCAGCAATGGATCCAAAACAAGAAGAAATCCCCAAGAAACATACTGTAGTCAGGAAATGAAAATTACAGTATTGGTTGCAACATCTTCAAGAGGAAAAAAAAAAAAAAAAAAGGATACTATTTCTGTGCACTTTTTAGAATATTCTCAATATTTTAATTACCAATGTGTCATCTGCCAAATAAAATGATATTAAAGGAAAAAGAGGTCAGTTGTAGCCCAGGGTAGCCTGGGCACTTCAGAGATTCTGCTCAGGTTCTACCCTGACACATTTAAGTTGCTGCTTCCTTTTGTTTGCGCAGTTGGGTAATTCAAATCTGGATTAGAATCTCTAACATTCTCTTGGGAGGTCATTCTTTCCCTAGGGCTCCTGTTATCTTTACTCTATAATATTAATGATAACTGTAACCACCGGCAGGGTAGTGCTGAAACAAGCATTATCCTACAAAACTGAAATTCACTGCTGGGAATTTTTCTTAAACACCGTTATGCATAACAATATTTTTAATGGGGTGATTCCTACCAACTAGTTCACAAAACTCTTGTCATTTTTTAAAGCAGAATTAAATAATGCCGGGCAGCAGAGTGTGTTAGGCATAAATTACAGATGGCAGGAGGGCAAAGACATTTGGTGGTGGATAAATTAAAGCCTTAGATTATGAGGTCAGTGTGCTAGGTACAGGGAAGGAAGGCTGAGGCTGTAAGAGGGGAATGTTTTCAGACCACATTGAAATTAGGTCTCCGGTCCATGAGGGCTAAGCACCTAGGAGAGATCATTACTGCAGAAGGGAAGGATTTTCTTGGCTACAAAATATTACTAGAAAAATGTAAGCTTTTTTTTTTTTTTTTAAATCTTTCCTGTGATTGTAAAGTCCTAAAAGGTCAGGTGTGGATCTGGTTATGTTTCTAAGCTTGACAGACTTTGGAACTCATTATATATTTCACAGGTAAGAAGGAAATACAGTGCCTTGGGACACTTGGGTCCCAAGAGAGTCAGAGCTTATTTTCTTCTTCTTTTTTTTTTTTTTTTTGTATAGATGGGGTCTCGCTATGTTGCCCAGGCTGGTTTTGATCTCCTGGCCTTAAGCAATCCTCCCATCTCAGCCTCCCAAAGTGCTGAGACTACAGGCATGAGCTACCACACCCAGCCTTCTCTAAACAGCAACCTCAAATTAAAATGAGGTCCTTTCTGAAGGCTTAGAGATTGGGTACACCACGGAAAATATTTGATTTCTCTCTAGGCCTTACCTTTGTGGGGATTTAAGTTCTGCTTATTCAGCCTCAGAAATATCTCTCAAAGTGTGGCCTTTCCCACCATCTGTACAAATTTGAATCTTCAGCATCTCTAGCCTTGACTACTCATAACCTCTCACTAACCCCAGCACCTCGAATCTCAGTCTCTTCTCCCATTCTCTTGCTGACTACCCTCCACACTGCTGCCAAGGACGTGTTTTCTAAAACGCGGTACTCATCATGCAGGGTAGGCCTAATGTTCTAACATGAAAAATTGGCTCCACACGATAGAGTCTGAAATCTCTAAGATGTTCTAAGAGATTGTGAAAGCACCTCTCCAGCCACGGCTGTCTACAGGGTCCATGCTCATGCTTCACTGGAACTCTCCATCTGCCTCAGCTGTGTCACACTGAATGCCAAATCCTTGGGACTTAGACTCTTCTAGGGCTGTCAGTAGCATACGTAGAGCTTTTGTGGAAATCAGAAGACCCCTTTTCCCCAGCAGGATACAGCCAGTGCCAGGCCACCTTGCTTGGTAGGAAGCACTAGCGCTGGATTTCAGCCCCACTCGGCCCCTCATCTGCACGGTGGCTCCCTAGGTGCTGAACTGTTCCTGGGACTGTGGTGAGCTTCCCCATTCCATTTTCTTTATGAGCAGATTAAATGTCACGTACAACCACTCCCAGGCAGAGGCTGTCACTCCCTCATCTTTGATAGCACAGCACTTTAGATGTTCAGACGTCTACCATTTGTTCAGATGCCTACTGTTCGTTCAGACGCCTACCATTTGTTCAGACGCCTACCGTTTGTTCCTCCACTTTTCAAAAGACCGTGGGCTCAAGAACAATGTGTTTGTTTTTTACACACCTTGTTTTTGTTGTTGTTGTTGTTTTAATCCCCAGTTCCAAGCACACTACATGGCACGGAATAGCGGTTCCAAGCACACTACATGGCACGGAATAGCGGTTCCAAGCACACTACATGGCACGGAATAGCGGTTCCAAGCACCCTACAGGGCACGGAATAGCGGTTCCAAGCACACTACAGGGCACGGAATAGCGGTTCCAAGCACACTACAGGGCACGGAATAGCGGTTCCAAGCACACTACAGGGCACGGAATAGCGGTTCCAAGCACACTACAGGGCACGGAATAGCGGTTCCAAGCACACTACAGGGCACGGAATAGCGGTTCCAAGCACACTACAGGGCACGGAATAGCGGTTCCAAGCACACTACAGGGCACGGAATAGCGGTTCCAAGCACACTACAGGGCACGGAATAGCGGTTCCAAGCACACTACAGGGCACGGAATAGCGGTTCCAAGCACACTACAGGGCACGGAATAGCGGTTCCAAGCACACTACAGGGCACGGAATAGCGGTTCCAAGCACACTACAGGGCACGGAATAGCGGTTCCAAGCACACTACAGGGCACGGAATAGCGGTTCCAAGCACACTACAGGGCACGGAATAGCGGTTCCAAGCACACTACAGGGCACGGAATAGCGGTTCCAAGCACACTACAGGGCACGGAATAGCGGTTCCAAGCACACTACAGGGCACGGAATAGCGGTTCCAAGCACACTACATGGCACGGAATAGCGGTTCCAAGCACACTACATGGCACGGAATAGCGGTTCCAAGCACACTACATGGCACGGAATAGCGGTTCCAAGCACACTACATGGCACGGAATAGCGGTTCCAAGCACACTACATGGCACGGAATAGCGGTTCCAAGCACACTACATGGCACGGAATAGCGGTTCCAAGCACACTACATGGCACGGAATAGCGGTTCCAAGCACACTACATGGCACGGAATAGCGGTTCCAAGCACACTACATGGCACGGAATAGCGGTTCCAAGCACACTACATGGCACGGAATAGCGGTTCCAAGCACACTACATGGCACGGAATAGCGGTTCCAAGCACACTACATGGCACGGAATAGCGGTTCCAAGCACACTACATGGCACGGAATAGCGGTTCCAAGCACACTACATGGCACGGAATAGCGGTTCCAAGCACACTACATGGCACGGAATAGCGGTTCCAAGCACACTACATGGCACGGAATAGCGGTTCCAAGCACACTACATGGCACGGAATAGCGGTTCCAAGCACACTACATGGCACGGAATAGCGGTTCCAAGCACACTACATGGCACGGAATAGCGGTTCCAAGCACACTACATGGCACGGAATAGCGGTTCCAAGCACACTACATGGCACGGAATAGCGGTTCCAAGCACACTACATGGCACGGAATAGCGGTTCCAAGCACACTACATGGCACGGAATAGCGGTTCCAAGCACACTACATGGCACGGAATAGCGGTTCCAAGCACACTACATGGCACGGAATAGCGGTTCCAAGCACACTACATGGCACGGAATAGCGGTTCCAAGCACACTACATGGCACGGAATAGCGGTTCCAAGCACACTACATGGCACGGAATAGCGGTTCCAAGCACACTACATGGCACGGAATAGCGGTTCCAAGCACACTACATGGCACGGAATAGCGGTTCCAAGCACACTACATGGCACGGAATAGCGGTTCCAAGCACACTACATGGCACGGAATAGCGGTTCCAAGCACACTACATGGCACGGAATAGCGGTTCCAAGCACACTACATGGCACGGAATAGCGGTTCCAAGCACACTACATGGTACAGGAATAGCTAGCTGTTCAGTTAAGTGTTCCATAGGGAAGGTAGGAGGGAGAAAGGAAAGAGTCATTGAGTCTAAACTTGCAAAGAAAACTGGAAAAAGACGGATTTCCAACAATGTTGCAGAAATTAATGATTAGGAAAAAGTAGATTACTATTCTACACTATATTCTGAAAGAAAATATTTCAAAATGCTGGAAAATTGAAAATTAAAAATTACATGGGATTTAGTAGTACTTAAATTCCCAAAATATAAATATTTAAGAGGAAAATGAAATGAAATTTAAAACTGTTGTAAGGAAACAAAATGTACTGGAAATTTTGTATCTAATATACAGATAAAAACAATATGTTCTGAGCATAATACCAAAGCCAAGAACCGTAAAGGAAAAAGTTCATAATGGGCCAGGCACAGTGGCTCACGCCTGTAATCCCAGCACTTTGGGATGCCAAGGCAGGCGGATCACGAGGTCAGGAGATTGAGACCATCCTGGCTAACACGGTGAAACCCCGTCTCTATCAAAAATACAAAAAATTAACCGGGCGTGGTGGTGGGCACCTGTAGTCCCAGCTACTCGGGAGGCTGAGGCAGGAGAATGGCGTGAACCCAAGAGGTGGAGCTTGCAGTGAGCCAAGATTGCGCCACTGTACTCCAGCCTGGGCAACAGAGCAAGACTCCGTCTTAAAAAAAAAAAAAAAAAGTTCATAATGACTACATAACCCAACACCTATACATAATGAAATGACAAGTAACAACTTAGAAATATTTATAACAAAGAGTTTATAACTTTCTTACAAAATTATAAGTTAAAAGCTCTTATAAATCAGGTTTGGTGGCTATCTAAAGAGAGAAAAGGTAAAATACATTAATCTATTTTACTTTCATCTACATCAGTGTTTGTATATTTGAAAGCTTTGCTATTTAGTGCATACAAAATTGAGATTATTATAGCTTCTTGGTGTATTAATTATTTTACTATAAAATATAATTTATATGGTCCTGGTAATAGTCCTTGTCTTTAAGTCTATGATGTTTGCAATTAATATAATAATTCCCTCTTTCTTAAGATTACTATTTGCTTGATATATCTTTTCCATACTTTTAACCTATAGATGTCTTTATGTTTTAAAGCAAATTTATTACAGATAGCATATGTTGGATCTATTTTACCTGGTCTGAAAACCAATTTTAGTTGTGGTGTTTAGGCCATTTACACTTAACATAATTATAAATATTGTGTTTCAGTCCACCACCTTGCTATTCGTTTTGTAGTTGACTTATCTGTTCTTTGAGTTTTTTTCCCCGACTCTTTTTCTGCCTTTCTCCAGATCGACAGAATAATTTTAAAATGATTTCCTTGTATGTCCACAATGGATGTTTTCTCTATGTCACTTGTTTTGCTTTGTTTTGGTGGTGGTTCTTGAGATTATACTGTGCATTTTTACCTTATAATTATCTATCTCCCAATAATATTATATCACTGCATGTAAAGTGTAGGAGCCTTACGATGTTATATTTACATTTCCCCACTGTTTACTCTCATCCATATTAACAGAATCAGGGTGGGGCATGCAGCATATGATCACCAAAAATGCACTGAAAAATATATGACAAAATATTAAGACTCATTTATGATAAAACCTTGTAGCAAACTAGGAATAAAGGGCACTTCTTTAATTTAACAAAGTACATTTATGAAAAACCTACAACTAACGACATGCTTGTTAAAGACTGAATGGTTCCTCCCTGGGATCAGGAGCAAGGAAAAGATGTCTTCTGTTACCACTCCTATTCAACACTGTGCTGGAGGTTTTGCCCAATAAGGTTAAAAAAGAAATAAAATGTACACAGATTTGAAAGAAATAAAGCTATCTTCATTTGCAGATGATATGATTGCATATGTAGATAATCCTAAGAAATCTATAAAAATAGCTACAAGGCTGAGGTGGGTGGATCACTTGAGGTCAGGAGTTCAAGACCAGCCTGGGCAACATGGTAAAACCCTATCTCTACTAAAAATACAAAAATCAGCCAGGCGTGGTGGCACCCACCTGTAATCCCAGCTAATTGAGAGGCTGAGGCAGGAGAATCACTTGAACCTGGGAGGCAGAGGTTGCAGTGAGCTGAGATCACACCATTGCACTCCAGCCTGGGTGATAGAGTGAGCCTCCATCTCAAAAAAACAACAAAATAAAATAAATTTAAAAGCTACAAAAATTGTAAGTACATTGGGAAAGCTTACAAAATGCAAGGTTGATATACAAAATTTAATTATATTTCAATACACCAGCAATGGACAATTAGAAAAAGAAATTTTAAATTCTAATACCATTTACAATAGCATAAAATATTAAAATTATTTAATAAAATATGCATAAAACCTAAATACTGAAAATCAAAAAAAAATTGCTGAAACAAATTAAAGAAAGAAACCATCTCTGTATTAGTCCATTTTCAGCAATGTTTAATTAACTCCCAGTTCCACATGGCTGGGGAGGCCTCAGGAAACTTACAGTCAAGGCAGAAGGCTTAGGGGAAGCAGGCACCTCTTACATGGTGGCAGGAGAGAAAGAGAGCTAGCACAGGAGAAAGTGCCATTTATAAAACCATCAGATCCTGTGAGAACTCACTCACTGTCATGAGAATAGCATAGGGGAAACCGCTATGCTATTCCCATGATCCAGTCACCTCCTACCAGGTCCCTCCTTCCATGTGTGGGGATTACAATTTGAGATAAAATTTGGGTGGCGACACAGAGTCAAACCACATCAATCCTCGTGGATTGACTTAGTATTATTAAAATATCAATTATCTCTAAATTGATCTATGTATTCAAAGCCATCTTAATGAATTTCTTACAGGCTTCCCTTAAAAATGACAAACTAATTCTAAAATGCAAATGCAAAGAATGTAGAATACCCAAAATAATTTTGAAAAAGGAGAATAAAGTTGGAGGACTCACATTACCTGACTTCAAGAATTACCAAAAAATACAGTAATTAAGAAAATGTGATATTAACTTAATAATGGGCATATTATTGTGGAACTAAAAACAGAGTCCAGAAATAGAACCATACATACGTAGGGTATTGGCTTTTCTGTCTAAGGAACCAAGCTAATGTAACAGGGGAAGGGTAACCTTTAATAAGTGGTGCTAAAACAAAACAAAACGAAAATGAATTTCAACTCATACTTCACACCATTCACAAAATTATTTCAAAATGAAATGCAGTTGTAAATGTATTGGCTAATACTAGAAAACTTCAAAGAGAAAATGTAATGATCATCTTTACAACCTTGTAATAGGCAAAGATTTCTCAAATAAAACACAAAAAAAGCATGAACCATAATAGAAAAAATTGAACTCCACCAAAATTACTTGAACTCCACCAAAATTAAAACCTCCTGGTCCTTGGAAGATACCATAGATACCATTAAGAAAATGACAAGGCAAGCCACAGACTAGGAGAAAATATATAGAACTTAAAAGGCTGATGATAGCAAGTGTTGGCAAAGATATGGAACAACTGGACCACTCGTAGATTGTTTTGGTTGTATAAACTGTTACAACTTTGGCGTCTTCTTGTGAAGTTAAACATGCATTTACTGCACAATTCAATAATTCCTCTCCTAGGCATTTATCTAAGGGAAATAAAAAATAAAAACACATGTCCACAAAAAAACACTTTTATACAGATGTTCATTGCAACTTACTTTTAAGGCTAAAACTCAAAACAACTTAAATGTCCATTTGCAAATGAGTGGTAAGCAATTTGTGTATATCTATGCAATGCAATATTACCCAGTAATAAAAAGGAACAAACTACTAATGCCCTCAACATGGATGTGTCTCAAAAATGTCATGCAGAGTAAATGAATACAGACTCGAAAGAGTACATGTTGTATGACTCTGCATATATGAAAGTATAGAATTATCAAAAGGCCTCTATAGTGACAGCAAACAAATTAGTGATTGCCTGGGACTAGGACAAAAGGACATGGGGTAACTTTTAGAAGAACAAAATATTCTGCATCTTTGTTGGTTTGTGGTTACATTGTGTGTACGTTTGTTAACACTTGTGGAACATACCTGTAAAGTGAGTGTATTTTTTATACAGTATGTAAATAATACTTTCATCAAATTGATTTTAAAAAACAAAAATAGTATATCATTTTGAAAGTATGAACCTGGCAAAAAATTTAAGATGTGAGGACGTGAGGACAGGATGCTTTCATACACAGCAGGTAGGAAAATGAATGAATGAAAACCTTCTCTGAGAGAAGGGTGTAAGCACTTACCCAAATCCTTAACAATGGATGTATTCTGTTTAATAATTTTTTTTCATTCCTTCCTAGGACTAAATTCTAAGTAAACAATTAAAATGTACAAAGGCTTAGCTATGAGAGTGCTTGTCTAAATGTTGTTTATCATTGAAAGTATTGAAAATAAACTATCCCAAAATAGGAGCTTGGTTAAGTAAATTATATTCGTGCAATAAAGTGCCATGCAGTCACTAAAAAGGATGGGAAACTATAGTTGTTGATATCAAAATACATTCATGATATCTGATTAAATGTTTAAAAGACACATTTATAAAACTGTCATACAATCTTACTTTTGTACAAGCACAGTAAAAAGGCAAGGAAATGCCAGGAGTTATTATTCGTAGTTTTACCTAGATGATAGGACTGTGATGAGGTTTTCCTTCTCTTTTTCTGGTTTATTGGCATGTTTCTCTCTATTTCAAATGCATACATAATGTTTTCTAAAGACAAAATAGAAGTGTATTTTGTTATAGCAAGTATTGTTCTTAAAAGGTAAAATAAAGGGTATCCTGAGAGACGAGGTGCTGTGTGGAACATTATTAAGGTAAGCACTGGGGTGTGACAGAGGCTTGGCCTTTTAGTCTCTGTCGTGGACAGACACTAGACTCAGGCGGGGAGCCCTTTTTGGGTTCCTTCATTGCCATCTGACTTCCTACTACTTCAGGCTCTCCTGATATGAATTATTTTGTACCTTTTCTCAACCTATGGACTCTTGTGGATAAATCAACTTTGAAAGAAACCTGCTGTAGGGACAGCAACCAACATTAATGAAGACAGTCAAGTGATTTTGGGCTGAAATGATTTCATTTCCTGGGGACATACACTCCTCCACAATACTTTAGACTCCATGAAGGGAAGAACTGTCTACCACAAAATATAAGAGCCTGACAACTTCAACTGGTATAAGGTGGTCCTTGGCAGAGCTCAGCACCCGGTGGATAATAGGATTTATCAATTCACTGCAATAGAATACTCTTGTTGGAATTCCTTAAGACCTTTTCAAATGCCTCATGGCCAAATACCCAGCAAGTATCCTTGAAATACTTTGAGCACTAGAACTGAGAATTGTTATGTAAATGGTACATGGCTGCTAACAGCCATGTAAGGTCTTAGAAGGAAAGGTTAAAAGAATTGGGTTAATTAGCTTGGTGGGAAGAAAGTTGAAGAGAAATGTAATAGCTATCATTAAGAATCTGAAATATTATTATAAATAGACTATTTCCCAACCATTCTCAATATCCGCAGAGAGCAAAGTTTTTGCAGCAGCAAGAAGTCAAATAACACATTAGTAAAGAACTTTCTGATTCAACACTGAAACAGGCTACCAAGAGATGAAGTATTCATTCCTGGAAACCTTTCAGAATAGCATAGACAACTCACTGTTCAATTAACCTGAATCTAGCCCTGAATCAAAGAATTAAACAAATGCCCCTTGTGCTTCCTTCCCATATTAGGGAGGTGTACTTTTATCTTAACTAGAAAGTCACTCCATCAAAAGAAGGCCAGAGAACTCACTGAAGTGGCCACAAAGTGCTGAGTGTTAATTTTTTTAATGACATGTGTAAGAATGATATTCATTAAATTTAGAGAGCTTTATACACTGTGGAAGTGGCACAGGATTTTTCTCAGCCCCTTTGCTGGACTTGCAGCATGGGCATCCCGCCTACTTGGCCTGCTGCACTCAGCTCCTTGCAGGAGGGAGCACGTGAGCAAGTGAGTTTGGGATCTGGCCAGCCACTCCAAGCAGCAACAAAGGAGCAAGCTTCATGAGGGACCTGTGAGCAGACCAGGCATGTCACCTTGAGAGGGCGCCTGTGACCCTGAAGCCCCGAGGGGTGTTTTGTGCTAATTAGCTCTTTCAGTTCCACTATCGACAGGCTGATGGACAGCATCATGTTAGCAGCTCAGCCAGTCCCTGGCCCCATTGTGTGGGGTGGCTGCCCTCTGCCAGTGAGGGCAAAAGGCCAGTGTGACAGCCCTTCTGTGTACCTGCAGTTGGTGGGTCCAAAGCTCGTGTCCAGCATCCAAGAAGAATGAGGGTACACGACAACTGAAGAGTGAACAAGACAGGGAGTTTTATTGGGTGATGAAACAGCCTTCCATGGAGAAGAGACATGGGGATGGTCTCCCTACCTGAAGGCAGGAAAGTCCCCCCAAGTGTGGCTGAGTCTGGGGCTTTTATGGGCTCAGAATGGGGGGGGGGAGCAGGCCACAGGTAGTATTGGAAAAGGCAACATTTGGTTGGTTAAAAGGCATTATTCAGAAAGAATCAACCAGGAAAGTGGTGGCAAACAGGAACAGAAGTTCTCACACTGGGTCGTAGGTTTCATCCAGGACCAGTAGTCTGGTCTTCCAGCCTTCAGGCTGTTTTTTGGCTTGAAGGTGGGGTTTCACTGGGGACCCATCCCTGCCTGCCTGGTCATTTGGCTGCCTCCTGTTGCTATCAGAAGTTGTGCATGTTTAGTCTTAAAAAATTGCAGCCAATGTAAACACTGCCTATTGCAATGAAATATAAAACAAATGACGTAAACTTTGCACCCTGGCAAAAAGTTTCAAGGCATTCTACCATCTACCATCAACCATGCAAATATCTAAACTTATGTGAACTGTCAAGCAATAAACTGGAAGGATCTGTGTGCTTTTTCATAGAGATGTAGTCTTCCTTGGCCCTACCCACAAACAATATAAAAGTTAAGGAGATTAATGCATTTTCCCAAATTACTTGAAAATGTCACTCTTTGTTCAGAACTACTAAGACCTAAGGTCCAGTGAGGTCCTAGTAGTCAAAATGTTAAATCACAACAAAGCCAGTTAATGGGGTATTAACCACACCTTGTTGAAATTCCATTGAAACAGGCTGGTAGTGCATACAATTTAAATGACCTCAGTTGATTTAGGACTCAGTTTGCAAAAATGGTCCCCAAACTTCAGCTATGAATGATTATCTTGTGAGGTTTTCCTGCAGCTTTCCAAACCTTACTCTCAGGGCTGCACAGTTTAGGCATAAAGCACAGGCTTAGAAGTGAGACTCAAGGGTCTGGAGGTTTGTTTTTTTCCCTCCTCCATGGACTTCAGCAAGTTGCTAGGAAACTTTTGTTTCTCAGTCAAATTCCAGCTCCCAGAGCAATAATTAACAATTAGCATTGGCACCAAAATAAAACACCAGTGTCTTCTGGCCAAGAGGCAAAGACAACACATGAGGCATTTGGCATTAGTTAATGAATAATTATTAATTAATCAAGTCTCAAATAAATAGCCATCTTTAGTTTTGCCAGAGACTATTTACTTTCAAATTATTCCCTCATGACCAGTAACAACCAATTTGAGGGGCTGTATTATGGCATCAATTTTATTAATGTCACGTTGGAAAGACAATCATAACAATAAAACAGCACACAGCTGTTAGAGGAGTTTTTCTATATGTGTTAATCATGTATTCATAATAGATTTTAGTATTCTACATCATAAGCTGCAGTGTTTTAAATATAAGATGGGCAAAAGATGAGGCAGTAATGAATTTTCACACTTACCTATTCTCATAATAAAGTCTTAAAGAACATCTCCCTATATTTTCAAAGATGTCTGTGTGTTGTGTAAACCATTGTTACCAAAATGTTATTGTTAGACAATAGTATTAATTATAATTTACAAAACTGCTAAATAAGAAACTTAGCAATATGTTTCTTCATAATTTATGAATCTCCTTGAAAAGGAAATGCTTTTCCCAATTTGGTTCTGGGTAAAGCTGGGCGGTAAGCAGTTTCAACAGTAGCTATCTCAGCTAATTACAGATTATATTGGGCAAACTCTTAATATTTTTGTTTTAGTGTTGAAAAGAGAAGACTCTAGGATATAGGGCTCAGCTACAAGAAAATCAGAACAGAGAAAGCAGCAAAGAGATTGGTTGCACATTTGTAAAATCAACATGTTAAAATCTTGATAGATGTAAAAAATAAATGTAAAAGAACAGTGTTTCTGGCCAGGTGCAATGGCTCATGCCTATAATCCCAGCACTTTGGGAGGCAGAGTGGGGTGGATCACTTGAGGTCAGGAGTTCAAGACCAGCCTGGCCAACATGGTGAAACCTTATCTCTACTAAAAATACAAAAATTACCCAGGCATGGTGGTGGGTGCCTGTAATCCAGGCTACTTGGGAGGCTGAGGCAGGAGAAACTCTGAAACCCAGGAGGTGGATGTTGCAGTGAGCCGAGATCACACCATTGCACTCCAGCTTGGGTGACAGAGCAAGACTCTTGTCAAAAAAACAAAACAAAAAGAACAGTGCTTTTACAAAGAACTCCACTGGAAATCCTAAAAATAGCAAACTCTCTTTGTGTCCTTGGCTGTATGTTCAAATGTTGATATAGAATTAACTAGCAGGAAAACACATCTTACCCAAGAACATGACAGGAGGGTGTACTGGAAAGAGGGCAAACTTTGTAATTCAACTGGACCAAAGTTCAAATTCCGGTTCTATGAATGTGGGAAATTCACTCCATAAACCTCACTGCTCATCTATAAAATGGGTCAATAAGGTATATTTGCAAGATTACAGTGAGGAATAATTTACACAAATTATGTAAAATGCAAGGTTCACAGTAGGTACTCAATGTATATTGCAAATATATCTAAAAGATATGCTCTAGGTAGTGATAGTAAGGAGAAAACCTAACAAGGAAATCTCTCATTCAAGCTTCCTATTTAGCAAAGTCCAATTCAGTGAGAATCTTGCACAGGCCACACATTACTCGAAATCTCTCCTTTTCTCACAAATGCTTATACAGGACTCTATTGGGTAAGAACTTGTGTTTGTCTTGTGGATTACAATGAGCAAAGAAGAAAGGAAAGGATATTCCAAAGGAAAAAAAAAAAAAAAAAGTTATTTCAAGCTAATAAGAAAACAGGACAGGACAAAATCTGCAAGGCCCTGCATTACAATTTTTTCCAACAAGCATGCCCCTGGCCCCTGGGGGAAAATGTTGTATTTGTGGAAATTAAGTGAATATTTATAAATATAAAAACCCAAGCTTCCCAGAGGTGATTTTGTGTTTTCAAAGCAACACCAGAAAAATCTGGAAAAGAAGGATTTTCTCATTGAAGAAATGAATAAGGGCATAGTAAGGATATGATTTGCACAAAGAAAGACAGGTTGATATCAGTTCCCCTCCCTGCCTCTGATTCCAACTCTGAGTTTTCCCTCCTGATCTCACATCTATTTTTTGCAGTTTACTTGTATGTTACATACTTATTATTGCAGGGGGGGAAACTTTTTCTCTATCCTCTTAAGTTTAGTAACTGGGGTCCTAAAAAGTAAACTTGCAAAAGACAGATTAACAGGAGGAAAAGAGTTATTTTATGTGCATATGGAAGGCCTCACAGAAATCAAGTGAAACCCCAAAGAGGCAGTGAGACCTGGAGGCTTATATACCACGCTAACAAAGGGCTGTAAATTTGTGCAGACGTGACAATTACAAAGGAATAGGAGTTTTGAGCTTCCAGGGTAATTTGTGGGAAGGTAAATATATAGGGAAAACTAATGGAAGATAAAAATTGTTTATTAGGGTTTTGTTTATGCATACTTATCTCAGTGCTCTCTCCAGCAGTAAGATCCATTCTCCTCTTCCTGGTATGGGAAAGAGGAGTGGGGACACCATCTCAAAGGGAAATTTATGTACTGCTTTCAGGCAAATAGGGACAAGGCAGATGGCTTTTTTGGTGTCTGCTCGTTCTCACTCTCTGCATCTTAAAATAATCTTTATGCCAAAGTGGAGGCAGATAGTAAATATTTTAGGTCTTGCAGACCATAAAATCTCTGTTCAACTCTGCCATTGTGGAAAGCAGCCATAGACAATATGTAAATAAATGGGCATATCTGTTTTCCCGTTGTCTTATTCACAAAATCAGGTGCTAGGCTAGATTTGGCCCTGTTCAAGGGGTTTGTTAATTTCAATGATCCTGACAGATCCACTAGTTTCAGATACCTTAATGTATTATAATTTTCTGTTACTCATATTAAATATTTCAAAAATTAGTTACTACTTTCATGTTTCATTTTGAAATATTACGTTATTTTGAATAATTTTGGAAATATGAAAATACAAAATTGGTTAAAACAGACAAATTGACAGAATATTTTCATAATTATTTATTCCTTCCCCTGCATACTCCATTGTTCTTTTAATTTTCATTAACTTTTGTATGTGCTCAAGAACTTTTGATCTTAAAATAAACATTTTTAATGTCTCATCCTTTTCAGCTACCTCTATACTTTTCTCCAACTTTGAAAACATTTTTATTATCATCTCATCACTTCCAAATTCAGTCCAGTCTTTCCTTTGAGCTCCAGATTTGCATACCCAGTGGTCTAGTTAACTACTTTTTACATCTCAAAAGTAACTCAAATGTCCCCACCAACACCCAATCTATCTGGTCACAACTAGGAGTCACAGTTGATACCACTCTCTTTTTCAACCCTTTTCTCTACTAATTCAAAAACATATCCTCTTGATTTTTCTTTTCCCAAATTACTTCTCAAGTATGTCCAGTTGTTTCCATTTTCTCCGCCCCAACCATACTCCCAGCTAGTACATTTCTTGCTTAGACAGCTACAATAATCTTCCTACTCATCTATCACCTTCTTTTACTCTGGTTCCATCTGATCTATACTTAAGATTAAGAGGAGCCTTTTCAGGCTGGACGGGGTG
This sequence comes from Rhinopithecus bieti, assembly GCF_001698545.2. Taxonomy (NCBI): domain Eukaryota; kingdom Metazoa; phylum Chordata; class Mammalia; order Primates; family Cercopithecidae; genus Rhinopithecus; species Rhinopithecus bieti. The sequence continues at coordinate 1,658,101 of NW_016805426.1, forward strand.
GCTTGCACCTATAATCCCAGCACTTTGGGAGGCCAAGGTGGGTGGATCACTTGAAGATAGGTGTTAGCAGACCAGCCTGGGCAACATGGTAAAATCCTGTCTCTACAAAAAATACAAAAATTTGCCAGGCATGGTGGCAAACACCTGTGGTCCCAGCTACTTGGAAGGCTGAGGTGGGAAGATGAGTTGGGAGGTGGAGGTTGTAGTGAGCCAGACTGCACCACTGCACACCAGCCTGGATGACAGATCAAAAGTCTGTCTCAAAAAAAAAGAATAGTCTTTTCAAAATACAAATTTGGTCTTCGGTCTTAAAATTTGTTTGCTTAAAACTCTCTGTTGGCTTTCTTGCTCTTAGAATAAAAACCAAAGTAACATGACTAAGAGTTCAGCCTGGTCCTGCCCTGCCTGTCTCTCCAGGTTTACAGCTCACCCCTGACTCCACCCACTTCAACTTCCTCACTCCTCCATCCTTTAAGCATTGCAGACTCTCTCCTATTAGGAGGCCTTGACTAGTCCTCAATGAATGCTCCCAGATAGGCCCTCATCAGGTAGTGAGGAGTCACAGTGGTTGACAGACTCTTTGATTTGCAAGTTCCTGCCTTGCCAGAAGTGTTTGCCAAGTTCTTCCTGTCCTCTCCTTCTTTCGTTCTCACCCCTTCTTCCATGCTAAGGCTCTTCATTAAGTATTTTCCTTGTGAAAGGCACTGGTGGTTGGGCATTTTGCAATGTAGAATGGCACTGGTAACTGGTCTGACTTGAATCCCATAGAGTGCATGCTGTTAATAGCAATAGTAAGAAGCAATAATACTACTGATAGAGCTAATATTTGTCTAGTATTTGTTCTATCGCAGGCCCTGTGCTGAGTCCATTGGCTAATATAACCCTTAAATACTAGTATGTTAAAATTGTTATTCCCGGTTTGCAGATAAGAAAACCAAGGCTTACATTTTCTCAAAGACTCACAACTATTGCAGGGGTTCAGGACATGTTACCCCAAAATATGGCTCCTTCCTCACTAAGTCCCCCCAGTTTGTTACCATTAGATCACACCCCCCCTTGTTCAAGCATGTTTCCCCGTAACTATTCACTTCTTCATCAGACTTAGCATAAAATGTACATGGCTCTCCTGCTTCTTTGCATCTTCATTAATGAAGGCTCTTATGTTACATACATTTGTATGCTTTTCCCTCATTAATCTGTCTTTTGTTATAGGGGTCTGTATTAGTCCATTTTCTGTTGCTATGAAAGAATACCTGTGACTGAATACTTTATAAAGAAAAGAGGTTTATTTCGCTCACAGTTCTGCAGGATATACAAGAAGCATGGTGCCAGCATCTGCTTCTGGTGAGGCCTAAGTTAGCTTCCAATCATGGCAGAAGGCCAAGGGGGAGCCAGCATGTCACATGGCAAGAGAGGGTGCAAGAGAGAGGATGCAAGAGAGAGGACAAGGTGCCAGACTCTTTTAAACAACCAGCTCTGTGTAAACTAATAGAATAAGAACTCACTCATTACCATGGGGAGGGCACCAAGCTGTTCATGAAGGATCTGCCCCCATGACCCAAACACCTCCGACCAGGCCCCACCTCCAACATTGGGGATCACATTTCAATATGATATTTGGATGGGATAAACCTCCAAATGATATCAGAGTGTCAGCTGCGAACCTTGTGGTGGGTGAAAAGTCTTTTCTCTCCGACACTAGTAAGTGTGGGATATGACACAGACCCTTCAGTCTGGTCACAGTCTTCACATTCTTAGCCATAGCACTATATTGCTTCTGAAACATCACCATATACATCTTGGAAGAAAATTAAGAGTAAACAAAATCCATGGGGAAGGGCCAGAGAAAGACAGGATTTCTTTTTGGAGATTTCAGACCAGGAAGACCTCAATTTGTGTTGTAGTTTTCTAATTCTAGGGAGAGACAGACTTCTTCTGTGGGTTGAGGAAGTTCCAAGAGAGTCAGACAGAAGCTGTAGAATCACTTTGGGACAAATGGCGCAACAAGAACATCTCCTCTGCCCTCAAACAAAGCAAAACAAAACAAAACAAAACAAAGGAATACTCTGCAGTGATGGTGTGTCTATAGCCAATATGGTCCTTAGCGTATTCAGGGCAACACAGTCTTTAGCATGACCTGACAATTACACTGCACCTGAGTACGGTGATAGCTGAACCACTGGGTTCCTGGACACTGTCCTTCAAGTGGTGCAGTGGGAACTGCAGGTTTCCCTCCTCTGGACAGCGAGCAACCCAACCTTTTGTCCTACGTCTCCATTCTCCTGAGTCCACACGCAATGGGGAAGAACCCACGTGATTTATTCCTGAAAGGATGAACGGACAATCGTAAGCGACCTCCTCTTGTCAAAGGGGTCTTTGAAATCGCCAGGCAGTAAGGTCATTGCCTGTGTTAGAGACAGCAGTAATTCTTTGCAGAAAGGAGGTGAAATGATTAAAAAGACAGGTCAAGGGGTAAAATGGATTAAGTAGATGAGTGGAGGTTTGTGGGTAAAACATCAATGCCAGTGTTTCCATTTTCCCATCACTGCTGTCAGAAAGCAATTGCTCCTTTGTTCATGTAAATGACAGGCTTTTAAGAGGCGACCTCAACCGTTAATTTTAAATAAAAGTCTCTCTTTGGTCCCTCCCTGGCGGATCAGGCTGCTTCCATGAAATAGCAATAAAGGTGAGCCGGTTTTCCTTGGATTCCAGGGGTGTCTCTTTCCTCTTGCCAGGACTGGGAGGTCAGGTTTTGCCCCTTTATTTATTTATTTATTTATTTATTTATTTAAAGGGAAAGAGAAATTGATGAATCTCACTTCTGTAGTCTTCAAAAAGTTGAATAAGTAATGATATGGAATCTTAAATATTTATTTTCAGTTCCTTATTTTGATCTTTTCTCCAGATTCCATCAACCTCTCCAGCTCCGCCAGACTCCCCCATATGCAAACTGACAGCTTTGTTTCAATCCTTATCACAGTTGCATTTCTGCTTAGCGGTCCAGTCAATATCATTTGCAAAGCAGCCTGAGTTCCTGGGGGATCAGTTCCTGAGGTCATTCTCTCTCCTTCAAAGTCAAAATGTGACTATTTCTAATGGTACCCAAGAAGACAAATCTAGGCTGATTTTAATGCTTTCCCCCCAGGAGTCCCTCTCTTCTGGCTGACAGTGGGGTTCAGGACACGCTACCCCAAATTATGCAGCTTGGGAAAATTACAAAAGCAGACCATAAAAATTGGAAAGAATTTCCCTCATGCCATGTCCCCTGAAGCAGGCCTAATAACCTAGCTGACCTTCCCTGAAATAGGCCTGGAATGAGTCCTCATTCCAGAGGTGCCCTATGGGACACAGGACACAGGACAGAATCTGAACAAATGGGCCTTGCTAAGGTCCCTCCAGTTTATTCCCATGAGATCCCATCGCCTTGGTCCCATCATGTGTCTCCACAAGGATCCACTTCGTCATCAGACTTAGCATAACATTTACACAGTTGTGTTTCTCTGCGTCCTCATTCCTGAAAGCTCCATATCAAGTGTCACATAAAACTTGAATTCAATAAATATGTCTGCTTTCCCTTGTTAATCTGTCTTTTGTTATAGGAGTCTCAGCCATGATCCTTGCAATGGGTGAGGAAATCATTCTTTTTTCCCCTACCCTGATAGTCTCCATGGCTACATTTCATCTCTCTTCCCTCCCTCCCTCCCTCCCTTCCTTTCCTTCTTTCCTTTCCTTCCTTCCTTTCTTCCTACCTTCCTTCCTTCCTTTCTTCCTTCCTTCTCCCTTTCTCTTTTTCTCCCTTTCCCCTTTC
>NW_016805426.1:1662195-1665987 GCF_001698545.2 Rhinopithecus bieti
CCCTCCCCCTTCCCCTCCTCCTCTCCTCTCCTCTCCTCTCCTTTCCTTTCCTTTCCTTTCGAGATGGAATTGTACTCTTGTCGCCAGGTTGCAGTGCAGTGGTCTGATCTTGGCTCACTGCAACCTCTGCCTCCCAGGTTCAGGAGCCAGCCTCCCAAGTAGCTGGGATTACTGGTGCATGCCACCATGCCTGGCTAAGTTTTGTATTTTTAACACAGACGGGGTTTCACCATGTTGGCTAGGCAGTCTCAAACTCCTGACCTCAGTTGACCCCTCCGCCTCGGTCTCCCAAAGTGCTGGGATTACAGGCGTGAGCCACCGCACCCAGCTCATGTCTTTCTTTACGGCATGCCCAGTTCTGGGGTTATGCTCCAGAGTGGAGAACTAGGTGAACTAGTAGAGTTGAGTTTGATTTTGTCCCTGCAGCAAGAGGTGAGGCACATCCCACATCAGGCACCGGGAGAGGCCTCCAGTACCAACAGCTACACGGAGCAAACCATGCCCAGCAGCAAGTGTGTTACAGTCCCACAGAGAGCAGTGCTTCCCAGAAGTGGCTCCGAAATCTTCAAGTGGCCTAAAAAACCCAATTCTTTTTTAAGTGTGTAAGTTATAGATGATCTGATAAAGCCTACTTAGAAAGCCAGCATTGTGGAAAGAGGCTCACACCTGTAATTTTCAGAAAATCTAATGAATGATGATGCAGGGCTCTTAAATATTTATATAAGAAGGCAGGAGAGAACCTGCCAGCTTCCTCAGCTAGAGGCAACATCTTTTATGCCAAATATGAATCATCATATAGTATTCTTTCTCAAAGAGACATAGTACTAGTCATAAATCAGCGTACTCGAGTGATCCAGACACTTTTATCAGTTTATAATCTCTTTTTCCTGCGGTTGTTGCGAAACTGTTTTCATTTTACTTGCAAGAGGTTCTGCCTGACGCAGCACAGCTGTGCACCCCTCTCCTCCTTTCAGCCACCCTTGCGTTTTTAAGTCAAAAAGGATTAGGCTTATCAGACCAACACCATAGAAGGAAATTATAATGAAACTAGTACAGTGCATTAAAGACCAACACAGCACAATAGTTAGGAGCCAGACTCAGTGGTTGAATTGACCTACATTTCAGGTTCAGCTCCATCAATTACTAAATGCGCCAGTTGACCGTGAGTCTCTAAGTAAATCACTCTCTGCATCAGCTTCCTCCACTGGAAAATGGAGACAATAATAAGAAAGTGCATGGAAATAGTGAGTGTTCTGTAAATGTTAGCAACTATTATCACATCTAGAAACCCATCCATTTGTGAAACCAGCTCTACAGACTCAAGGGCCTTAGAAAGAATGTTTATGTCAAACAAGAAGACAAATACCAGGCTACTCTTGGCTTAAACTCAGCAGCATAAAAACAAAACTGAACTACATTCATACTGCTTTTGACCTAGTTAAGCTTTGAGGATCTTGAAAGAGAGAGAGGAATAGAAAGGGAACTGATTTCACTTTGAAGGGTTTGCTTAGTCGATTTAGATAGAGTTGACATCTAGCAGGTTTTACATGCAGGTAGGTCAGGGTTTCTCAGTCTTGGCACTATTGGGATTTGGGGCTAAATAATTCCTTGTTGTCAGGGGCTGTCCTGTGTGTTGCTGGACATTTAGTAGCATCCCAAGTTGTGACAACCAAAAATGTCTCCAGATAGATCATTATAAAATGTCTCTGTGGGACAAAATTGGCCCCATTTGAAAACCATTGGAGGATATTATTAGATTGATAGATAGATTCATAGATAGATATGGATATAGATATTAATATCCATGAAGGTGTAGGGATAGACGCAGGTGTAAATACCTGGCAGATGGTTATCAGTGGGTAGAGTGCTCATTTTCTTGAACGCTCTACCATGCATCCATAATTATCTATCTAAAACACAAGTCTGATGGCATTGCTTGGCTGCTTTAAAGGCTTTACTTAGCTCCCTCTGCCTACCAAATTGTTTAAAGTATTTAATATTAAATGCAATGCTGTCCACAACTTGACCCCTTCTCATTTCAGATCCAGTTCCCCATTTTCCCCACTATATTGTTCTTCACCCAAACCTTCCACATACACAGACACATGCACACACTACACACAGACATGACACACACGGACACACACATCGTGCATATATACCCATATGTACAGACACACTGGTTTTCTGACAGTTTTACAAACACATCATGTGCTTTTGCACCTTCATTTTTGTTCTGTGTCTGTCTCATCCATCCCTGCTCCTCTACGTCTCAGCCTAGAGAACACCTGTCCCATTTTTAAGGCAAGCCCAAATGTGACCTCTGGAAAACCTTCCTGGATGCCACCTCATGGGCAGATTTAATCCTCGTCACCTGCAGTCACCTGATCCTCTGTACCTATGGCCCTCCCAGTCCTCTTCATCATAGCTCACAGTCTCTATTTGTCTCCTCTGTAATTAAAGACTGCATTCTTTTCATGGCTGTAGTAACACGGTCCCTGCTGGCTCATAGCAGGCACTTGATGGGGGTTTGCTGAATTGAGCATGTACGTTTCTCCAGCTTTAAACTTTAAAGCGCCACTCCTTCCAGGAGATTCCACAAATACTGACTGAGCTCCTGCAGTGGACACAATACCACATGGGTGCAGGCAAAGACTATGCAGCTCACGGGGAATAAGACAAATATGAAAGTAGAAAGTGTAACGTGATAGATGTAGAACCGGTGCTCTAGGGGGCTGGAAATATGGTGCTGTGGAGTGAGGGAGTGGAGAGCACACCTGCTTCATGGAGAATGTGGAGTGGGAATAGCAGGTAGATCTAGAGAGTCGGGAATGATAGAAAACAGGCTACCAAGCCTCAGATGGGGAAATTTCCAGTGGTAATTAGGGCACAGTAAATAGACCATTTTGGCTGAAAGTGCAGTTTGGTATACAGGAAAAGTAGGAGAAAAACCAGAATACTAGGGAGGGGGTGTCTAGTTGAAGGGTCTTTTCTCCGAAGTGCTAATGGTTGCAAGAAAGAGAAACTCTCTTGAGCTATTTAAGCAAGTGTGGAGATGGGAAAGGGAGGCAGAGTGTAGGAGTATTGAATGTATTCAAACACTGAGGGGAAAAGGACATGCAAAGATATGGAATATTGAAAATCTCTTGGGGCTAAGTAGCTAACCTCTTAGTCAATCTAGATGTGTCTATCAGTCAATTTGTCCACCATCTGTCTGTCTAAGACCATATAGTCTCCATCCTCTGTAGATTTTGCTCCATCGTCCTCTCTACAGTCCACCCACAAAGTAAATAGCTGTGAGATTACACTCCTGGGCTTTTATTCTAGTATTTTAGCTGCATGACCTTGTACAAGTTTTAAAATTTTTTAAACTCTAAGTTCCTCATCTGTTGGGTGGTCACAGTAATTTTCTTTCTTTAGATGATAGATAGATAGATGGATAGCTAGATAGATAGATAGACACATATCTTGATGGGGTTATAAAAATTAAATAACATACATTAAACACTTCACATAGCACCTGCCATGATGAATACTCAATAAATAGTAGCCATTATTGTTATTACTGCTCAGGATTTCTCTGCTCCCATGTAACTTAAGTGTGCATATGGCTTCAATTTGCCAAGGTACCAGTCCTGATAAAGGATCTTTCAGCTCAATCTCCTGACCTATTTCTGCATCCTTTGCTCAATTTCTTGAGGGGAGTGAGATAAAGAGAAGAGAGAGGAGAGAGAGATGAGAGAGAGAGAGAGAGAGAGAGAGAGAGAGAGAGAGAGAGAGAGAGAGAGAGAG
>NW_016805426.1:1668938-1741438 GCF_001698545.2 Rhinopithecus bieti
TTCACATAGCACCTGCCATGATGAATACTCAATAAATAGTAGCCATTATTGTTATTACTGCTCAGGATTTCTCTGCTCCCATGTAACTTAAGTGTGCATATGGCTTCAATTTGCCAAGGTACCAGTCCTGATAAAGGATCTTTCAGCTCAATCTCCTGACCTATTTCTGCATCCTTTGCTCAATTTCTTGAGGGGAGTGAGATAAAGAGAAGAGAGAGGAGAGAGAGATGAGAGAGAGAGAGAGAGAGAGAGAGAGAGAGAGAGAGAGAGAGAGAGAGAGAGAGAGAGAGAGAATCTGATTGGTCACAGGCTACATGGGTGGGTTAAGTGCCCTCTAATGGGCTGTGGCCAGGAATGATGAATCTTGTGGCATGCAGGGCTTCAGGGGTTGAGGCAGGTGATGGATTTAGATGAGATTGGATATGGATGGCAGGCCATGATATTTGTCTAGACAAGGCACCTGAATGCAAGGTGAAGAGAACAAAGGCAAGTTGAGAGGAGTCTGGAAGGCCAGTGAGAGTTGAAAGAGGTATACTCAGCAGGCAAGGGCCCCCAGCTCTGCCTGAATGGAAAAATGACAGCTCGCCACTTTACCAGCTGCCGACATCAACAGTAGAACCATCAGGATACCCTAGAATGGAACTTGGGCCAACTTGGAAGACAAAACCCAGCACACACCCAAAGACCACACAGGGCAAGGGCTTTCTTCCTCACTCCACCTTCTTCCAAGTCCTAGACAATATCTCAGGGCCAAATAGGAGGGATAGAATAGAAAGGATGAGAAAGTATCCCCAAATGGCTGAGTTATACCTGTAGACTTAAATCCTTGAATCATGCCAAATGAGAGCAATCACGTTGTATATTCATTTTCCCTCCTCTCTAGTAGGCAGAAACCCATAAAGCAGCTTCATAGGAGGAAGAAACTATAAGAAACTACATTTTCTTGGTATATCCAAAGGTTGTGACTTTGTAACCTTGTTCCTTTACAGGAGGTGTACCTGCCAAATTTTAAGAGCTGTCTTAGAAGATTCCCATCTTAAGGACAGAGATCATGTCACGAATCTATCCATCAAAGTTGAAAGAATACAAGTTTTGCTAAGTGCAAAATCACTGGGACCAAACTTGGATGCCCATTTACTAGCTCTGTGAAACTGGGCAGCTCCTTTAATTTCTCTTACCTTCCACTTCTCTTTCTGTAAAGTGGGCCTGGCAATCTTGGTCCTACCTTCCATTGAAGGCATTTCAGAAAGTCACATGAGATAATGTAAAGTAAATCTGCTTTCGAAGTCATATAGAATAAAAGCTTGAATTATTGTAAGAGTGTCCAGCAGATGGTGGGTGCCAAAAACTATGCAATAGTAAGTATGAAATTATTGAGTAATTTAATTCTATGCAATTTAATGGAATGTCATTTTTCCTACAGATATAGTGTATAGAGATTTGAAAAAGAAAGAAGACGCTGTTTCCTCATTTTAATACCTGAAGCCCTATTGATAATGGCAAAGTTTTATACATTAGAGTTTTCTCGACATGCAGGATGATTTAATCTAGTTCATTGTCAAGGTCAAGACCCTGTGTCTCAGTGTGGTTTCAAGACCAACGTCAGGAATAAGGTGTCTGTTTCCTGGTCCAGTGACCTTGCAACCATACCACGATGTCATTTTTTAAATGTCTTACTATCAGTAAAATTACAACAACAAGCAATTGACATATGACTTCACAGATTCCAAAATGCATTTCCATGTGTGATTTCCCTTGATCCTTTAAAATACAGGGGGAAGATGTTATGACCCACACTTTGTCACCGGCGAGGAAACCAAAGTTTGGGTACATCAGATAACATGTTCAGGAAATGACAAGTTGCATTTTAAGTCTCTTTTTTCAGTGCTCATATGAGATCAAAAAGATCTACAATTTCCACAAATGGAGAAGAAGACAATAGTCACTTCACAGTGCACACTAACGACACACATCAAAACCAGGAGATGAAGCAAGATTTCTGGATCAGAAAAAAAAAAAGTGTGATGCTATGGTTTTAGAGGAACAAAGCTGAAGGCAGTGGAAACTGCAAGCGCATGCTGATTTCATTTAGAGCCTCTGATGCCTTCACAAGTTCATTTTAAAAATGAACATGACTTGGGTCACCAAGAAACCACACCAGCCATGTGATCCAGTTTGGTATATATTGTCCTTTGGAGTGAAATGCTGCTACACTGACAGTGTTTAACCCTAATTTAACTGGAAAGGAGAATTTGTACTGTTTAAAGGCAAATTTCTTTCTTTAATCATGGGACAAACCTTAAGGCCAACACAGTGGCAACGCCAGGGCCAAAGCAGGAGGTTCCTAAAAAAAAATGGAAGACTGAAGGAGAGCTCGGTGAGAGGCAGAGTTCATTGGGGACATAGCACTAGATCCTGCTTCTTTTGCTATCTGCCTCTGGGGACACTGAAAAGTAGTGCTTTAGTGTTTCCCAATACCTTTTGAGATGGATTCATTTGTTACCCATTCAGTGAACATTACTGAGCATCTATTGGTTTTATAAAATCATTGAGAACAGGATGAACTTACATTCTAGTGTGTGTGTGGGCAGGCGGCGGGGCAGAGATACAAGTAGATAAAAGCAGAAACCATTTCAGAAGGTGAAAAGGGCTAGGAAGGAAATAAACATCAATGACAGTGACAGGGACATGGTCAGGGAGGGATTCTGTGGAATAAGCGCAGAACTGAGGCCTGAATGATGAGAAGTCAGCCATGAAAGGAGGTAGTACAAGACCGTTCTAAGTAGAGGGAATAGATGGGCAGGAATGAGCTAAGCCAATGTGGATGAAGTGTAGAGGATGTAAACCTGAAATATCTGGGACAGGTCTCAATCAATTTAGAAAGTTTAGAATTTTCCCTTTGCCAAGGTTAAGGGCACGCCCACGACACAGACTCAGGAGGGCCTGACGTCATGTGCCCAGGGTCATTGAGCACAGCATGGGGATAAATGGAGAAAATCAAGAGCTCTGTTTGGAATGTGTTAAATGTAAGTCACTCAGTCAATATCTACACAGTAGACAGTTGAATATGCAAATCTGGAGCACTGAGGTAAGTTTAGGGTCAGAAATGTAAGTCTGGGACTCAACATATGAGTTGACAGACGGGATGAGTGCACCTAACGGGAAGGTGCAGGTAGAGAAGAGAAGGTGGCCAGACTGGAGCCTGTTACCCTGTGACGTTTATGTCACGTACCTGAGCAAGACCCAGCAAAGAGAACTGATGAAGAGGACCCTTGATGAAGTAGGAGGAAAACCAGCAGGGGATGCTGTTGGGGAAGGCGGGCACGACTGTATTGTGTGCTGCTGAAATGCTGAGTGTGATTGCGTTTCTAGGCAAGGAGGTCATTGCAAAATATTTATTTTAAGCCAACTGTAAAGTAGCCCAATTGTTAGCTCTAGGTAACAAATGCTTGCTGAATGAAGGGAGGAGTAGAAGGATGGAGGGATGAATACAGGGAAGGCCATGAGAAGATGAAATTTCCGAGTCCAGCTCTTGGTTCTCTTAGGGGCTACCTGCTTGGTCTTGGATTCACTTAGCACATGAATTCCTTATCTCTGAAAATGCTTTAACACAGCATATTAGCTTGGTTCTCCAGAGAACAGAGCCTACAGGATGCGTGTATATACACGAAGAGATTTAATTCTAAGGAATTGGCTCACATGATTAGAAAGTCTGGGAAATCCCAAGGTCACCAGGGAGAGTGGGCAGGTTGGAGACACAGGAGAGCTGAGGGTTTAGTTCCAGCCTAAAGGCCAGCAGGCTTCAGACTCAGGAAAAGCCAGTGTTTCAGTTTGAGTCTGAAGGCAAGAAAAAAACCCATATCCCAGTGGGAAGGCTATCAAGCAGGAGGAACTCCTTTAATAGGGGAAAGGTAAACCTTTTTGTTCTATTCAGGCCTTCAGTGAACTAGATAAGGTTCACCCATATTAGGAAGGGCAATTGGCTTTACTCTATTGATTTAAATCCCAAAACAGACAAACCTAGAATAATGTTTAACCAGCTATCTGGGCAACCCATGGCCCAGTTAAGTTGACACATCAGTTAGCCATTACACACAGGCTGAAGGGCTCCTTGTCCAGGATATCTTAAAATAGGTTCTTGGGGTTAAAGTGTGGGCTTGTTTGCTTTATAAAGTCCCCAACACTTAATAGAGTTTGTGATTCTGGGATTTATAGGATATAAGCAAGTGAAACAAATACTTTTTAAGAACTAATTCAGGCTGGGCACAGTGGCTCATGCCTGTAATCCCAGCACTTTGGGAGGCCAAGGTGGGCAGATCACTTGAGGCCAGGAGTTTGAGACCAGCCTGGCCAACATGGTGAAACCCTGTCACTACTAAAAATACAAAAATTATCTGGACATGGACGTGCACCTGTAATCCCAGCTACTCGGGAGACTGAGGCACGAGAATCGCTTGAACCCAGGAGGCAGAGGTTGCAGCGAGCCGAGATCATGCTACTGCACTCCAGCCTGGGTGACAGAGTGAGTCTCTGTCTGAATTAAAAAACAAAAAACAAGCAAACAAAAAAAAAAAAAAAAAAAGAAACGAAAAAAAAGAACTAATTCAAAAATTGTATATTATTTGTTGCAATATTATCATGGAATATACTTACAAACAAACAGGACCTATGCTGGCAAGCACAAGGTGGTGTTTAAATGTTCTCATTTGAAAAGTCAGTATGGTTAGAGCCCCAGGAGTCTAACTGATATGCAGGGTTGTGATTTTTTTCTCTGGGGTTTCTCCTTTCCCCACCATGGGTCTATTGAAGCAGATCATCTTATTTCACCCAAAGGTTCGTTGGAAAGAGCTGGGTTGCAGGCTTAGAGGATGGCTCTCATGCTGTTTGTCCCCTGACTTCCATACGGTCCCCTTCTGTGCCCTGTATTCTCCCTGTTTGTTGGGGCTTCCTCTGTCCCCACTTGGAGACATCGCACCTGCGCAGATGCTGACAGACACCCATAGGTGGCAGCAGCCTTCTGAAGCAATAGCAGAGGTAACATGGGCGTCTGCCTTAGGAGCCGGGGCAGGGTGCAGAGTCAGGGTAGTGGGTGAATGTTCACACCAGCTGTGCACTTTCCTTTCCAAAGCAAAAAAGCGAATCTGTCCCGGCACATGTTAGAATATTTGTTATTTTAAATAGAACTAATACTCAAGATGGGAGGAAAGAAAGGCAGCAACTCCCAGCCTCTTAAACTTCGGGTTTACATACCTTCAAAAACAAGTTGTACTCTTTGTCTGCGATTGTTGCTTCTAACATATGTTGGGCTCTTAGCATTTCCCAGCAGCTGCAGGCACAAGGACGAAACTTGCTCACTCTGCCTATAATCAGTTAAGAACAGATGTCCAAATAGATGTATCCCCCTCTAAACCTTAAGTAAAGATAATGTATGCAGAGTAAACAGAAAAGTGGGCATATTTGCCCAAATACAGATGGCTTTGCTGGATAGAGGTGTGTTGCAGAAGTCATTAAACATGAAGGTTCAATAACGTCACATCAAAATACTGCATTTTACAAGAAAAATAGCTAATACCAGTGCTATTGGGTTTATCTTTCCACATTCAATGTTGCTGTCTCTGAATGCCTCTGCAGGCAGCAAGAACTAATGGGACGTCTTGGAAAACTCAGCCTGTTCTATGGGGATTCCCGGCAACTGTCCAGGACATTTGTTGAAGCATTCTGCTGACTGGAACAAGCCAGAAAATTAAAGCAAGTGTTTTTCACCTAAAGACAGGTTCCAGGAAAAAAAAAAAAAAAAAAAAAAAAAAAAGGACAGGCACAGTGGCTCAGGCCTGTAATCCCAGCACTTTGGGAGGCTGAAGTGGGCAGATCACGAGGTCAGTAGATCAAGACCATCCTGGCTAACACGGTGAAACCTGGTCTCTACTAAAAATATAAAAAATTAGCTGGGCACGGTGGCACGTGCCTGTAATCCCAACTATGCAGGAGGCTGAGGCAGGAGAATCGCTTGAACACGGGAGGCAGAGGCTGCAGTGAGCCAAGATCGCACCACTGCACTCCAGCCTGAGCGACAGAGCGAGACTCTGTCTCAGAAAACAAAACGAAACAAAAAAACCTTTGCACGGGATCTTGGGTCAAAGATCAGCAGTATTCTAAATGTCTTCACCCTGTAATATGCACTGATCCATTTTAAAAACTATAAGAGAATATACTAAAGTAATAAGGTATAAAGGTGCAATTGGTCTGCGTCCCAATTCTGAGTTAAAAAATAATGTGCTTTTCGTTTGTGTTTTTAAAAAAAAAAAAAACAAAAAAAAAACCTAGGTTAGGCTGCCATGCACCATTCTCTAAACTCTTTGTGCATTTCTGCTACATATTTTATATTTATTTTTGAATAGGTAATTCACACATATAGTTTAAAAATTTAAAATGTATTTAAAGGAATACAATGAAAAGGCTCTTTCAAATGCCTGCTACTCATCTACACGTTACCATTGTCATGAATTTTTTATGTGTCCTTTCAGAGTAGGAAGGCATACGAATAAAAGTAGATACGTATCATTATGTTTTCCTTTTAACACAAAAGGGAAACTCTGTTTACACTATCCCACCTCTTGCTTTTTTAAATAACACTATAGGTTGGAGAGCTTTCCATATCAACCTATAGAAAGTTCTCTTATTCTGGTTTACAGCTGTGTGATAGCCCATTACTTGGGTAATCATATACCAAATGTTATGAACTAGTTCTTTATTAATAGATACTTAAATTATTTTCTGTCTGCAATTACAGACAGTGCTGTACTAATAATCTCAAAATATATCTTTTCAATATGTGCCCGGACAGCTATGTGATAAATGGCCAGAATTGTAACTGTTGGGTCTGAGAGCAGATGTTGGTGCATGTTTTAACGCTTTTCAACTGAATCTTGCACATGTTGTGTTGCGTTTATTCCTATGTATTTTATCTCTGGGTTGCTATTGTAAACGGGATCTTTGCTTCCATTATATCTTCTAATGGGCTACTGTTAATATATATGAAAGCTATGGATTTCTGTTAATAACTTTCTACCTTATTACTTTAGTATATTCTCTTATAATTTTTAAAATTGATCAGTGAATTCACTTCAGTTTTCCAAATATTCAGTTTTATTGTCATCTGCAGATAGCATGGTTTTACATTTTCTGTTCCATTTTTAAATCTCAATTTTTTCATCAAATTTTACATTTAATTCTACAGTGAAATATTAAATAATAATGACATTAGCGGGCATCCCTGATTTCATCCTGATATTTAATAGAAATGTCTCTAGTACTGGCTTTTGAATTGATATACCAATTTTTATGATATTAAACAAGTGTTATATTTATTAAAGAAGTGTTCATGTATTTCTACTTTATTATTTTCATCAAGAAGGATTACTGAAATTTTTTAAATGCCTTTTGAAAGACTATGTAGATAATGACGTGATTTTTCTATTAAGATGACAAATTATGTAGTAGATTTCCTAACACTGAATCAGCTTTGAAATTCTAGCCTTAACCCTACTTGATTATAGTTCTTTTAATGTGTTGCTAAATTCTGTTTGTTAACAGTTACTTAGGGTTTTGGAATCACTATTCATAAGTGAGATTTGTTGATAGGTTGGTTTTCTTAAATTTCATAACATTTAATTATTAATATCATTACTTTAAAATTTTTCCTGCAATATTATTTGTTTCCTCCAGGTTTTCAAACCATTTCCAGAGACTTGAGGGAAGTAGTCTCATTCATTTAATCATCTCTGTTATTTTGGTTATATTCCCTTTTCCATTTCTTTTTTTATTTCATATTGTATATTTACCCTTTGCAAAAGTAGGTTTTCAGTTTATATGTTTTTCTCATAAACAGTTTATAGATTTATTTATCAGGGCTACTGTTTCTCTGTTTTCTAACTCGTTAAATTCTGCTTTTATCTTCATTCAAGGCTTGTGTTCTTTTTCCAACATTTTGGGTAAGATAGAAATGTGTTTGTGTTCCCTCATTTTTTGGTGTATGTTGTTGTTACTGTCATGAGGAGGTTATTGTGCATGGCTTTAGCTGTGCCGGATATATTCTCCCCTGTCTTGTTGGTATTTTAATTGTGTTCTAGATCAGTGCTATCCAACAGAGCTTTCTGGGATAATGGAAATGTCATTGGCCATCTATGGGTATTGAGAACTTGAAATGCGGCTGGTATTTGTGAGTTGAGGAACTTAATTTTAATTTAACTTTATATAATTTTAAAATTTAATTTTAAATAGCCACACATGGGCCAAACCCGGTGGCTCATGCCTGTAATCCCAGCACTTTGGGAGGCCAAGGCAGGCAGATCACAAAGTCAAGAGATCCAGACCATCCTGACCAACATGGTGAAACCCCGTCTCTACAAAAAATATGAAAATTAGCCAGGCGTGGTGGCGGCCGCCTGTAGTCCCAGCTACTAGGGAGGCTGAGGCAGGAGAATGGCGTGAACCCGGGAGGCGGAGGTTGTCGTGAGCTGAGACCGCGCCACTGCACTCCAGCCTGGCGACAGAGGAGACTCCATCTAAAAAAAAACAAAACAAAACAAACAAAACAAAAAAACCACACACGGCTCATGGCAACCACATTAGGTAGTGTGCAGCTAGACATTTTCCCAATTTTCATTTGTATTTCTCCTTTTATCCAAGAATTACCCAAGAGATGGGGCTTTTTTTTTTTTTAAGCATGTCACTGATTAGGAGACAGAGTTTATATATATATGAAAGGTTGAAAGAACTTTTAGTTATCCAATTTCATTAACTATTACAGAACGCTGCCTGTATTCTTGTTTTTGTTTTTTTTTGAGACGGAGTCTCGCTCTGTCGCCCGGGCTGGAGTGCAGTGGCGCCATCTTGCCTCACTGCAAGCTCCGCCTCCCGGGTTCCCGCCATTCTCCTGCCTCAGCCTCCCGAGTAGCTGGGACTACAGGCGCCACCACCACGCCTGGCTAATTTTTTGTATTTTTGGAAGAGACGGGGTTTCACCGTGGTCTCGATCTCCTGACCTCGTGATCTGCCTGCCTCGGCCTCCCAAAGTGCTGGGATTACAGGCGTGAGCCACCGCGCCCGGTCGCCTGTACTCTTTGTGGTTTGGGGGCATTATTTAGGATATCTCTGTGACCCAATGTATACTGTATGTGGGTGTACAATGTGTACTGAGAGTGCTGGGACCACTTTGAAAAGGCTTATTCAGTATCTTCAGGATAGAATGTTAGATGCAGATCCATCAATCATGTAATGTTATTTAGAACTACTGTATCCATATATTTTTTTGTACTTGATCTGTCATGACTGACAGAGATAAATTAAGATTTCCTGCTACCAGTTCGCTTCGATTTCTTGTGTCTCCTTTAATCCCTGCTTCATGACTGTGGCTGTTATTTTATATTTAGCGCAGGGCTAATGTGTTTTCATTATGACTCACACAAGTTGGCATTACAAAGCGCCCTTGTCCGTCTTGTTCTGGCCTGAACTCCACGTTGACTGATATTAAAGTTTGTGATCGTTTTCTTTAATTGCATTTGACTAGCATATCTCTATCTGTTATTTTATATTTATATACTTGTATTTCCATGATTTTTGAAGCTCTGTTTTAGGACTGCTGCTTTCATTTAGCAACGAGTTGTGTTTGGTTTTGATTCAACCTGAAGTCTGTTTGTATTAATAGATAAGTTAAACTCATTTAACTTGTTAGTGTGATAGATATGTCAAGCTTCAGTTCTACCTATTGTTTTATGTTTATGTGTTCATGATATCTTAAAGGTCTTTTACTATGCACTCCATGAATAGTACTTTCATCACAGAGTTAAAAAAATATTTTTGTTTAATGGTTGATTACCCTTATAATTGCAAATTTATGCATTATCACCAGCACCCTCTTTAGTTCATAGCAATTATCTCCTCCTCCCTACTCTCCATGACTCATTTTCATTTAATAATATTACCTTTTTTGGTACCTAACTATGTAGTATTAAATATACTACTGCTTCTATTTACTGGTTTGTGAGTTTAAAATGATACCTTTGATATCTAACTTTATAGATGAAGCAATTAGCAAACCTATCTACTTACACGCTTTCTCTCTTCCTCTCCCACTTTTGTCACTCATAGCATTTATATCTTGTTTGGGCATATACCATTTATATTTTATCCTGTCCCACTGATCCCCCACCATTTCAATCTTATTTGTACAATTGAAATATTCATGCACTACTATTAGTCCTTTTGCTATACTTTTCTCAGTCATCTCTTAGTTGAATAAAGCCCATTCTTTAGCAATTACCCCAACATAGGCTTATAGGAACAATATAATTTGAGTTTTGCAGGATCAAAACTGTTTTTCTGCATTGCCGCCTAAGGAGAGCTTGGCCTCATGAAAATCCTTGGGCCACAATTTATTTCCATCTATGTCTTATAAGCATTGTTTCCCGGTCTTCATGTTACTCTGGAAACATCTAAAGCCAGCCCTATTTGTTCCCTTATTTTAGTGACAGTATTTTTACCTGGCTTCCCAAAGATGTCTCCTTTCATTTTTCTAGTTCAACAATTTCACAAAATTATATTTTGATACTGACAATTTGTGGTGAGTATTTTCTGGCTCACAGTATGCCCATTCAGCATGCAGATTTGTTTCATTTTATTTAATTTATGCCTTTGCCTATTTGTTCTATTTCACTCATCTTTGAAAATTCTGGCCGGGGCAGTGGCTCACACTTGTAATCTCAGCAATTTGGGGGGCCAAGGAGGGCAGATCACTTGAAGTCGGGCATTTCAGACCAGCCTGGCCAACATGTCAAAACCCCATCTCTACTAAAAATATAAAAATTAGCTGGGTGTGGTGGCACGCACCTGTAATCCCAGCTACTTAGGAGGCTGAGTCAGGAGAATCACTTGAACCCAGGGGGCAGAGGTTGCAGTGAGCTAAGATGGCGCCACTGTACTCCAGCCTGGGTGACAGACCAAGACTCTGTGTCAAAAAAAAAAAAGAGAGAAAATTCCAGTGACATTTATTTTACAGCTATCATTTTCTTTCTGGGGCTTTTTCACTATGTGTTACTATATTACTTTATTTGATTTTTCTCATTTCTATCCTTCAGGACCCTTCGTCTTTTAATCCCACCGTCGATTCTCTCTTATGACCACTGGATTTCCTTTCCGTTTCTATGATGGTTTTGCTTTTTCTTCCATTGATTTTCTGAGTTCTCCTCACTCCTGTCTTCTAACCTGCAGTTGCCTCTCGGCATTCTCCTGGAATTATTACATTTCCACTTTGTGGCATTCTTTCTTAGAAGCAACTGCTCCATTACACTCCTTAAAATCATGGCAAACTGTTTGGTCGCAGTTCATCTTTTCTCAGTGACACTGTTTTTAGGAGAATAATCTGTATCCATTGGAAAGCTTTGCAGATCTTTTCCACATACTTATTCACAATAAATTTTCTTACTGTTTATCATTGAAAACTTGGTTTTTCATGACCCAGCTGTTAGCAGACAAGTCCTATAGACAGAGACGAAGGAGGGCAGCCCTGGCTTCACAGCAAAGGGCTTGTTCCTTCACTGCCACAGAACCAGAATGCTCACTGTGAATATTGCTCTTCTGTGTGAGACTGGATTTCCATTTCTGGGGCCGTCGTAACTTCTGCCACCAACTTTCCTTGTCCTGGCACAAGACATCCACTGTTGCAAACAAGAAATACAGCTCTTGTACTGCCCGACCATCAATACTTGCATGTTTATGGATCTTCCTGAATTTTCCTTCTTATGATTCCACTCATTACTCTCTGAGCTTCTGATTTTTCCTACTCTTTCCTACTGCTCTTCCTCCCATCTGCTTCTGCCTTGTTTGGGGTTTTTGAACGTCCCTACAGGTATTTTGAAGTCAGCATATCATCTGATTTCTAAATTTCATGGACAGTTGAATTTGCAGGACTTAGCAAATTCTTCTAGTTTTTTGTTTGTTTGTTTGTCTGCTTGCTTCTTCTTCAGAAGAAGAAGAAGATACAGTCATGTTCATAAGAAGATCTCTTCCAAGTGTTTGATGGAACCTCTGCTTCCACCATCCCATCTTCTCCTTCTGAAAACCACTGTCATTTGTGCACACCAATTTCATTATCAAACTTGAAAATGTATCCCTCTTATCCATTTCCTTACTTTATCAAAAACTTTGGAAATGCATAACATAATGGAATGTACATTAACTTAGTTACCATCATTTTAGTTGTCCATTACCAGTACCTAATCATGATGGTTAGTTCAGGGATAAATTTTCAACAGATACTCCTGCAGCAATGCTAGGGGTGTCAATGATGGTTCCTTGACTTAAAGGAAGCGTATGATCTACTTAAATCACCTGCCTTTTTCTATCATCGACTAATTTAAATTTAAAAATGAAATAAAAAATAATAGCAGGGAGCCTTGATGGTAGGTTGAAAACTGTCTACCAAGTGAGTAGCTATTTTTATCCAAACAGACAAGAAGACAGCAAGCCCCTCGACTTGTGATTTCCGTTCTCTCGTTTCCTGTGTGCACCCACATGAACCATCTGCCCTCCCTGACTCCCTGCCTCCACGTCTAGAGAAGGAGGGGCGGATCTTCTCCAATTCCCCTGGTGTGCTTGACTTGTTCCCCACCACCCAAGGGCTGAGGCTTAGGCACTGTGTTGAAAACTTCAGCACAGCAGGGAACCTCAGCCACTCTGTCTTCTATCCGTCCTCCTTCATGTCTTCTCTGCACTCCTGTCTCTATCTGTTGGCACCTGGGCCTCTGCCTGCCTTCACCTCCTTGTGTCCATCCTTGCAATGAATGCCATAGTAAGGCCACCTCTCCTTCTCCAGTGTAACTTCACTCTGGCACTATTTTCTGAAATTTGTGGACCCTCCATGCTGCAGCTACCCTAAACCCACTCTCCTGAGAAGCCCTAGTTCCCAGAACTGAAGTCCAGGGCAGCCCTCGGTCCCCACACTTCTCTACTTAAACAGCAGCTGCCTAAGAGTCTGTGAACCTGCACAATTTTCACTAGCAGTGTCTCAACAATTAGCCAGTGCCTCACAAGTGTGGCAGATGGTATAGCCAGGAATGAGAATTTCATGTTTCTTCTGATTCAAATGCATTCCTATCTAAAGGCTGTTTCCTTTTAGAGACAAACTAATTTCTTCTCTTTCGTCCTTTGCCTGGGTTTTATGTTTACTTCTACAGACTGGCACTTCCAGTGGTTTCTAGAGAGCTCATTGGTGCGCGCGCTCTCTCTCTCTCTCTCTCTCTCACACACACACACACACACACACACACACACTATGTACACACCTCACAGGAAATGGAAACTTGTTTCCATTATGGGTCCTGAAACAAAGCTCTGTGGATATGCATGTGCTACTCAGATTTTCTATCCCAGGAAATGAGTGTAAATATCTACCTCCCCAAGAAATTTTCTTTTCAGAGATGACAGACCTTGGAAGTGGAAGTCAAAACCCTCCTTGAATGTGGTTCTTGGGAGTTGGAAATCTCCATTGCTGTTGCTTCCCCATGGAAGGCTTTGCAGTGCTAAGTGGCTTATCTCCATGACAACCAGAAGAGCTGTTTTTTTTTTTTTTTTTTTCTGCTGGACATTTTCTTCTAGATTTTACTTCATATTTAAAATAATTAAAAGTGTTTATCTCAGTACACCACAACCAGTCATTTACTGGGCCAATGTCAGGAGGCAGCTCACATCTGTTTGGGGGCCACTCATGCTGTCGGTCCTCAAAGTTTCCAAGAGGTTTGGTTTCTTTTTGAAATCTGGCTTCTCACTTGCTCACTGTATAACTTTTAAACAGATTAATTTTTTTAGTTCCTTATATATGTTTTTTGCATGTAAAAATTTGAGATAATTTTATGTCAAGAAGAGCAGAGAAGATGTATTAGATAATGTGTGAGAGACTGCCTGACAGAGCTGAACACATGGGAAGCATACAAACTATTCATCTCTCTGCTTATTCTTTTCCTTAGCAGAATATCTGGCTACAGCTTGCTGCAGCCATCCCGTCATCAGTTCCCAAATGGGAGGAATGCCATGGTCTCTTGACAGAGGCTCTCTTGCATTGTTGGTGGCAAGGGTCTGCTGTCCTGTCAAGTTGGCCCATTTATCCAGTTACTCGTGAAATATCTCATTCTCTCAGAGAATCAACTGGCGGCTGTGTGCTGACTTCACAAAGAAAAATCCATTCTTTCACCAAGTAGTTGTCAAGCATAATAAAGAAAAACTGGCAGAATAATTGTGGTGGTTGCTGAGTCTAACTCAACATCGTGTGAAATAAAATATATGGAACAATAGTCTTTAAAGAGAACTGCACACCTCTGTTTGTACGACAGGCTCAAACACAGCCAATCAGACGTATGTAGAGTCAAAGTGAGGAAGTGGAGGTCATTCAGACTACTAGTAGACCCAGAATTCGAGCCAAAACAGAAGTAGAAAACAGAAATAGATGCTTGAGGATCTGCCCCTCTGCCAAGCCAACCCAGCAATTCTCATCAGAAACCCCAACAAACAATTGGAACAGAAACAGGTAGAAATTGTGGTTCAATTTTAAGGTATCATTGTGTTTATTTCGAAACATTTTTTTCTTCAAAATGGAAATCATTTTATTGTCTTATTTATAAACGTGATGAATGCTTGTTGCAAAAACAATCAGAGGAAACAGTTTTATTGTTTTATTTAGTTAAAATATGATGCAAAAACAGAGGCTACAAAAAATAGAAAAAAGAAAAGAGAAAAAAGATGAAAGAAGGAAAAGAATGAAAGAAAGGAAGAAAAAGATGAGAAGAAAACACGTGAAAGGGATCAGAGTATGCCACCCCAAAATATATTATTTTGAGATATTGACTATTTTGAGCTGAAGACAATTGAGAAAGAGCAGATCCAGGAAGATTATTTTGAGCTCAAGATGATTGAGAAACAGCAGATCCAGGAAGAGCTGTCTTCCCACTTTCTATGTATATAAAAGCAGGGCATACATTTTCTGTAAGAAAAGTACCCTCCAGGTACCAGGAAGAGGAGAGAATTTTTGTTGTCAGAGATGGGGAGTCGAAGCTGAGATGAATCCATACAAACAAGCCTACTAAAATTATATTTGCCTTCCATGAATTTTCCCTATGTATTTCTTAGTCACTGTCCCATAATTTGCCTCCCCAAACCGAAATCCCTTTCTCCCTTGACTATCCATGTCTCCACAACTTATTATTTTCTGTTAAAATGATATATAGGTTCTTGGGCCTTTTCACCTCTTTGAATTCTCATTTCTTACATATGAAAGGCCCCATATACACATAAACACATTAGTATCAAATAATATTCGTATGCTTTTCCTCCTATTAACCTGTCTTTTGTCTATTTAATTCTCAGGACCAGCCACAGAACCTAACAGGATAGAGAAAAAGTCTTTCCTTCCCTATGGAAGGAAGCAAGGAGAATAAAAATAAAGCATGATTGGTAATACAGCCACCCAAGATAAACACTGTCCATTGGCTTTTGATTACTGACCACAGTAATTTATATTCTCAAAAAAAAAAAAAAAAAAAAAAAACTAGTGAATTTGGTCAGCAATTAGCATTTTGGTGAGGGCATGGAGAGTCATGAGAGCTTGCTGTTTGTACGAAACAGTCTTTAAGTAGAACTACTGCATAGCATATAAAAGGAAAATTGTTCCTAGAAGTTAGGTCAGAAGATAGAAGTGAAGGGACAAGATAATAAAGGAATTTATCATCCTAAAGCTTTTTATTTTCTTTCCTCATCTGCTGGATGACACATAATGTAGAACTGGAATGTTCTAGAATGTTCAGAATTTAGAATGGTTCCAAGTTGTCAACCCAATTCTATAAAGACATGTGAGATACATAAGGGTACAGGAATAGATACCTGTTTTCACTGGCACTGTATTATGTTAAAGTGTGGAAGAAGCTCCAGTTTTTGTACTTGAGTCACTGTTCAGATAGACCTGTCCATTGATATTCTGAGGAAAATGTTACCAATGTGGGAGAAGGGGCTCTGCTATAACAGAAGGAGACAACATGGCATGATGGTTAAGAATTGGACCTGGGCGGGGCGTGGTAGTTCACACCTGTAATCCCAGCACCTTGGGGGCCAAGGGGGGCAGATCACCTGAGGCCGGGAGTTTGAGACCAGCCTGGCCAACATGGTGAAAACTCGTCTCTACTAAAAACACAAAAAATTAGCCGAGCGTGGTGGCGGGTGCCTATAGTCCCAGCTACTTGGGAAGCTGAGCCATGAGAATCGCTTGAACCTGGGAGGTGGAGGTTGCAGTGAGCCAAGATCATGCCACGGCACCCCCGTCTGGGCAACAAGAGCGAGACTCCATCTCGACGACGACGACAACAACAACAACAACAGCAACAACAACAACAACAGAGAATTAAACTCGAGCCAGATTGCTCAGGTTTATCCTAGCTCTGCCACAACAACAACAACAACAACAACAACAACAACAGAGAATTAAACTGGAGCCAGATTGCTCAGGTTTATCCTACCTCTGCCACAACAACAACAACAACAACAACAACAACAGAGAATTAAACTCGAGCCAGATTGCTCAGGTTTATCCTAGCTCTGCCACTAGGCTCTGTGACCTTCAGGAAAAGATAGCCTTCTAATTTATCAGTTTGGGCAAACGTAAAATAGGGAAAATCGCAATCCATCCCTTTTAATATTAGAAGGTGGTGGCTGTGCAGTGGCTCACACCTGTAATCCCAGCACTTTAGGAGGCTGAGATGGGAGGGCTGCTTGAGCTCAGGAGTTCAAGACCAGCCTGGACAACAAAGTGAGACCTTGTCTCTACAAAAAAAATTTAAAAATTAACCAGGTGTGGTGGTACATGCCTGTGGTCCCAGCTACATGGGAGGCTGAGACAGGAGGATTGCTTGAGCCCTAAAGGTCAAGGCTGCAGGGAGCCATGATCAAGCCATTGCACTCTAGCTTGGGCAACAGAGTGAGACCCTGTCTTTTAAAAAAAAAGAATATGGTGTAAGTAAATTAACATAAAACACTCAAAACCATGCCTGGCACATGTTAAGTTCCATATAAATGTTAGTTATTCTTAACTCTCTCCTCACCATCTTTGCATCAAGGTTGGAAGAATTCTTAACCACTTTCTGTCTCACTAAGCACATTTTACATGCTGGCATGCAAGGATATGGTAAATATCCATTCGTCTGGAATAATTTAGAACTAGATGCAACTTTGCTTATAAAATCAAATTGCGCTGGGCATGGTGGCTCACGCTTGTAATGTTAGCACTTTGGAGGCCGAGGTGGGTGGGTCACCTGAGGTGAGGAGTTCAACACCAGCCTTTCCAACATGGTGAAACCCCATCTCTACTAAAAATACAACAACAACAACAACAACAACAATTCGCTGGGTGTGGTGGTGCATGCCTGTAATCCCAGCTACTCTGAAGCCTGAGGCAGGTGAATTGCTTGAACCCGGAAAGTGGAGGTTGCAGTGAGGTGAGATTGCGCCATTGCACCCCAGCCTGGGCGACAGAGCGAGACTCCGTCTCAAAAAAAAAAAAAAAAAAAAAAAATCAGAAATTGGTCAAATATCTTCAGAGTTCCTAAAATTGAATGATGCCATTGCATTTATTCCTACAGATGCTTATACTCTAAACTCAATATTTTTCTCTTTGCTAATGTTTAGAAACAATAGTTCTCTCTCAGGCATTCCTCAGCTATCCCAGTGTTTTCTCCATTTTGAATTTTTTTTTTTTTTCCCAGATGGAGTCTGGCTCTGTCACCAGGCTGGAGTGCAGCGTCGCAATCTCGGCTCCCTGCAACCTCCGCCTCCTGGGTTCAAGTGATTCTCCTGCCTCAGCCTCCTGAGTAGCTGGGGACTACAGACGCGTGCCACCACACCCGGCTAATTTTTGTATTTTTAGCACAGACGGGGTTTCACCATGTTGGCCAGGATGGTCTTGATCTCTTGACCTCGTGATCCACCCGCCTTGGCCTCTCAAAGTGTTGGGATTATAGGCATGAGACACCGCGCCCAGCCGTGAAGCACTTTTACAGAAGATAGCTCCATGGCTCCAGGACCCCTTTTATAAACTCTGACTGCATCCCCTTTCATCCATGAAGTGCTTGCTCCATGTTTCCTCTTGTCCAGTCCCTTGCAACCATAGTATGCAAGGTAGAAACTGTCCGCGTTAAATCTCACCTGCCGTGTGTCAGCCTACTTAGATTAATTGCTGATCTGAATCTTTGTTCACTTGTGCCTGAGCAACACAGCATATTTTTCTCTTTTTTTATTATGTTTCTTTTTTTAAAAAATGCAGAATCTATGAACATTAAAATAGATTTGTAATAGCCATAGCCATGCACTGACCATTGCTACAAAAGTGTACTTTGCGCCGGGCGCGGTGGCTCAAGCCTGTAATCCCAGCACTTTGGGAGGCCGAGACGGGTGGATCACGAGGTCAGGAGATCAAGACCATCCTGGCTAACACGGTGAAACCCCGTCTCTACTAAAAAAAATACAAAAACACTAGCCGGGCGACCTGGCGGGCGCTCTGTAGTCCCAGCTACTAGGGAGGCTGGAGGCAGGAGAATGGCTGTGAACCCGGGAGGCGGAAGCTTGCAGTGGCCGAGATCTGGCCACTGCACTCCAGCCTTTTGTGGGCGACAAAGCGCAGACTCCGTCTCAAAAAAAAAAACAAAAAAAAAAGTGTACTTTGCACCCTCAGGCTCTTCACACTGAAGAGTCTTTCTCGTGACTCTTATGCTGGGTCTTCCTAATGCTCTTCCCTACCCCAGCCCCCGTAGTGTTCAGATCAAATCATGCTTTATTAGGTGAAACTCTATTGGACTGTGAAACTTTCAAGCCCATTTAGCGTCCTTTACCACACCTCGTCTGTGTCTGAGGTTACCGAGAAAATTGTCTTTTCCTTTCTCATGGCTATGTTGCTTTTTCTTAAGTGTTTTTTTCCCAAAATTTGAGAGCCAAAATTTGAGAGCCACACTATATCCTAAATTTGTATCAACAAAGAAACTACTGCTGAACTATCAATTAAAGTTAATAAAAACAGCCATGCAATTTAAAAAAAAAAATCAAAATTGCCAGTAACATTTCTTTTTTAATACCTCTTTCAGGTAAAAATGTGGCAATCTCTTTATTTGAATTCCATAGCAAGTCTCAGTTCAGATGCTCCTCCACTCACCATGGGACTTCGAGATGGTTTGGATCGTCTGTCCTGTCCAAATCTCATGTTGAAATGTGACTCCCAGCATTGGAAGTGGGACCTGGTAAGAAAGGTTTCTGACATGGAGGTGGATCCCTCATGGTGCCATCCTCATGCTAATGAGTAAGTTCTTACTGTGTTAGTTAATGTGAGAGCTGATTGTTACAAAGAGCCTGGCACCTCCTCTTCCCTCTCTGGCTCCCTCTCTAACCATGTGATAGGCTGGCTCCCTGTTTACCTTCTGCTATGATTGGAAGCTTCCTGAGGCTTCACCAGGAGCAGATGCTGGTGCCATGCTTCCTGTACATCCTGCAGAGCCATGAGCCAAAATAAACTTCTATTCTTTATAAATTGCCCAGCATCAGATATTACTTTATAGCAATACAAATGGACAAAGAAAGGCTATGTCCCAATGAACCCATCTGAAGTTGAAAATATCATCACTTGAAAATGCACTTAATATGTCTACCCTATCAAATATCATAGCTTAACCTAACTTACCTTAAATGTGCTTGGCACATTTACATTAGCCTACAGTTCAGCAAAATCATCCAACATAATGCCTATTTTTATAATAAAGCATTGAATATTTCATGTTATTTATTAAACACTGTAGCAAAACTGAAAAACAAAATGATCACCTGGGTACTCACCATTAACATACACAGCTGAAAGCACACTTGGCCTGAAGAATGTTTGAAGCACTGAACTAAGATGCAGGATGATGGGATACTGCAGCTACAGGGTTGCCAATCTCTCTTTTCTAATGAGGCTTGAGAATGGCTCATGGAAGGCACTGGGGCATCCACACTGGATGGTTTAGCAGGCATGATGTTCTTTAAGAAGATGTCAAGTATCAGTATTTTACCCTCATGATCCAGTGGTTGACTGGGAGCTGCAGCTCAGCATTGAGAGAACGCACAGTGCTACAGCTACATATCACTACCCTGAAAAAAGACCAAAATTCAAAGTTTTAAATATGTTTTCTACTGAATGGTCTTTTTCATACCATCATAAAGTCAAAAAATCTAAGTTGAACCATTATTAGTCAGGGGTCATCTGTGTGTTCAGCTGACCCTCAGTGTCCATGGGTTCCACATTCATGGATTCAACCAACTGTGGATGGAAAATATTCAAAACCTCCAAAACAGTAAAAAACAACAATAAAACAATAATACAAACAAAATACAGTATAACAACATATCTATAGTATTTACATTGTATCAGATACTATAAGTAACCTAGAGATGATTTAAAATGTGCAGGAGGATGTGCATAGATTATATGCATTTTCTTTTTTTTTTTTTTTTTTTTGAGACAGAGTCTTGCTCTGTCACCCAGGCTGGAGTGCAGTGGCCGGATCTCAGCTCACTGCAACCTCCGCCTCCCGGGTTCACGCCATTCTCCCGCCTCAGCCTCCTGAGTAGCTGGGACCACAGGCGCCCGCCACCTCGCCCGGCTAACTTTTTGTATTTTTAGTAGAGACGGGGTTTCACCGTGTTAGCAGGATGGTCTCGATCTCCTGACCTCGTGATCCGCCCGTCTCAGCCTCCCAAAGTGCTGGGATTACAGGCTTGAGCCACCGCGCCCGGCTTGATTATATGCATTTTCTACACAAAATTTTATTTCAGGGATTTGAGCAACCACAGATTTTAGTGTTCACAGGAGTCCTGGAACCAATTCTCCACTGATACTGAAGGATGACTGTATCTGTTCAGTGGGTAAATATTACTCAACTCAATTCTTTTCTTGTGGCTTTGCAGAATGACAAATATAATAAAATGCATTCTTTGTCCCTTCTGCAGTGGGCATGCTTAAATTTTTGTGCTATTATGCACAACATACATTTTTATCCATCAGCTAGAGAATCAAGCTTCACAATTTTTAGAAGACCATAATCAATGCCAACTTCCACTCATCTTTTAAATTTCAGCTTACTATGTCACTTTTTCAGCAAAACTTCCCTAACCCAAGGTTAGGTTATGTCGCTTAATTGCAATCCTACAAAACCCCACCTTTCTTCTTTGTGCATAATTAAATTTTTAATTAAATACTTCAAGTCTTTACTTGTCTAGCTCTCTTCTAGATGGTAAGCTCCATGAATGCACAGTCCCACTCATCAGTGCTTAGTAGAGGGCAAAGTCTTTTTAGGTCATCTTTAAGCCTTGGTTGAAAAGACACAGGCATTCATGAATGAATAGATGGATGAATGAATGGTAACAACAGATCTGCAGTAGAATTTTCAGAATCATCCCTGGATCATTATTTGGAAAGCATAATGGCTACAGTTTGAATGTTTGTCCCCTCTGAAACTTAATGCCCAATGTAATAGTACTAAGAGGCAGGGCCTTTAAGAGGTAGTTAATAGATTAATCTATTCATGGATTAATAGGTTATCACAGGACTGGGTTCGTTGTCACCAGAGTGAGTCTGTTGTCTGTTATAAAAGCCAGTTTTGCTCCCTCTCCTGCATGCCCTATTGCCCTGTGATGCCTTCTGCCATGTTATGATGCAGCCTGAAACCCTCACCAGAATGTGCTGCCTGACCTTGGACTTCCCAGCCTTCAGAACTGAAAGAAATACATTTATTTTCTTTATAAATTACCCAGTCTGTGATATTCTGTTATAGCAACAGTAATGGGCAAATACAATAACTGATTATCTTCTCAGAGAGATGCATTATCAATCTTTAAACTCTTCTAGTTTTCAGAGTTCCTAATTAGGATGAAGAATTTTGAACTTCTAGCTCAATTAATTAAACAGTTCCACATACCTTTCTCTCTCTTCCCAGAGAAGGATTAAAGGGGAACACACAAATGGCGCCTGAGGAATTCTCTTCTAGTATCACGTTCCCAAAACAGTATCCTTCCCACTAAGCCAGCAGAAGTCTTGTAGAATGTAACATACTTTTGAAAAATGCTGTAAGCCTCCTGAGAATTGACTTTATTGACTTAATTGGCTCCACTGACTTAGAATGACAAACTCAGAAGTCTCACGTCAATCAGATCCTAACCGACTCCCAGGAAGCCTAGGTTCTTATTCTTCAGGATACAAATGATAATGACAGCAATAACACTACTCTCTCAGGCCCTGGTAAACACAGCTATTCATACTCCAGGCACTTTCTATTTAGAGAGAGAGAGAGAGAGAGAGAGAGAGAGAGATAGTGTGTGTGTCTGTGTGAGAGAGAAATATGCCACATGGTAACAAATGTGATGGAGATATATGAGGGTGACCAGGGAGGTTATATTGATAAGTGACACGTAGAGACTTGAAGAACCTGGAAGAAGGAACCATGCAGATACCTAACTAAAAGAATTATGTAAACAGCCCAAGCCTGGTCTCCTTGAAACAGCAATAGGGGGAAGAGCATGGCTGTTCCCAAATAGTGCTGGAGGTATCCCACTAAACTCTGCCTTATCTCCCAGAAGATCAAAAAGGTTAATTCCGTTTCTCCATCTTTTGGGTTTATACCCTAGGGACTGTAGAAAGAGGCCCATCTTCTTGGCTCTAGGGAAGGGCAGGGCAGTGCAGATCTGTACATTTGCTGCACACTGGAATATTCTGCAAGCCTTTAAAACTCTGATGCCCAGGTTGCACCCCATACTAATTAAGGCAGTTAATCACCCTCTGAGGGTGAGACCCAGAAATCAGTGTTTTTGAAACGTTACCGGAAGAATCCAAAGTCAAGTGGACATGCTGGAGCCAACTTACACCAGCTCCCGAGGGCAAATAATGTGCACTCCTTCAGGGGTAGAATAAGGATACCTGGTTCCTGACACACAGCTTCAAAAACAATTGGAATTTCCTGAGTGACAGGCAAGTCTTTTGTTATTCATAATAAGCCCCTTTAGACCATACCTGAGTTTATGCTAACGAGGCAACTCCTGGTGGGTTCTTACACGGTTGGGAGGCAAGGGGGCAGTTGGGGGGTAGGGGAGTTGTGAGGGGCAAACCAGAAAGACCTCAAATGTGATTGGAGGGTTGGAACTTTCAGCCAAACCTATGACTTCTGGTGAGGGGAGAGGAACTGGAAATTGCATTTCATCAAATGGCTAATGATGTAATCAGTCATGCATATGTAATGACACCCCATATGAAAACTCTGGATACCAAAGACCAGGGGGGCTTTCTGACGGGTGAACATATATCTAGGGAGAGCAGCACACTTCAACTGCATGGGAGCAGAAACTTCAGCGCTTGGGATCGTCCTTGACTTTGGGCTTTGTACCTGTTTACCTGGCTGTTCATTTGTGCTCTCCATAATAAAACAGCGGTCATCAGTACAGAGCTTTCCTCAGTTATGCAGGTCATTCTCATAAATTATCACACCTGGGAAGGAATGAAAAGTTCCACATTTGCAGTCAGCTGAGCAGAAATGCAAGTGGTTTGGAGATGGCTGAAATGTACATCTGCCTTCTGAAGTGGGGCACTTGTGAAGTGAAGTGAAGAACTTTGTGAAGAACCTTGTGAAGAACTTTGCCCTCAACACGTGGGGTTTGCATGAACTCCAGGAAGTCAGTGTCAGAACCGAATCAAATTTCAAGACACTCAGTACTAGAGAGTTGGCTCTGGAATATGCTTCCCAGCTCTGTGTTCAGTGATCTCATGTTAGCAGTTGAAGTCAGCCAGGGTGAGAATATGTACACCATGGAAATTGGCAAATGCTACAAATCAAGGCTTCTTGTCCTTCTGCCCCAAGAACTGGTTATTAAACGTTTAGCAACACACTGCTATTTTAGAACCAATGGCCTATGCCATTAGGTGCTGATTAGGAAAGGCTAGAAAGATCTCAGGAGGGACAGTCTGAACACACTGAGAACTCCTTCTATTGCATACCCACGCAGAGTAGGCTGAGCCCATCCTGTGAGTGAGTGGAACTCCTTCCCTTCTGAAATCCCTCCACACATTCCCACTTCCACATAAGCCGTGTCCAACCTATATATTGCAGTAACCTGCCACTAGGTAAAATTCTTCTTAAGGAAGAAGACAACCTGGTCACTTAACGAATCAGGGGGAAGCCATGCCTACTTCTTTATGTTAATTCCTTGTGTTCATTTTTCATAGGCCTCTCTTGTTCCTCTTGAATTATTAAATTTATTGCATATTTTTAGTAATAGATGGGTACTCTTCACATATTAGCCTCAGGTTGAGTCAAATCCCTTTCTGGGAACTCACAGAGAAGTTCCTGTTTCTTCAGTCTTCAGGAAATTCACTTAAATGTTATGAGTTTTCTGAGATAATTAATCCACCAGTACAATTCCCACCTGAAACTCTCTCCTTCCCCTCTATCCCCTCTTCAAATTTGGTTCTAATTTGGTTAATATTTCTGCCTTCCTGACCCATAATTCACATAAGAGTGTGAACACACATGCGTTATCCCAGGAAACCACTGTGTGGGAATTCACTGACCCTTTCAAATCCATGTTTTCACTCTTCATTTAAAATGGAGGTTCAGCTGTTCCCCTGCTGTTAGAATTTAGGATTTAGTTGCGTGCTTAAGGGATGTAGTTGAAATCCTTGCAATATATTTGCAGGAATTGACTCGCCTGAAATAATGAATCACACTAAGCATTTAATTAGGACCTTGAGGATGGAGAATCAGGAACAGGAGTGAGAGACATGCAGGCTTAGAAAGTCAGTTCAGGCCAGGCACGGTGGCTCATGCCTGTAATCTCAGCACTTTGGGAGGCCGAGGTGGGTGGATCACAAGGTCAGGAGATCGAGACCATCCTGGCTAACACGACGAAACCCCGTCTCTACTAAAAATACAAAAAATTAGCCGGGTGAGGTGGCGGCACCTGTAGTCTCGGCTACTCGGGAGACTGAGGCAGGAGAATGGCGTGAACCCAGGAGGCGGAGGTTGCAGTGAGCCGAGATCGCGCCACTGCACTGCAGCCTGGGCGACAGAGCGACGCTCCGTCTCAAAAAAAAAAAAAAAAAGAAAAAAAGAAAGTCAGTTCAAATCAGGCACTGTGGCACATGCTTGTGGTCCCTGTGACTCGGGCAGCTGAGGTGGGAGGATCACTTGAGCCCAAGAGTTCAAGGCTGCAGGGAGCTCTGACTGCACCACTGAACTCTGGCCTGGGCGACAGAGCAAGACCCTGTTTCTAAAAAACAATTTTAAAAAGTTTACTTGAAGGTAACATGTGACAAAGGAATATCCCCCTTATACACATACACACACACAGACACACACACATGCACATATTCTCTCTCTCTCCCTCTCTCTCTCTCTCTCTCCTCTTCTTGCAATTCATTGTGGGAGTAAGCTCAACTATACCTAGCACATAACCCTCCCAGTCCATGTCTTAAAATTTTACTCCATATTCAATTTGGTTCTAGCCTCTGCATCTTCTTCCTCTTTGAGTTTCACTGTGAGAGTAAATCAAATCTAACCTTAAGTAACATCATCCAATAGTACTTTCTGTGAAGATGGGAATGTTCTAAATCTGTGCTGTCCAGTGGAGTAGCCACTAGCCACATGGGGCTACTGAGTCTATTCCATATAACTAGTGCAACTGAATTTCTAATTTTACTTAATGCTAATTAACTTAAATTTACATAGTGTAATTGATGGCTACTGTATTAGACAGCTCAGCTGCAGATTAACAAACATGAATAAGGATTCAAGGGAAAAAAGCTGAGAATTGGCACCTGTATTAATTGGCCAAGGCTGCCCTAACAAACTGCCACAGACTGGGTGGCTTAAACAGCTGACGTTTATAGTCTCACAATTGTGGAGGCTGGAAGTCCAAGATGAAGGTGTCAACAGGGTGGGTTCCTTCAGAAGCACCTCTCATTGGCTTGTGGATGTCTGTCTTCTCCCTGTATCTTCCTGCTGTCTTCCCTCTGGAGGTGTCTGTGCCCACATGTCCTGTTCTCATAAGGACACCAGTCATTTTGGATTAGAGTCCACCCTAATAATCTCATTTTAATTTAATTACCTCTGTAAATACACTATGTCCAAATAGACACATCTTAGGGTACTAGAGGTTAGGGCTTCAATGTGTGACCGTAGATGAGTCAGGTGACACATCTCACTCCATAACAGCTCTTTCACTGACCTCCAGCAGGACTGCTTTCCGATTACACACCGAGACGAGCCATACCAGCATGATTATCTCTTTCAGAGATTCAAATGCAATTGAAAGACAAGGACAATTTCGTATCTTTAAAACTCCTTAATGAAGACAAGCTAGTCATGTTGTTACTGTTGTATTATGTTCCTTCCTGATTCCTCCTCTCGGAATGTAACAGGAGATCCACCTGAAGGTCTGTCTCACACAACTCCCAAGCCTCTTGCAGACATTGGTGATTCTGACCCCTTTTGTTTCCTTTTCCAGGAACCTGTTCTGAGAGCCTGCTTTCCCTTTCTCAACCTTTCATCAGCCAGGGGTAAAATGACACGTTTACAGCTATGGCTAAATTTAAAGACTCCATTCTGGGAGCCAGTGCAGGAGGTGCCTGGTGAGACCATCACGTTTCATCCTTTTTTTTTTTTGAGACGGAGTCTCACTCTACTGCCCAGGCTGGAGTGCAGTGGTGCTATCTCGGCTCACTGCAACCTCTGCCTCCTGGGTTCAAGTGATTCTCGTGTCTCAGCCTCCCAAGTAGCTGGGATTACAGGCACATGCCACCACACCTGGCTAATTTTTGTATTTTTAGTAGAGACAGGGTTTTGCCATGTTGGCCAGGCTGGTCTCAAACTACTGACCTCAGGTGATCTGCCCGCCTCAGCCTCCCAAAGTGCTGCGATTACAGGCATGAGCCACCGTGCCCAGCCCCATCCTTTTTATTGGTGAATTTGGAACCAACCTTTTGGGCTCAGTTGTTTTATAACCCTGCTGAGCTTGATTCCTATGTTGCCCCCTCTCTGTTAAATTCCCATCACGTTTGTTGAAATTGTTTAACAGAAAAACTAAAATTAAATTAATTAGATGAGAGAACACATCAGGTAGTCATGTGACTCAGACGCTGGAATCAGACATATGCCCACCTATCACTTCCCTACAGGTATGAAACTCTGTGCAACTGACACTTTATCTACAACACAAAGATAAAAAAGAGACTTCTTTTGCATATTTGCTAAGATAAGGCATGTAAGATGCTCAGCCCAGTGCCTGGCACATAAAGCACTATTTACATGTTAGCTACAGTTATTATTTGTATTAGAAATATTATTGTCAAGCACAGTTTGTGGAGGGAAACAGCATAGCAGAGTTGGATGCACCCAGAGAGAAATGGAAACAGATCGTCTCTAAGATCTCTTCCCATTGTAAAGTTCTATAAGGCATGACGTCTTTTTTAAAAAAAGAACAAAATTGTTTCACCTCACCGTTGGCTGGGTTATGATAGAATAATGGCACCGAACTACCTTGCCCATTTGAAGTACGGGAACTCCTAAACACATTTAATTTCTAAGTAGGCATGTTTTCAAGGAGAACTCTCAAAGCACCTGTAGTATTAAGCACTTCTCTTTCAGGAGAGCAGCATGGCACATCCTTTGGCATCACACATTGCCATGGTGATTTCTCCCTGATCCCAACATGTGTTCTTACATCGTGTTTAATTTAGGAAGATTAGAACCGGTGATCAACCCCAGCTCCCACCTGGATTCCTTCTCATCTGCATTGCTGCATCAACCTTTTGATGTTTTTGTACTTTAGATTTTAAAAAGTATTTCTGAATACCATGTATGGTTCACAGAGGTCGAGGATCACTCACTTTCAAAATCTTCCTCTTATCCTAAATTGTACCTAACCTCCCATGAAATTACTTTTAACATCTATTTCCCTAATAGACATAAGCTATGCAAAGTCAAATTTGAGTTTGTGTTGTTTGCCACTGTTCCCCCAGCAGCCAACACAAGCCCACCTAGCTCAGACCAGGCACTTGCTGTTTGTTAAATGGTTTGTTTTTTTCCTACGCCATTGACTAAAACCTGAGTTAAAAATCACAGGGCCTGGGCACTGTGGCTCACACCTGTAATCCCAGCACTTTCCGGAGCTGACACGGGCAGATCACTTGAGGTCAGGAGTTCGAGACCAGCCTGGCCAACATGATGAAAACCCATCTCTACTAAAAATACAAAAATCAGCTGGGCGTGGTGGCACATGCCTGTAATTCCATCTACTTGGGAGGCTGAGGTAGGAGAATTGCTTGAACCTGAGTGGCAGATGTTGCTGTGAGCCAACATTGCACCACTGTACCCCAGCCTGGGTAACAGAGCGAGACTCTGTCAAAAATAAAAATTTAAAAAAGTCACAGGGGCCAGACGCAGTGGCTCACACCTGTAATCCCAACATTTTGGGATGCTGACATGGGCAGACCACTTAGGGTCAGGAGTTCGAGACCAGCGTGGCCAACACGGTGAAACCCCATCTCTACTAAAAACACAAAAATTAGCCGGGTGTGGTGGCAGATGCCTGTAATTCCAGCTACTCGGGAGACTGAGGCAGGAGAATCACTTGAACACGGGAGGTGGAGGTTGCAGTGAGCCAGGACTGCGCCACTGCACTCTACCCTGAGCAACAAAGCAAGACCCGGTCTCAAAAAAAATAAAAAGAAAAGTCACAGTGAAAGAGCCAATAAAGAAAGACAAAGAACATCCCTGTTCTGCCACATGCAATATTTTGCAGCCTAGAAGATGCTACTTGTACACAGCATTGCTTCTCCCCACAACGACCTGCAATCACTATAGGACAGGCTTTAAACATCTTCAAAGAAAGCGGAAATGTCTTGTTTCTTAGGCTGGGAATAGAGTTTGAAGAATTAGAATGATTCTCTTCTTCATTAAGAGGCTGCTCTCAGTCATCTCTTCCCTGGCCCATCTCAGGAGAATGGAGAAGAACAAAGAAAGAAGCAAGCTTGGCCGGGCGCGGTGGCTCAAGCCTGTAATCCCAGCACTTTGGGAGGCCGAGACGGGCGGATCACGAGGTCAGGAGATCGAGACCATCCTGGCTAACATGGTGAAACCCTGTCTCTACTAAAAAATACAAGAAACTAGCCGGGTGAGGTGGCGGCACCTGTAGTCCCAGCTACTCGGGAGGCTGAGGCAGGAGAATGGCGTGAACCCGGGAGGCGGAGCTTGCAGTGAGCTGAGATCCGGCCACTGCACTCCAGCCTGGGCGGCAGAGCAAGACTCCGTCTCAAAAAAAAAAAAAGAAAAGAAAAGAAAGAAGCAAGCTCAAAACGATTCCTACAGGACGGACAACCTTTCACCCACTTAAACATGAAAGGCAATGAAAGCCCTCAGAGAAAGAGAAAGATCACTTCTTCAACCTAACACCCCACCCTAAGCTCTCACCTGCATATACAGGTGCAAGCTGATGGATGGGACTATTAGCAATGAGAACTTATTTATTGTTCATGTTGTTCACCCTGGGGGAGGAGCAAGGAGCAAAAAGTGACAGTAGAAAGGGCTTATTACCTCCCCTTGGTAATTAAGCATCACACAGAAAGAAAACTGCCCTCACCCTAATCTTACCTTTTCAGGGGCAGTATTTAAATTTTTATTTTTAATTGAAGAGAATGCTTGGGTTTCTCCTAAAGGGAGAGTTACAGAGACTTATGAGTTTTGATATATGTAAATGTACTGGAGTTTCAGAAAAAATTCAAGATCCCAGTAGAATTCTGAGAGTTGCCAGTAATCATTTTGTCTTGAAGAATGACCATGACTGAGCAAATCAAGATGGGCAAAACTAATGGGAAAATGAACTCTTTCCAAAAGGATTAACAAACCCCCGATTCCCATGGAAGGAAGAACCCTGAAGGGGAGCCATCAAATGAAGGCATCAAATCTTGGATCCCCAGCCAAAGACATAATGTCAGAGGCATTTGAACCAGAGTGACTCCCTTTTGAGTGGTGCTGGAAAATGAGGGTGGGACTTGCTTCTTGGACTGCATTATCAGAAAGTACAGCCTTCCTAGCTTCTACAGATGTTTATGGCCAAGGGAACAAATTAATATTGCTTACTAAACAGATCCAGACTTGGGAGTGTCCAGATATCCCACTATCTTGAGAACAAAGGCATTCCTAATTTTGCTTTAAAGATAATAATATTGATTCTTACAAAATATAGTAATTAAGAAAATCAGTCCTTTATCACAAACCCTTGTAGCAGAACACATCTCCCCATATATACCAGCATTGTACTTACGGTGGATGCGCTCCTCCTCTTACTTTCAGGAACGTCCTACTCTGTCTATGGCATAGCTGTCCTTTCACCTCTTTGCTTTCTTAATAAACTTGCTTTTGCTTTGTACTGTGGGCTCACCCTGAATTCTTCCTTGAATGAGACCCAAGAACCTTCTCTTGGGGTCTGGATCGGGACCCCTTTCCTGTAACAATAAGATCTGACAGGCTGATAAGTTGCATGTTGAGAAATTCAGACCCCATGTCCTCTCTCGGATTTCACACTGAAGCATCAGAGAACTTGATTCTGCCCAATTACAGCCACGACACCAGGAGTTACGAAAATGTATTTTCCACGGCTTCTCTTCCTTTTCTGCTTCTCCCTCCCTTGTTCCCAATCCCACCCTCCCACCCTCCTTTGCTCTCTCTAAATGTGCACAATAACCCCAATTATTTAAGTCCAAAATATTTCTTCTAAACTTAAAAAAAAAAAACCTCTAAGAAAATGTAATGCCTTCTCTGTTTATTACAAAATTTGCAGTTGTGTGAAAACAGATTATATGGGTAAATAGAGTTTTTACTTTATAAATATCAATTAGTAGTCCAGTGGGTAGCATTTTCCTTTATTTAGGGTTTCAACAAAAGCAAAGATGACTTTGTCTTAGAAACATTATATGTGGGAGAAGGCTGCTGAAGTTACTGGGTTAGGGAGAATCTTTGGAAATGTGTGTTCTAGATCGAGTTTGCCCAAGATATTTTGGCAGCCCTGGAAAATGACACCCACCCCAAGCCCATCCCCCCTTGCCTACCAAGAGCCTCAGCTCCCTCATTGCCCATTGAAGATATTGAGCCATGGGTTTCCAACTGCTCCCTAGGGATTTGCAGATCTCCCTTCAGGGGCTGTGATGGAGAAGTGGGCAAGGAAGAGTACAAATGTCCTGTTTCATTCTGAGTGATTTATTTTTGGTATTTCTGTTTACATTTTTATTTGAACAAAAGATATCTCCATCACAAAGAAGTTTGAAAACTACTAGCTTAACTGATCATGAAATCAGTATCCTCCACCTCTAAAACTCTGAGATCAATGTGTCATTAAAAAAAGGCTATGGCCAAAACCAAGACATCCAGGTTTAAATCCTTGCCCATTATTTTCTAGTTGTGTGACTTCAGGACAGTTGTCCACCTATACAATGGATAACAATGTTATGTAAACCACATAAGGATGGAGGCTGAACAAATTCTTGACATTCCATCCCAACTTTATTCCTTGATGATTCTATGGTACTTGGTGCTTTTATTACAGCCAGTATTTCTGGTCTCTCTTTAGGCTCCTGCCATTGGAATGCAAACAAGTATAAAGCTTGTTCCCAGCAACCAAAATGTGCCCAGATGCCCCACAGACAAATGCATCTGCAATGCTGCAGTCTTTGGTTTAACAAAGTATGTAAAATACTGGTTTATTGGTAAAGAGAAAGTCAAACTGTCACTATTTGCTGACGATATGATCATTTACATTGAAATCCTTAAGGACTCCTCTAGAAAGTTCCCAGAACTGATGAAAGAATTCAGCAAAGTTTCTAGATACAAGATTAGTAACTCTTAGTTAGTACACAAATTAGTAACTCTTCTATACACCAACAATGACCAAGCAGAGAATCAAATGAAGAACTCAACCCCCTTTACAATGGCTGCAAAAATAGATAGATAGATAGATAGATAGATAGATAGATAGATAGATAGATAGATAAATAAATAAATAAAACATTTAGGAATATACCTAACACAGGAGTCAAAATACCTCTACAAGGAAAGCTATAAAACACTGCTGAAAGAAATCATAGATGACACAAACAAGTGGAAACACATCCCATGCTCATGGATGAATAGAATCAATATTGTGAAAATGATCATACTGCCAAAAGCAATCTACAAATTCAATGCAATGCCCATCAGAATACCACAATCATGCCTCACAGAATTAGAAAAAAACAATTCTAAAATTCATATGGAACCAAAAAAGAACCTGTATAGCCAAAGCGACACTAAGCAAAAAGAACAAATCTGGAGGTATCACACTTTCTGATTCCAAACTATATGGTAAGGCCATAGTCACCAAAACAGCATGGTATTGCTTTAAAAATAGGCACATAGACCAGTGGAACAGAATAGAGAACCCAGAAATAAACCCAAATACAGCCAACTGATCTTCAACAAAGCAAACAGAAACATAAAGTGGTGAAAGGACACCCTTTTCAACAAATGGTGCTGAGATAATTGGCTAGCCATATGCAGGAGAATGAAACTGGATCCTCATCTCTCATCTTATACAAAAATCAACTCAAGATGGATTAAGGACTTAAACCTAAGGCCTGACACTATAAAAATTCTAGAAGATAATGCTGGAAAAACCCTTCTAGACATTGACTTAGGCAAGGATTTCAAGACCAACAACCCAAAAGCAAACGCAACAAAAACAAAGATAGATAGCTGGGCCCTAATTAAACTACAGAACTTTTGCACGGCAAAAGGAACAGTCAGCAGAGTAAACAGACAACCCACAGCGTGGGAGAAAATCTTCACAATCTATACATCTGACAAAGGACTTAGATTCAGAATCTACAACAAACTCAAACAAATTAACAAGAAAAAAAACAAACAATTCCATCAAAAAGTGGGGCTAAGGACATGAATAGACATTCTAAAAGAAGATATACAAATGGCCAAAACATGAAAAAAAAATGCTCAATATCACTAATGATCAGGGAAGTGCAAATGAAAACCACACTGAGATACCACCTTACTCCTGCAAGGATGGCCATAATCAAAAACTCAAAAAACGGTAGATGCTGGTGTGGATGCAGTGAACAGTGAACACTTCTACATTGCTGGTGGGAATCTAAACTAGTACAGCCACTACGGAAAACAGTGTGGAGATTCCTTAAAGAACTAAAAGTAGAACTACCTTTTGATCCAGGAACCCCGCTACTGGGTATCTACCCAGAGGAAAATAAGTCATTATTCGAAAAAGATA
Source organism: Rhinopithecus bieti (assembly GCF_001698545.2). Taxonomy (NCBI): domain Eukaryota; kingdom Metazoa; phylum Chordata; class Mammalia; order Primates; family Cercopithecidae; genus Rhinopithecus; species Rhinopithecus bieti. The sequence continues at coordinate 1,702,365 of NW_016805426.1, forward strand.
CTTGCACATGCATGTTTATAGCAGCACAATTCACAATTGCAAGATCGTGTAACCAACTCAAATGCCCATCTGCAATTGACAACTGCAAGATCGTGGAACCAACCCAAATGTCCATCAATTAATCAGTGGATAAAGAAACTGTGCCCTGGATAAGACTGGAGACTAATGTTCTAAGTGATGTAACTCAGGAATGGAAAACCAAACATCGTATGTTCTCACTGATATGTGGAAGTTAAGCTATGCAGATGAAAAGGCCTAAGAATGATACAATGGACTTTTGGGGACTTGGGGGGAAGAATGAGGGGATGAGGGATAAAAGACTATAAATATGGTGCAGTGTATACTGCTCAAGTGATGGGTGCACCAAAATCTCACAAATCACCACTAAAGAACTTACTCATGTAACCAAATACCACCTGTACCCCAACAACTTACGGAAAAATAAAAATAAATACAACACTGGTTGCTCCTCAAAAATTAAAACTAGAATTGCCATACGATCCAACAATTTTGTTTCTGGGTTTATTCTCAAAAGAATTGAAAACAGAGTCTCAAAGAGATATTTATGAACCCATGTCCATAGCACTATTATTCACAATAGCCAAAAGGGAGAAACAACCCAGTGTCCATTGATAGATGAGTGGATAAACAAAATGTGGCCTCTCTATACAATGCAATATTATTCAGCCTGAGAAAGGAAGGAAATTCTGATACATGCTATTAACACAACTTGGATAAACTCTGAAGACAGGATGCTGAGTGAGATAAGCCCATTAGAAAAAGATGTACTGTGTGGTTCCAATCACATGAGGTCCCCAGATTCACAGAGACAGAAAATAGAATGGTGGCTGCCAGGGGCTGATGGGAGAGGAAATGGGGAATAATTGTTTAATAGGCATAGAGTTTCTGTTCAACAAGATGAAAATAGTAATGAAGATGGATGGTTGCGTAACATTGTGAATATATTTAATATCACTGAATTGTACACCTAAAAATGATTACAATGGTAAATTCTATGTTCCAAATATTTTACTACCATTTTTGAAAATGCTATTTTCAGTTGTTCTTATTTATAAGGTACATTAGCATTTCTGTAATACATAATTACATCTTAATTATCAAACGTTACCAATCATTTTCCCAATGTTCCTCAATTCACTGAGAGTATCATCTCTTGTACCCTTGGGGAAGTCTGTTTAGAACCAAGGTAATGGATACGTTGCCTATGTTAGTCAGCTCAGGCTGCTATAACAGAATGCCACAGACTGGGTGGCTTAAACAACAGACATTTATTTCTCCCAGTTCTGGAAGCTGGAAGTCCAAGGTCAAGCTGTTAGCTGGCTCATTTCCTGATGAGGGCTCTCTTCCTGGTTTGCAGATGGCCACCTTCTTGCTGTGTCCTCACACAGTTGAGAGACAGAGCGAGAGCTCTGGTGTCCCCTCCCTGCCTTCTTCTCCTCTTCCTTCTCCTCTTCCTGCTTCTTCTTTTCCTCTCTTGTTCTTTATTTTCTAAGGACATTTATCCAATCTTGGGAGCCCCATCCTTATGACCTCATCTAAACTTAATCACCTCCCAAAGGCCCTATCTCTAAATACATCACATTGCAGGTTAGGGCTTCCACATAAGAATTTTGGGGAAACACAAACATTCAGTCCATAATATTGGCTAAATTTGCAATTTAGGTTACAGAGGCAGTAAAAGTCTGCAAATCTTAGAAAGAAAATATGTCGAAGCACCCCAATATCTAAAGCCAAGATTGTTCTTTGCTTGCAAAGTCAACCTCACCATAGTTCCAGGGACCCGCATGACATTAGTAAACATGAGTAGTGGTCTTAACAAAAATATACCTGGATTATTAAAAGAAATCAATCAGATAACCCTTGGTCATTATCCAGATTTCCACAAAGAATCCTTTATTTCTCAAGTTTAAGTTTTAGGCCCCAAGAAATTAGAACTATAGAAATGAGGGGAATGATGCTTTAAATGCTCATTAGTAATTCTGACACTTCTTCATAACCAGGTCCCATTGACCAACGCGTGGGTAAAGAAAATGTGGTACATATACACCATGGAATACTACTCATTCATAAAAAGGAATGAAATAATGTTTCTTGTAGCAACTTGGATGGAGCTGGAGGCGATTATTCTAAGTAAAGTAACTCAAGAATGAAAAACCAAATATCGTATCTTCTCACTTATAAGTAGGAGCTAAGCTACAAGGACATGTATTAATCTGTTCTTATGCTGCTGGTAAAGACATACCTGAGACTGGGTAATTTATACAGGAAAGAGGCTTTATTGACTCACACTTCCACATGGCTGGGGGGGTCTCACAATCATGGTGGAAGGTAAAGGAGGAGCAAAGTCACATCTTACATGGTGGCAGGCAAGAGAGAGCTTGTGCAGAGGAACTGCCCTTTTTAAAACCAGACCTCATGAGACTTACTCATTATCAGGAGAACAGCACAGGAAAGACCTGCCCCCATGATTCAATTACCTCCCACCGGGTCCCTCCCATGACATGTGGGAATTATGGGAGCTACAATTCAACATGAGATTTGGGTGGGGACACAGTGAAACCATATCAGGACACAAAGGCACAAGAATAACATAAAGGACTCTGTGGACTCAGTGGGGGAAGAGAGGGATAGAGGTGAGGGATAAAAGTGTACACTGCTCAGGTGACGGGTGCACCAACATCTAAGAAACCACCACGAAAGAACGTATCCATTTAATCAAAACCCACCTGCATCCCCAAAACTAGTGAAATAAAACTTTTAATGAGAAAAAAAATCAGACCCTCTCTCCTTGCTTCTTCGGGGAGGTGTTGAGAGGGTTCAACAGGAAGAAAAAGTAAAGAGAACACTGGTGCCTGAGAGGCAAGGAGGAAGGAGAGCAGCCCTGTGGGCAGGGAGGGAGCTGGGACAGAGAAGTGTGCTGGGAGGCTACACACTCACGGCTAAATTCACACTTTATGCCAGGGTTGGCCTAATAGTAATTCGTTGTAGATGTACCTTCCAACAATAAAATGATCTCTGAATCAAGACCGCTGAAGTTTATTTCACTAAGCATTGGAGAGTTTCTTTCCATCTTGAAGCTTAAAATGAGTCCTGAAGAGTAGTCCAGATGCATCCAGAATTTCAACTCCTTTTCCATGACATTTGGTTACTGTTTGGTGCCTTTAAACACACACGCACGCACACACACATGCTTGCACATGCCAGTGCATATACATGCACCGGCTCACACACAGATATTCAGCCAAGTCTGTTGTTAGAGGGTTGCTTGCTGAGTTCTCTGGATTTTCACAGCATCACATCACGTTATTCATGAACATAATAAAACAAAGATTAAGTGGGAATTTTAAGCTTTGTAGGGTGAATGTGTTTCCATGAGGACAGGCAAATCTTGTAACAGAAAGTAACCAGAGCGTGGGAAGAACCTGACTTCTGGAATCCAAGCAAATCCTTTTATCCTCAGCCTAAGATGCTGGAAGTCAAGGCATCATCATAAAGTTACGTTTTAGTAAAGTCGCACTATCAGCAATAACAGTTTTCAATTACAAGCAGCTATTTCCAGAGTTCTAATGTTTTGCATTTGCCTTTTAGAGAGATTCTCTGGACCTTTAGACCAGTAAAAATCTAATCATCATCCATTGTTCCATGTTGGGGCCAGGACAATGGCTCTCATGATGCCCAGGCTTAGAGACTTTGGGATGGTGTTATCTTGATTGCTTATGGGAACCTTACTGCAGAAGTATAATTTCATTTATTAGGAGCAGACAGCTTATAAAGTCCTGTGAAACAACAGGGGCCAGAAGGAAAGCCAGATGCTCTAACGAGCACTGGAAACTAGCTCTGGAGAAAGCAGAGATGCAATTGACGCCGTTTGCATTTATCTTTAGACACAAATCAATCGAATCCTTCCAACCAGATTATCTCACCATGCTACTGCAAACAGTTTTCATCTACAGTTATTGATGGTTTTGTTCCTAACCAAGAAAAAAAAAATGGAATGGAGAAAAATCATGGATAGTGCAAAGTCTTAGAACAGGCGCGTATATATGGAGTAGTTTAAAGGAAAAATAAATAATCAGAATACACTTGGTGACACTTCATTTGGTTTCTTGGAAAATAAAATGTTACATATAATGAAATTTTCCATATAAGAGAAGGTCATCGATTCAAACTTACAACCCTAAAAATTGTATAGAAGTTGTGTGCTTGAGGAAAACTACAAAGTCATCTATGCTAAGGGAGATAACCTCTAAAAAATTAGAAGTACATTTGAAATCATATTCAGCACATCTTACACCCTATAATGATAAGGGTGTTTAATATTAAAAGAGGCAATACCTACTTAGTAAACAGTTAACAAGCTTAATTAAATAATTCATGGAATGTACCAATACATTGAAAATTTTATTGGATACTACTTTAATTACCATATTATTGCATTTCATTCATACCCATGGACATGGTATTTCTATTCCTAGGCAAGTAGAAGTAGTCCTTTTAATTCCCATGAATAAAAATTACTATATTTTAAAAAATTATGTAGAAGGGCAAGTAATAAGCATAAGAAAATGTATGTACATTCTTATAGAAGGATGAACACAATGAACTTCATATATGCTTCTTGCTCTACTCTTGAAAAGAAAGCATCTTCCAGTCCAGGAAACATGGCAAAACCCTGTCTCTACAAAAACAAAACTACCAAAATTAGCCAGGCGTGGTGGCAGGACCCTGTGGGTCCAGCTACTCAGGAGGCTGAGGTGTGAGGAGCACTTGAGCCCAGGAGGTCAAGGCTGTGGTGAGCTGAGATCGTATCTTTGCACTCCAGCCATGGCAAGAGAGTGAGGCCCTGTCTCAAAAAAAAAAAAAAAAAAAAAAAAAAAAAAAAAAAAAAAAAAAAAAAAGCAAGCATCTTAAAAAACAACTTTCTTAATTACATACATATACGTTACATAATATGTCATTATTACAAAAATTTATTTGTATTTCCCACAGTTTGTGTCTGCACAGTTTGTGTTTCCTCTTTCTAGAGGAGACAGAATGTTCTATTCCTTTCTAGGATCCACTGGTAATCTCTTACGGGTAGAAGATCTAGTTTGTTAAGAATTTGTTGTAAATTAGAGTTGACATCCCTGTGTGAGACACTAATGGACAAAGTATAATGAGTTCACTGTAGGAGCTTTATTTCTTGAGTTTAGGTCTGGGACTATGTTTTAGAAAGTTAAAATTTGGGGAAATTTGACTTCTAGTTCACTAGACTGTTACTTAATGCGTTTTTTTTTTTTTAATTTTTAATTTTAATATCTTTGTGCCACTGAACTATGCCTATGAGATCACAAATATCTTTTCTGTCTTGTGACCCTTGACTGGAATCAGACAACCTGCTGAGATTGGACAATTGCTAAGAACAGCGGGGAAAGGAAAACAGATCTGCGTCCCATCAACTTCACAGTTAAGGCCAAGCATTCTGGGATTTTTCTGGCGTGGCTTGCTGAACTCTGACCAGAATAAAGTCCCGTGGGATTGTGCCAGACATAGTCAGGACCAACAGTCACTTCGACCTCTGTAAGCACCAGTGTTTGGGGGCAGCTGAGGCCTGGGGGCGTGGACGTCACTATTATGATACTATCCAAGTGCTTTTGGTTTTAGGAATGCTGGGATAGTGGATGTGTGGCTCTGGGATCATTTTACCCAAACAGAGATGTCATCACTGTGTCTTCTAAACAATCCTATCCCTGGAGCCTTTGGGATCTGAGCCAAAGCAGTTCTAACAGTCATAACCGCCAACACCAGCCACAGGGCAGCCAAGCTGGACCTCAGTCCAGAGGAATAATTTACTGTAAGTATACATCGGGAACCTTCCAGCAACAGTCATGGTGAAGGTAGAGGTTGGAGTGATGCTTCCACAAGCCAAAGTATACCAAAGATTTCCAGGACAGATTCTCCTCCACAGCCTCCAAAGGAGCCAACTCTGCCAACTCCGGATCTAGGACTTCTGGTTTTCAGAACTGTGAGTTGAGATATTTTCATTCATAAATCACCTTGTCTGTGGTATTTTGCTCCAGTAACCCGAGCAAACTAACACAGCAACTGGTTGGTTTAACAAAAAAAAAAAAAGAGTCAGAATTATATCCCAGGTTGTATACTAGAATTACTGGGGGAAATGTGAAGCTTGTTGAAAAAATGGGAACACCAAGAGACTGAGCCAGTCTGGAGAGATTGATGAAGTCAGTCTTGACATGCTGAGTTCAGCAGTGAAAATAAGTCCATGGCAATTTCCAGTAAAAACCTGAAGATATAAAGCTTCAGTTCTAAAAAAGATTTTTTTTCCTGGATACTCAGATAGCAAAGATGTGTAGTCTTTGGTTGTAGTTGAAATCAAGGCAGTAGGTAAAATCTCCAAGGAAGAGTAGAGCAAGAAAATGAAAGGGCCACATGCTGCCCTTCTTGGTATCTCATCTATGAACAGACTTGGGAGAAAGACTGTGGCTTCTCAGTGCTGTTTCCCACTCCTTGTCCTCAAAGCAGCTGCTGAGCCACCCCTTCCATGGCACCATGAGTATCCATGCAGGGACAGGAAGCAGAGAGGCCACTGGGGGTGACTCTGTCCTTGGAGTTCACACCTGAGCTCCTTCTCCTCTAGCAAGTGATGAAAATGTCCAGGACTGAGTCAGGCATGGACACAAGAGAACACCCCTGAGAATTCTCAGAAGATCTGGGGAGAGGAACGTGAAACTCTGCTGAATTTCCTACCAGTGGAGCCGTGGAAGATCAGAGCAGCAGGATTTTAATCTTAACCTAGGTGGAATCTCATTTGTACTCAAAGGAGGAGCTAGCCTGGGGCATTGCAGTCACCATGTCCAGTATTAATATAAATATGGGATGAGAATACAAAGCAATGAAGAAGGTCACACAATGAAACAATTTTTAATCAACTCAAGCACTGTGAAAATACCCCAGACCCACAAGCCCGAAGGCCTGGATTCTGGCAAGATGAGACCCCCTCAGCAGTGTGGCATTGACAAATCATCTCAAAGCAACAGATTAACTCCACTAGCAATGGAAGGACTCACCGAGACCAGGAGTGCCAAGCCTAAAGCCTGCAGCAGAACCAGCCCATAGACCTGAGCTCTGCAGCTGGCATGGTGGTCAACATGCTTTTCAATTTGAAGGCTCTTCAGCAGACTTCTGACAGGTCACTGCAGTCCCTACAACTACTGCATTCCCATCCTGCATGGCTTACTAACGGTCCCTACTGACAGGCAGAATTCTAAAAGGGAACCTCTCCTTGCCCTGGTTGTTTAATCAAAGGCTACTCTACTACCACTGTGAAAGGGTTTTGCAGATGAAATTAAAGTCCCAAGTCAACTGACTGAAGATGATCAGATAGATGGACCCGATATGATCACATGAACCTTTTATGGTGAAAAGGACTCCAAGCATCACTGTTAGTTAATGGAGCTCCGTGGGAAGGGATGTGGGCGGCGGATGGGAGCTCAGGGCAGCCCCAGGTTGACAGCCAGCAGGGAGACAGGGACCTCAGTCTCACAGCCACAGGGAACTGAATCCTGCTGCAACCACATAAGCTGGGAGGAGGACCGCACACCTCCAGAGGAGAGCCGTGCCTGGTTGCCGTCTTGATCCAACTGGAGGCCTGAAGAAGGAGCCCAGCTCAGCCCTGCCGAAGACCACCCTGGGGAACCGCGTGCTCGGACATCATGTTGCTGGACGCTGCCACAATGATGATCCTCTATTGTGCAGAACAGAAAACTAACAGCTCCCTTAGCGTTTCTCATCTGAAACACTTGGATCTTTGAATCTTGAGATCATAAGAAACCACCACCAAACAAACCTACAAAGCCCAGATCTCCCAGGTGCCAAGGCTTATTCATTTTCACCTTGTTTGCTCACACATTCATTCACTCAACAAATACTTTTTGCAAACAGACTATGTGCAGATCCCTGTTATGCGAGGACTGCGAGGATGGGCATAGCAAGGTCAAGGTCACATGGCACCATCAGCTCTATCACACAGACTGCAGTGAGTTTAAGGTCTTTATCTTCTGCCCGTCCATCAGAGCCCTGAATTCTCATATTTACTGTTGTTCTCATAAAATCCAAGTACTGCGAGGCTAAAAGAAGCCACCATAAAGTTTTAAACGATCACACATGCCATGTTTTGATTAAAATCAGTGTTTTTTTGTGGGAAGAAGAGTACAGGTTTCTGAAATAATAAAGTCCCCAAATGTATATCATTCCGAGGATCATACTCAAGCTGCATTCTGTATCCTCTTCTTATCTATGAGACACCGGAATATCCAACAGTGTCTTATATTTACTTAAGTGACCCAGATATGAAGCATGTTTTTTAATTCCTCTTTACTATTCGACTGTAGACGTGTCTATGCTGATTTCACATCTACGTTTTTTAAAGGAGCCAGGGAGCAGGGAAGCAATTCCATATTAACAGCACTTGGAGTGGTGTCATCCCCACCAAAGCTCTTATTCTATTAAATTACACCAAAAAGATAAAAAATATTTATTCTGTTTTGCTGACACCCATATCAGATGTGATCAGCTTTCAAGTCAAAACATTATGTTTCTAATTATACTACAAATGGCCTGAGCTGGGAGAATCAACATGTTTCCTTTTCACTCTGCACCTCCTTCTCCTAAAACAAAGTGGCCGCAGCCAGGATTCAGCTGGCAGATGGGAGAATGATTCATAAGGTAGAGTGGGATTCAACTTGGCTTTTCCACGGACTGTCTGCACAGAGCCAAAAGGAGCCAAAATGGGTTTGTTTCCACAATACAAGCAGTTTTCACAAAATGGTACACGGGGAACAGATACAAGGAGGAAGATGGCCTGATACTTTCTCTGCAACATGGCCTGTTTCTTCAATAGACAGACGCTATCTATAGTCAATAACCATTCCACACAAGATCAAGGAAGTTCCACACCCGAGCCTGGAAAAGCTGCCAAGAGTCATCATTGTTGCTTAAGAGCCCAGAATTCAGAGCAAGGCCCTACAGAGTCCGGTTGAGAGAATCCTGCGATTGAACTCATCTGCAGTCACTGAATCTGTTTTTAGAAAAGAAGTATTCAGTTTTGCCCATGGTTTTGATAAAAATTCCTCCAAGACCATGCTTGCATTACACAAAAATGACCAGCTATGTTCCTCCTACAGGACAGAGTGAACAGAATCACAGGAACCTGTGGGCGTCTTGCAGACAGGTTGGTGACAGGGACTCCCCGCTGCCTGGAGTTGAACATGCCCATCTGCCCTAGATATGGGGGTAACTGCCTCATTTTTAGAGACTTCCCGTAAGGTCTATGCCAGGTCCTAATCATATTCACACCATAAAAAAAATGTTTCCTTGTGATTAATAGCCATTTCTCTGAAGGAGGTTTATTTCTTTAATTGCTACAAGTAACAGCTGGCCTTTTCATATCACACCTTGCAATTAAAAACTTCCTCTTCAGGGCCAAGTGTGGTGGCTCATACCTGTAATCCCACGGAAGCCAAGATGAGGGGGATATCATGAGGCCAGGAGTTCCGAGACCAGCCTGGGCCACGTAATGAGACCCCCATCTCAACAAAATAATTGTTTTAAAACTCATCCAGGTGTGGCGGTGCACACCTGCAGTCCCAGCAACTCAGGAGGCTGGAGGGGATCGCTTGAGCCCAGACCCCCATCTCTAAATAATAAATAAAAAATCTTCTTTGAACTTTCATGTTTTCAGGTTAGGTATTCCTAGTGAAATAAAATCCTCCTTTTCAGGATAACGTTGTCTTCCTATCTAGCTCACAAGTTTCAAGATAGCTGGGATGGTGTGGGTCTTAGTCATTGCGATAATTCTATGTTCAGCACAAGGTCTGCCATGCAACAAAGGTTTACTGAAATTAATATTTTGAATTCTCCAATTATTGGCAATGTTCATTTCTGGACGTGTTCTTTTTACCCATTGCATCATCAAGACTACCTATCAGTACAGCTGTGATGGCGGTTACAGTATTAAAACACTTCCCAACCCCATGGTCCCACTCACAGGTACCCTGGTCACCTGATAGGATGATCCCAACTATCATCCTCTGGACCTTCCAGAACTTTCCACCATCCAGCAACTAAAGGGTTAACACCCACTGCATGTGGGAGCTTCCAGGATCCTGCTGATTGGCCAGTGCCTGGTGGTCTACCTTGAAACAGCTTTGAAGTATTGTAAATATAGTCCTGACTCCAGTGTTATTAATACATGAAAGAGAATAACAGTTTAAGGGAGATCAATTTAAATAATAAACCACAAGTGTTATCAAACGCTTCTCCCTTTCATCTGTAATATCTGAATCGACAATTGCTGTGCTGTGGCCAGAGGTGGCACTTCAGGACAAAGGTGTAAGATACGTCAGAGAACAGGCAGAGGAAGCAGCCACAGTCCTGGGATGGGGAGGTGATAAAGGAGCCATCAAGGCTAAAAGTCAGCCTGTTCTGCTAAGGAGACTGCAAGAATAGTATCACACTCTTAAAATCTCCCTTATGTACCAAGTTTATAGAAATGAAATCAGACAGCCCCCTTAAAACTTTGAGTAGATACTCACTTGCTGAATAATTCAGGAAGCTTTTTAGAGCTGATTTTGTTTGGGCGTCTTTATTGTTGTATTCTGTTTCATTGTATTTTTAGTTTATGTTCTGGGATAGCAGGAAAGGCCCTGGAAAAGGAACTGAGGATGGAACAAGAAAATATCTTCCTATCATTGCCTCCTTTCTTTCCTCTCCATAGAAGAGCATAGAAAATAAGTCCTTTGCACATTATGGGCACCTGGAGAGGTGTTTGTTTTGTGGTTTGCAAAGGAAATGTTCTGAATTGTTGCTTGAGAGACAAAATTTCTAGCAGTAACCCTCAAAGTTATAGGTGTTAGGCAAGTCTTTTTTGGCAAGACATAATGGTAGGAGACATATATATTTTCCATGACCTGACTTAGCAAATTTAAATAAAGGATAAGAAACAACAAAAGGGATCTTTCTATTTTAGTGCATACACTTTGCTGCTTGATAATCCATTTTATGTGTATCACAATTAATTAGACTGATCTGCAGTTGAACATTTGGGTGGTTTCAAGTCTTTTGCTCTTTGAGTCAATGAATTGGACAATGGACTTTTTGCATATATATCTGCATATGTTTAATTGATGAGTCAAAGGTTATGTGTATGTTTTTAATGAGAAAGACAAGTTGTAGAACACGATCTGTCATAGAAGTCTGTGTTTTATTTTCAGTGTGTGTTTATATGTTCATCAATGTATAAGTGTATAAAGAAATCATGTATTTCTGGAAGGTAAGGTAAGAAATTGCTAAATTTCCTAGAGGTGAGACACTTTTATCAAGATTCTCATTACTTTTATAATAATTATTAATAAAATGATGCATGAGTTAGACCAAGAGAAAAAGCTGACTTATGAGCCAATAAGGATGTTTTGTATATGATTAGCACATTTCAAAGCAGTTTGTATTTCATGGAAAAAAAATCCAGAAATCCAGATAAAAAGTCAGAGTTACCTTGAATTGGGATTGAAATAAGCATAGGTAGCACTCCTACACTTTTCAAGCTTAATTGAAGGGAGGAGTGCTACCTATGCTTATTTCAATCCCAATAGGAATTAAGCACTGAGGAGTCAGAATCCAATTTTCTAGGACTGAAATCTCCCATGCTATTAACAAGCCTCGAAACAAGCTGAGTAAGTTACTTTCTCTTTCTTGGTCTCAGTTTCCCCACTGAAATATGAGAAAAAAAGAGTACTTTTTACCTCATTGAGTAACTGTGAGGGTTAAAGAGATAATTCATGCAGCACTAAGCACTGAGTCTGAAGTAAGTCCTCAATAAATGTTCATTATGTTTACTATTATTAGAAAAGCAGCACATCTGAAAACAATAATTTATCAATTCATGTTTACTGCACTAAGATAAACACAATATTCAAATAAAATTTCCCCAGTCTAAGAAAAAAATCAGTATTAACAGTTGTAGAAATATTTAGGCTTCCCTAAGATGATGACTTCCATCAAAGCAGGTTGAGGTACATTGTTTTCAATTATTTATCACAGCAAGTTACCATCGCAAATCAATTGTGTCAAGAAGCTATATTTAGGTTCTGTGGGTCAGCATCTCCCAAATTCAGCATGATTTTGCATTCAAAGAGAAAAAGGTATCTGTGTAATGTTTTGGCTGCTCTCAGAAAACATCAGCATCTGCTGTGAATGAGAAGGCCCTGTGCCCGCCACCCTCTGTCTCTTTTGTCTCTCGTTTCATCTGCCAGCATGTTGGATGCTCTTGGATCTGCCTCTGCTCCTGGGACCGAGCCAGTCCCCAGAGAAGGCGGCAGCACTGACCCCATCTGGCAAGGAGGGTGGAGACAGACGATAAGGAAGAATGCCATTCTTGATAGAGGGTGGTGGTCCCAGAGGGCCTCTCAGAAGAGGTGTGATTTAAGTTATTATGGATGGCAGCTCAGCCAGCAAAGGACTCAGGAAGGGCACCCAGGGGAGGACTCAGGCAAAGGTGGGGAAAGTGTGTGGTACTCAAGCATCAGAAGAGCCATCCGTGTGCCTGGAAGCTCAGTGGGGAAGGGAACAAGGTAACAAGAGATAACAATGGAAGGAATCAGTGTCCAGACCGTTTGGTGCCTGGGAGACCCCATTCAGGAGTCACTTGGGGTGTAATTCCAGAACAACAGGAAACTGCTAGAGAGAATTCACACAGTTAGACTCCTGTTTTTAGGAGCTCACACTGGCTGCTCCTGCTGAGAATGAACTTTAGGGAGACAAAGTGGACGTAAGCAGCCCACTTAATAAGTTGCCCTAGTCCAGGAAGAAAAGGATGAAACCCTGAGGGGAAGGGGCAGGCGGCCCCTGATGGGAGACTCTAACGCTGGTACTGAGGGCCGGATGACTGGCTTGGGGTTTTAAACCTTTAAACAATCCTTTGATTTGGGGGCTGGAGAATCTTCTGCAACATTCACAGTGTGTGTTTCTTCTTGGATGATGTGATGACCTTTGGGTTGAAGCATTTACCTTGCCTTGGCTATGAAAATCTGCAACCACTGTTATAACCAATCACTTGCTTTCTGCAGCCCTGGGGCGTGCATTTGTCACTAAGTCATAAGGCTTTGGTGAACACTCAAAAGCCCCTATAATGCATATCAGGGCAGTGCCCCAAGTAGATCTATCAGAACAGGTCCAAGAAAGGATCCCGACAGCTTCCCCTACAGCCAGGTGGGAACTGATCCAGGGGTTTAGACGCTCCCTGTGCAAAGCACCCCCAGCAGAAGCACTCCTGCCCTGCCCGTGCCCTATCCATCCTACCTTGCCCAACCACAGTGACTGCATTCCTTGGGCACCTGGCCCTGTATTGTGGTGAATCCTCGCTGAAACGACCTGGCTGCTAGAGGGAGACCTATAAACCTGCCAGCTTCGGATTACGGTCACAGCACACCCCAAGTATCAGGAGATAGAGAGAAGTGCATGGATGGATGGAGTCAACATTCACAGATTTTGGAGTCAGACTTGCCCCTGCCCCAGGTATACAGAACCGTATTGAAACACAGCCCATTCTACTATACTTGGTTTTGAAAATGCAAATTTGTTCTAATGGGATTGAGATATTAAGGGAATAATCTAAATGTAACATGAATGTGCTGTTTTCTTATGTGTGACTTCATCCGAAAAGCACTAGCCAAACGCAGCTGCACAGAACAGCCTAGGAATCCGCAAAATGCACCCACCACCACCTCAAAGGACAGCTGGCTACCTCAGCGCACCATGTCTGGGCCACACCTGTCCACACCAGGCGTCCATCCTTCCCTCCATCTCACATAACCCCCTTCACGGTCTCATAGTAAGGCAGGAGCTACAATCCTTCCACAGGCAAACTTCAAGGCTTTTCCAAGAAAGAGTGCTTATGTATTGCAGTATTTATGTGTCTCTTACCCACGTACTATATGTAAAACTGTGCTGCCCTTTGTACTATGTTCCTGTCTTTGTTTTTAATGTGTCCCTGATGCAAGGTTAGACTGCTTGCCCCAACCTCATTATCCTCATGAGCCCCATGGTTTGGGTGCTGTTGCATAGTAAGGAAGAAATAGGTCACCTTACAGCAACACCTACATCTACACCCACATAGGTAACTTTGTCCAACCCACATGAAGTACCTTTGTCAGGCAAGGTGCGGTGGCTCATGCCTGTAATCCCAGCATTTTAGGAGGTCAAGGCAGGTGGATCACTTGAGGCCAAGAGTTCAAGATCAGCCTGGCCAACATGACAAAACCCCGGTTCTACTGAAAAAAAAAAAAATACAAAAATTAGCTGGGCCTGGTGGCGCACATCTTTAATCCCAACTACTTGAGAGGCTAAGGCATGAGAATCACTTGAACCCAGGAGGCAGAGGTTGCAGTGAGCCAAGATGGCAACACTGCACTCCAGCCTGGGCCACAGAGCAAGACTCTTTTAAGAAAAAAAGAAAGGAAGGAAGGAAGGAAGGAAGGAAGGAAGGAAGGAAGGAAGGAAGGAAGGAAGGAAGGAAGGGGAGAGAGAGAAAGAAAGAAAGAAGAAACGTACTTGTTTAGCAACTTGCTTCACTTGCTTTCCTCACTTAACAGGTTGTGAATGTCTATGTTACTATACAGAAATCTAAAAACACATTTATGTGTCATATATAGGTCTCCATACAAACAAGATCTACACAGATTTTAAGAAACACACCTTCCTCTGTGTGCATGTGGTATGAAGGACATTTAGGTGGCTTATGGTTTTTGTTGATGTTGTTATAAATGTTGCCAAAGAGACCACTCCTATAAGAATGTCTTTGTGCACCTGGACGGTATGGTTGTAAGAAAAATCCCTACAAGTGGAATTGCTGTGTTAAAGACACGCATGCTTATGTTTTCATAGATTCTGTCAAATTGCTCTCCAAGGAAGTTGTATCAATGAATAACCATATAACCAACTATATATAACCGTTCCTATTCTGCTGTCATTGGAGATTGCCATTTTTTTGAAGTTCATGAATCATAGAAATACATACTCTAAATACACAATAGACTGAAATTAATAAATTATTGCTAGAGTCTGAATGTCTGTGTTCCCCTCAAATTAATATGTTGATATTCTCACCCCCAAGTGGATGGTGTTAGGAGGTGGGGCCTCTGGGATGTGGTTAGGTCATGGGGGCAGAGCCCTCATTTATATGGTTCGGTTGTGTCCCTCTCAAACCTCATCTTGAATTGTATGTAGCTCCCACAGTTCCCGCATGTCATGGGATGGAACCTGAGGGAAGTAAGTGAATCAGCGGGGTGAGTCTTTCTCATGCTGTTCTCATGATAGTGAATAAGTTTCATGAGATCTGATGGTTTTATAAGGAGCAGTTTCCCTGCACAAGTTCTCTCTTGTCTGCCACCATGTAAGAGGTACCTTTCACCTTCCGCCATGATTGTGAGGCCTCCCCAGCCATGTGGAATTGTGAGTGCATTAAATTTCTTTTTCCTTACAAATTACCCAGTCTTGGGCATGTCTTTATCAACAGCATGAAAACAGACTAGTACACTCATAAATGGAATTAATGCCCTTACAAAAGTGACTCCATTGAGCTTCCCTGCCCCTTTCATCATGTGAGGATGCAGCAAGGTGGCTCCATCTGTGACTAAGGAAGTGAACCCTCAGCAGACATTGAATTGTCACAGCCATTCCCCTGGACCCCAGCCTCTAGAGCTGTGAAAAATAAATAGTTGCTGTGTATAAGACACTGAGGGCATAGTATTTTATTATAGCAGCCTGAGCAGACTAAGGTAATGGAGCATCAATATCAGTCCACTAGTCTGATGTCATATGTTAATCACAGAGCAGCCTGGGCATGAGAAGTGTGAGAACTACAGTATCTTCTCAATTGTCCTATAAATTAAAACTGTTACTAAAAGTCTGTTAAAACACATATATTGTCTTACATTAGTTGTGTCTATTCATGAAAATTAACATCTTTTCACAAGCGTATAAGTCATTTGTATTTTAATTTTTGTTAATTCCTTGTTTATGTTCTATCTCCAGCTTTCTATTAGATTATCTTTTTTTCCCAGAATTTAAAAACTTCCAAAAAAGTTCCAAGTTTTGAAATAATATTATTTATCTTTTGCTATATATGAAATGTGGCCAAATCTGTCAAATTTTATAACCTTTGGGGCTTCATGGCTTTTTTAGAAAATACCAACTTAACCTACCATTGCATTTAGAATAACTTTATCCACAATAAAATAAACCTAAAATATTTACTTATCAGTTAATTAGTAAACCAACTGCATTAGTCTCCTTAAGCTGCTATAACAAATACCACACACTGGGTGGCTTAAGCAACAGGCATTTATTTTCTCACAGTTCTGGAGGCTGGAAAGTCCAAGATCAAGTTGGCAGAAGGGTTGGTTTCTGATGAGGCCTCTTTCCTTGGTTTGTAGAAGGCCACTTTCTCATTGTGTCTTTATATGACCTCCTCTGTGTGTGTGGAGAGAGACAGAGATATTGTGTCTCTGTCTCTGGGACACTAATCCTATCAGATTACACATCGTTATGACTTCATTTAACCTTAGTTACCTTCCTAAAGTCCATTTCTCTGAATATAGGCACAATGGGGAGCAGTGCTTCCACATGTGTTTGACGGGGGGACACACGGGGGACACAATTCAGTCCTTAACATCATTCAACCAATATTTATTGATAGTGGATTACTCTACACTGTGCTTGCTAATCGAGAGAATACAAAGGCATGGCCCCTGACATCCACAAGTTTACAATCTACTCTTACAGGCATGAAATAATATTTACAATAATTATAATTTGGCAGATTTAAGTGCTTCCCCTGAGGGGAAAAAAAAAACAGTGTAATGTCTAGACTGTAAAAGTGGCTGCAGACTTGTTTCCCTGCACCTCTCAGAACAGAGGTGCATCATAAAATTAAACATATCAATCTCTAGTCAAAAGTGACTTGTGACGTGGATGTGAAGGTGAAGTTATAGAATGTGGCAGAGAAAGAGGAAGAAATACAGCAAGATACTGAAAAAAGTGTACAAACAAGAAACAAAGTGTACAAACAAGAAACCAAACCACAGGGATCTGAGGCTACTGCAAACTACACACTCTGGAGTGGCAGGAATAACAGCTTAAAGTATATGATGCATTTTTTTCCTCTGAAATCCTCAAAACTCTTCTCAAGTATTTATTATCCTCTCATAATCACACTAAGGTAGAAAATAAATATGTTTTCTAGGCTTTTTAAATTTTAATTTCACATAGTTATAGATAAATACAGGGATCTCACTATAATGAATCTGATTATTAAATATTTTGCTGAAAACGTATTTTGCATAAGGTTGCTTTAGACCCTGTGGGTGTGTAATAAGGGCTAGGACATAGTACCTGTGTTGGAAAACACTGAAGTCTTACAGTTAGAAGGAAACAAGAGTTCCCCAATTTAGGAAAAGATTCACCCCCTCCCTCCGCTTTGGCAACCATGGAGGGCATCATTATTTGACCCCTGACTCATTGCAACTAATATCCTCAGAAGTACCCTCAGGATATTTCCCAGAGCTCTGCAAGAAGCCACTCACCACCAGCAGAACCAGGTGGGCACAGGAGTCAACATCTGTCCCTTGCACTATTCTATGCTGCCCCCCTTTAACAGTTTAACAACCTAAAAACCCATAGGGTTTTCCTGTGCCACTTTGATCCCATGCTTTATTTCCGTTGGATTCTCCATAGAATTCAAGAACGAGATGGCAGACCAATTGCTAAACTCAAGAAAACTAACACTTTTTACCTGACTTGTTGAGCCTAATTCCAATATCTGCCTTCATTTGACAGTGAATATTCACAAAAGGATTTAAAAAAATACAAAACAAACACACAAAATCCAGTCGATGTGGAAAACACACATGCCTACTTTGACTTTCCTGGGTCAGAAATGGAAGTGAAAGCAGGCACTTCTCCAACTACCATTCTGCAGGAAAAGATGAGTGCAACAAAGAAACCGCAAATGGCATTCATTACGGCTACAGAACCAAACTAAAGAATGTGAGATCAGACAGCTGCCAGGGATCTTTACTGCGTATAAATATGGTATCTGAGTGCCTAAGAATGGCAGACAATGCCTGCTGGCATTGGTGAAGATGAGGATTCCGAAGAGAAGTGAAGGAAGGAGGGTCAGGAGGCCCCGGGAATATTTTTTCATAGAGAATTCCCCAATACCAACATTTTCCCCTTTCTTTGGGGCTGCGGGGTAATAATGAAACACATTCTGTGTTAGGGTTTCTTTGACACAGTGGCTACAGTTTGGTAATGATGACTGTCCTTGCCATTATGATTATGGCATTTATTTTATTGTGATTATTTAATCCATTCAACACTATGCTGTGAACTTTTAACAGCGTATTTCAGGTAATGATCTTAACAGCTCTGCTAAGTTAATATTATTGTTCCCATTTTTAAAATGAGGAAATTTAAAATTCTAAAGGATTCCGAAAATTATCCAGGGAGTGACAAAGCCAGGCAGGATGCAAACCCATGTCTGCTCCAAGAGAAAGAAATAAAGGGCATCCAAATTGGCAAAGAGGAAGTCAAACTGTTGCTGTTCACTGATGATATGATCGTATACCAAGGAAACCCTAAAAACTCATCCCAAAGCATCTAAAACTGGTAAATGAATTCAGCAAAGTTTCAGGATACAAAATTAATGTACACAAATCAGTAGCACAGCTATTGCAACCCCTTTCACAATAGCTGTGAAAACACACACACACACACACACACACACACAAACTCAGGAATATACCTAACCAAGGAAGTGAAAGACCTCTACAAAGAAAACTGCAAAACACTGGTGAAAGAAGTCATACCTGACACAAACAAATGGAAACACATCCCATGAACATGTATGGATAGAATCAATATTGTGAAAATGAACATATTGCCAAGAGCAATCTATTATTCAACGCAATTCACATCAAAATACCCCATCATTCTTCACAAAAGTGGAAAAAACAATCCTAAAATTCATATAGAACCAAAAAAGAGCCCGAATAGCCAAAGCAAGACTAAGCAAAAAGAACAAATCTGGAGGCATCACATTACCTGATTACAAACTACAGTATAAGGCCATAGTCACCGAAACAGCATGGTACTGGTATAAAAATAGGCACATAGGCCAATGGAACAGAATAGAGAACCCAGAAATAAAGCCAAATACTTATAGACAACTGATCCATAACAAAGCAAACAAAAACATAAAGTGGGGGAAAGGACACCCTATTCAACAAATGGTGCTGGAATAATTGGCAAGCCACACATGGAAGAATAAAACTGGATCCTCATCTCTCAACTCATATAAAATTCAACTCAAGCTTGTTCAAAGACCTAAATCTGAGACCTGAAACCATAACGATTCTAGAAGATAACATCGGAAATAACCTTCTAGACACTGGCTTAGGCAAAGACTTCATGATCCAAAACCCAAAAGCAAATGAAACAAATACTAAGATAAATAGATTGGACTTAATTAACTAAAAAGCTTCTGCACAGCAAAAGAAATCAGCAGAGTAAACAGACAACCCACAGAGGTGGAGAAAATCTCTGCAAACTGTGCATCCAACAAAAGATTAATAACTAGAAGCTACAAAGAACTCAAATAAATCAGCAAGACAAAAACAAACAATCCCATCAAAAAGTGGGCTAAGGATGTGAATAGACAATTCTCAAAAGAAGACATACAAATATATGAAAAATATGCTCCACATCACAGATTATTAGGAAAATGCAAATCAAAACCACAATGTGTTACCACTTTACTCCTGCAAGAATGTCCAAAAGATAATAATAATAATAGATGTTGGTGTGGATGCGGAGAAAAGGGAACACTTTTACACTGCTGGTGCAAACGTAAACTAGTACAACCACTGTGGAAAATAGTGTGGAGATTTCTTTAAAAACTAAAAGTAGAACTATCATTCAATTCAGCAATCCCACTACTGGGTATCTACCCAGAGAAAAAGAAGTCATTATACAAAAAAGATACTTGCACACACATGTTTGTAGCAGCACAATTCACAACTGCAAAAATTTGAAACCAGCCCAAATGCCCATCAATCAATGAGTAAAGAGAACATTATATATATGTGTGTGTATATACATATACATATATATACATATACATACATATATATACATACATATACATATATACACATATACACATATATACACATACAGACACACCATGGAATACTACTCACCCATAAAACAGAACAAAATAATGCACTTGTAGCAACCTGGATGGAATTGGAGACCATTATTCTAAGTGAAGTAACTCAGGAATGGAAGGTATGTTCTCATTCATAAGTGGGGACTAAGCTATGAGGATGCAAAGGCATAAGAATGATACAGTGGACTTTGGGGCCTCAGGGGATAGGGTGGGAGGGGGTGAGGGATAAAAGACTACATATTGGGTACAATGTACGCTGCTCAGGTGATAGGCACACCAAAATCTCAGAAATAACCACTAAATAACTTATTCATGTAACTAAACACCACCTGTTCCCCCAAAACGATTGAAATAAATAGATACATAAATTGCTCAATAAAAAACTCCCACAAAACCATGCCCGCTCAACATGGGTAATCCTTCCCCTCTGACATCCTAATGTTCTCTCTTCATTCTAATGCTGTGGTAAGTATAGAAGACTAGGGGCGTAAATCCGCACTAGAGCTCACAACGTTTTTTCCTATAAAGAGCCAGAGAGTAAATTTCAGGCTTTGTGGGTCAGATGATCATAGCTGTTACTCAGCCATTGTAGCAAAAAAAGCAGCCTGAAACAACACAGAAACTAATGAGCGTGACTTTGTTCCAATACAACTTTATTTATAAAAACAGGTGGCGGGCCATATTTGGCCCTCAGGCTGTGGTTAGTCTACCTCAGTCCGCAAGAATGAGAGGTAGGAGATATGGTTGCAGGAGCTGGAAGAACATTGCAATGACCAATGAAAGACACCATCTTTAACCTCAGATACTTTAAAATCCAGCAATAAATGCCACAAAAAAACCCACCATTTTTTAAAAAAGAATAGATTCAGAGAAAGAAAACACATTGAAAAACACAGAACAAATATAGTACAAATTATGAAAGCAATTTCTAGGAACAAAAAGGAGTGACTGCTCAGGTATAGCTAAATCAGCTAAAATGTCTTAGACAACGGAGATTTAAAGCTGGGTTTTAGAGGCAGGATAGAGACTGAATGGGAACAGAGAAGAGAATACATCCCTCTCCACTTAGGCATCTGAAATTTACATGACATAGAAGGGATAAAGGAACTTGGGAAGCACCAGACAGCAATGGATAAACAACCAAAGGCATTTGTGTGCTTCAAAAAAAGTAGTAAAATCTCATGCCCTCCACCCAAGGAGTGCCCGTTAAAATAAATATCATCTGCCCAGAATAACAAACTGATAAGGCTGAATTAATTATTACTCTATGAAAGTTTTCATTTGAAGTGTTCTGTGGATTAATGCAATAATCAAATCCATTTCCCCAGTCTGTCCCCTGCTCTTCTCTCTCAGCTTCAATTTCAGCTCTGAATTGTAAAACAGAATGAGGTTTTACTGGAAGCCTCTCTCCCTCTACCTTCCGAGTGCTCTCTGCAGTCATCCTAAGTCAGGGCCTGAAAGCTGAGGGAATCAACAGGCCAAAAGGAGAACAGGCTCCATGCCACTTTCTGCAAAGCAATTTTCCAATGGAAATTGGATGCACTTGCATCATGGGGCTTAATTCCTGTGCTTGAAGCACAGGACTTAGCAGGCTGCAAATCCGCAGCTCCCATGCGACACAAACTCCTGTCAGGTGGCCAGGTTTGTTTCTCATGATGAATTTCCTCTTGCAGGAATATTGTGAGTTGGAGCCAGAGGAATATGGTGAGTTGCAGAGGTATGGAGGCATCCAATGACCTTGGCCCCCAGCTCACAGACGACCCAGACTTATACCCTAGCAAGGTCAGGGCACAATCTCCCCCAAAAGAAAATATGATTCATTCAGTTCTGAGTCAATGAGGCAGAAATGGTCTCCCTCTCCAGATTTACCGTTTCTCCTCTTGCATTCACACCCATCCTGGGTTTCCTCACTTCACCCCTAAGTTGTAACTGAAGCATTCACCCTTAAATCACATTGTCCTTGTCAATCAAATTTTACCTTAGAATCTTAACTTGCTCCGCTATAAAGCTCCAGGTCTAACTGTAGCAATGCTGAGCTCCCAGCATATTGCTTTAGAATCCCAGTCCCCACTTCTCCCTGTCTGGGAGCCACAGCAACGGCTCTGGTTTTCCTTGGATCCTTTAGACAAGACACTGAACAGAGAACACTGCCCATTACAGCAGTCACTGGCCACCCTCCAGAAGCACACCTGTGGTTTAACAAATTGGGTTGACTACTCATTGCAATGAGGGAGCACTCACACCATGGGAACCATGGGACACCTTCATAAGGGGATGCTAGAACCTATTATGGGATGAGGGCCTTGAATGGGTGATTTGGGGGAGAGTCTAAGGAAGCAGACATTTGCCCTAGAGTAGGTATCATCAGAAAATAGGGCAATTCTCTGAGTGGGTATCTCAATCAATCCCATCTAGAGGAAGGCCAGACTAGAGTGAGGAAAAGGCTGGAACTGATAATCATGTAGTAGTTAGTCAGTGAACGAGAGAAGGGGATGTCTGGGACTTTGTTGGTTGCACAGTGACCTGGTCTGCATCCATATCCTGCGATATTGTTTATGTCTAGCAGGAGAAAACGAGGATTAGCTGTGCCAGATCAGTTTGCAATAACGTTGAGACCAAGCTCTGAACATCAAATTCAGTTCCCAGGCATCAGGATTGCATTTATTTTCTTTTTCATACTGTTTTGTTAAATAAGGAAAAAAAAAATACCAAGGTGTGTTAGTTATGAAATTGTGTGATTATGGTGATTCTGCATTCGAGTTAAATGATATTTGCATTTAAAATTGGCATTGCACGGTATAAAGACAAACACTAAAATCCATGATAATCATTTTAATTTTAATTTTCTTTACTTCAATCAACATGGCAAATTTTAAAATGGCATGAATAGTTGAGAGAGAGAGGCTGTGAAAGAAGAGAAAAAGCTTTACATTTTAGTCCCACTAATGACCTTTTTTTCCTGCTTTTTGAACAAGGCGGTCCTCATTTTCATTTTGTGCTGTGTCCTCCACATGACATAGCTGTTTCTGTTCCCTGGTCTCTATTTCTTTTAACCTTTGACAGTATCCTAAAGAGATATTCTTAAATGTCGTAATTTTCCTTTGTTTTTCAGAGATCGCTAGCTGCCCTGTGTGCCCTAAGTCAGCGAATGCCATAGGGGTCAATTCCCTATGGATGCTTTCAGAGATGACACTTAGGTTAGATGGGGAGGAGTCAACCCAGCCTCCCGTTCTCTTGCTGGATCCTGGTCCTTCTTTTCACTGCGTAGAAGCAGGAAGAGAACAGAAGCTGTCGCAGATCAGTCCCCACTGAGAATTCAAAGCCATGTGTCCGGACTCCCATCGGTAAGACATGTTCTCCAGGCACTACAGTGCTTTTCTGGTGATTTTTGTTTGTTTGCTTTCTTTCATTTTCCTGGGTCAAAATATTAAAGTGTCCATTCACTCTTCTGATCAATATCTTATTTGTAAATAATTTTCCAGTTCTTATCGCAAGTTGCCCTAATGATCCCCTGGCAGCAACCTCAGCTCAGATTCGTCTCTGATATAAATGTACAGTGAATCTGTTTCCTAGAAAGGTCTTTCTCTATCCTTTACACAGAAATCACTTTTCAGTGTAATTTAGAGAAAGGGGTTTGAGAAGAGGTTTAAAGTGACTTCGTGGCAAACCAGTTAAGACCAAATGAACTGTGTATTTGAAAATTCAGAATTTTGACACATTCTTGCTTTCTTTTTCTTAACAGAAACGTCTGCTATGCTTACATTCAGATACCTGAAGGCCTCTGCCCTGAGGCACAGAATGTCAATAGAAGATTCCAGGAGTCCTTGCCCAAGTTTTTGGTAGCATATCTGCAAATAGCCCTGACCCATCCTTTTGGGTCAATACAGTTAGCAGGCTGAATAGGAGGCTCTGAATCAAAAGACAGCAGCCTATTTGGATGAAGTGGACATAGGAGGAAATAATGGCATCCATCACCACCACCCGCTCCCCGCAATCTCCATCCCAATCCTGGGGCTAGATTCTCCTGCCATCTGGACATCCTCTCGGAGTGATGTGTCTGGCAGCATAGGTGGTCTTGGTGGCTCTTCTTGGCTGCTGCTATTCAAAAGGAGGAAACCGGTTTTATTGAATCTCAACAAAACCTGCCTGCCCCTCACCAAACCACATCATTCTCATGTCTTATTCTTAAGCCTCAAACTTAAGCTTAAGCCTCAAGCACTGAAACCGATGAATTGGGCCTTGTTCTGTCAACTACATTAACTTACATGGTGAGAAGAAGTTTAGTAACAGCAGAAACTAAACCTTTGTTTGGTTTCTTAACATAGCACTTGCAGAATTTAAAAACTGACCCTAATTTCTTACAGATTATTATTATTATCACATTTAAATATATTGAGTGCTTAGGAAGTATTCTTCACTTCAAAAGCATCGTCTCATTGAATCCTTACAAACACTGAAATAAGTATTGTTATTATATATGTTTAACAGATAAAGAAACAGGTTTAGGAAAATTGAGAAAATAACCAAGGTAAAACAGCTAGCAAGTGGTTTGAACAGAATTCAAACCCAGGATGTCCAGCCCCAGTGAATTTGCTCTCAGCTATTATGGTATAAAGTATTTATACACAATACACATTTACTTCATATACCCAAACGTGTTCATTACAAAACTATAGAACGTATTCACTGCCCTGGAAATACTGCAGTTTGCATTTGGAATTTTGATTATTTACAACAAATCCCAAAGTTCATGATACATATTAGTTTGTCATTTTGCTGAGGCATGATCTCAATCTCGCTGACAAGATTTCAATCTTTTCCCGCCACAACATAAGCCCTTGAACTTCAGCCATAAAAATGAAAGACATCTACAGTTGAAGGCGTGAAGAACCTGACTGCACCTGGGGTGGAAAGCCTCGAGACAGTAACATAACAATGTACTTCTGCTCACCAATTCCTACAGGACTGCAGACAGCACAGTGAGAATGCAGGCCCCACAGTCTCTTCCTGAGGACTCGACCTCAGCAGCAAGTCAGATCTTGACAGCAGCTACCATCTTTCCGTTCTGCAGAAATGTCAACAACATCCACTCTGCCCATCCACTAAAGAACCCCTTGGGCTGTTTTCAAGATTCCAAGGAGCCACCCACCTGAAGGACAGGAGCCCTGGAGGGCCACATCTACTTGGGCAAAAAGGGGGGAAGCAATATGCTTTTGAGTGGAAACATGGTCTTTGTCAATTTCTCCTTCACCAGCCTGGCTAACTTTCCAATGGACAGTGGGGGTTTTTGTTTTTATTAGTGAGTGAGGTAGAATTCTTGAGAGAGTGAGAGACAGAGACATAGAGATAGGGACCAGGAGAAAATTAGCCTTAGAAATAACTGAATTCTAGCGGAAAGTGGCAGTCAGTGACACCCATGGCAGTGGAGTCGTGTATGGGATTCCCTTTCTCTCTATCTGCCCTTTTCCACTATAGAGGAACCCATTGCTCTAACTCCTTCATGGCATCTTCTTCACTGATAAAACCTGCAGGAGAAGAAACAATTGTTCTTGTGTGAGAGTTTGCCTTTTTCATAGAACATACCACAAACATTAGTTAAAAGAAGATCTGGATTTCAGCACTAGATCTATTTATTACAGGTCAGTTGTGTGATCTTACACAGGAGCCATTTTACCTCACTTAGCCTCAGTTTCCCCACCTGTATAATAAGAAAGTCAGAGAATTCCCTGAGGCTTCTTGCAGCTCTTCCCTTCTAAACTGTTTTGCAGAAACACAGTCACATAGCTGATTGCAGCTTATGTTTTCCAAAGTAATTCCTTATTTTGGCCCCTGGATTCACCTACTCATGGTCTGTTTGCCAGTGAATTATCCTTTGATTAATGGACAAGTTCTGTGTCTCTCTAAGCCTCAGTTTTCCCTTCAGTCACTATGCTAAACCCTGAGAGACAGCGAAGAAGGCACAGCCATGTCCTCAAGGAGCATGCTGTCCAGGAAGGCAGTGGGTCTGCCTAGACAATCTCTAAGGCTTGTTTCAGCTCTGCTGTCCTAGGATTCTATGATTGCAAGCATTTCAGGGGCCACCATCTCCACAACTAAGGTTGGTAATAAAGAAAATGATTTGTATTTCAGAAGCTCTCTTCAAAGATGCCAAACACCACAGTGACAACATCTGCCATCTTGTCCGGTGGAAGACTCTGAAACACCCAGCTGTGAACAGAGTCTTTTAAACTTCCTTTAGAAGACAGGTAGCAGAGAAGCAAGCTCAGGTGTCAGCTGCAAATGGCCTTTTTCTTCAAAGAGTTGTTTAGACTTGAGTTCTTTTCTGAAATTGGAGTGTAAAAGTTCAGAGTTCAACTATGATTCTCCAATCGTTCATCAGTATTCCTGGCCTGTCCTACAATTAGGAGTATTTGACTTTTCAGCTGTAATAACGCATTGTCCTGGGGACATGGATGCCCTCACACTCTTACTTCCTTCGATCAACACATGTATATGTGACAGAGGTCAGTAGAAAAAGGACTGGGCCAATGTAACGATCTCAAACAGGTTCAAACCTGCCCCCAAGGCTGTGTCAGCACCAAGCTCTAGGTTAAAGAGCAAAATTAGGTCATAAGCTAAGACAAAGAGCATAAAGTAGACAGGGACTCTCCGACTTCTCAGACTTTGCAATTCAGGATAGAAAATCAAAAGAGGTTGCCTTTTCTCACAACTCCCCCAAACACACACGCATGCACGCACCCACACACACACCACACACGCACACAAACCTGTGAGTTCCAAAGTGCAAAGGAATCCATCCAGAATAGCCTAAGGAAGAATGCTCATTCCACTCCTCTCCCTGGCATAACTACTGCCCAGCGGGGGAAATAGCCCTGCCCAGTGATCAGGCCTCAGGCTCTGTGGCCAGGCAGGATGCAAGCATCCAACTCTAGCACCCACTCATAGGATAACTGGGTTGGGATCTCTGAACCTTGACTTCCTCATCTAGACAATGGACACAAGAGTGTACTGGCTCAGAGGGCTGGTGGTGAGATTAAATAAGACAAGGTGATTCCAGGGAGCACCCCAGAGCAATGGCTCAGGGTGTGATACGGTTTGAATCTGTGCCCCCACCCAAATCTCATGTTCAAGTGTAATCCCCAGTGTTGGAGGTGGGGCCTGGTGGGAGGTGATTGGATCATGAGGGCTGTTTCTCATGAATGATTTAGCACCATCCCCTTGATGCTGTTCTCACAATATTGAGAGTTCTCATGATGAGATCTGCTTGTTTAAGAGTGCAGCACCTCCGCCCTGCCTCTCTTGCTCCTGCTTCTGCCATGTGAGACTCTCCTTCCACCATGACTGGAAGCTTCCTGAGGCCTCCCCAGAACCTGAGCAGATGCCAGCATCATGCTTCCTGTTACAGCCTGTGGAACCATGAGCCAATTAAACCTCACTTCTTTATAAATGACCCAGTCTCTGGCATTCCTTTATAGCAATTCAAAAACAGACTAATACAAGCTGTCAGCAGTTTCTTGTCCTCATGACTCAGACCCTGCCTGCATGGGATCAGGTATTCCAGAAAGCTTTGTCCTGGTGGTTATTTATTTTATAACTAACAAGGGCAAGCTTTTTCTAAAAATTTGCTTGGGAACTCTACCCTCTCTTGTTTATATTCATTTTTAATTATTCATAAATATGTGGTTAGTGTAGAAAATTCAAATACGTAGAGGTCCCTCTTTGAGATCTGTCTTTTCAAACTCTTTAGAATGTATCCACACGAACATACTCACTGGAGAAAGTACACACACACACACACACACACACACAGACATCATTTTTAACAAAAGTTGTACAGATATTGTATTGGCTCCTTTAGCTGCTTTTTCCAAGAGATGAGAGAACACAAAAAAATTAAAGGGAGACTTGCATATATCCAAATACAGGTTGTGCTGCTATTACTGGTCTCTTCTTCCCAGGAGTTCTAGAAGATGTTTTTAGGAGCAAATATTAGTGTGATATCTCTCCACAATTGATTACATTTCCATTAGTAATGATAATGTTATATAATAAAATATCCAGGAAGATAAAAATGATAATTGCTGAATCAAGGGCAAATATTTTGGAGCAAGGATAGATAAGAGGACAAAGCAGAAAGGCTTAAACTCTAACTCAGTAAATCTGTCATTATCCAGAAAAAAGTCTAGATGGTTTGTTTGGTTTCAACTTACTTATTGAGTCATATTAATGACTGCTACACATTCAGCTGGGGACCTTTTTCTGGAACCCGGTGTCCTCCACCAAAAAAAATCAAAAGTCACCTGAGGTGAGAGACTGTCAAACCCCACAGGATGCCAGTCTTGTCCAGAAACTCTCACTCCAGTGGCTTCTTTCTAAGCAGAGCTATACCCAGCCTAAAGTCTCCCCATGGACTGGAAGACCATCTAACAAAAACAATTGCTTCTTTCTGTCGCTTCAAACAAGAGGAAAAGACTCTGGTGTCATCAAAAATGAAATAATACCATGCTGAAGGGAAGGAACCCCTTGTAAAGGCCATTAAATAAAAATTGCCCTCCTTGTTGCTAATGGTTTCAATTAACACCAAAATGTGCCACCAGCTTAGCTGCAGCCTCTCCCTGAATCGACTGAATCATTGTTTGACTGTTTGTTCAAACACAGAGCTAGACAGTACAAATTTGTTAGCATAATACCATTTAATATGGTGACTACACATTCTCGCTAGCGGGAGCAAAGTGCATTTGTCAGAGCGATTGCATTGCTGGCATGAAACTCCACAATTCCAGCTCTTCTGAGCAATTCTAACTTCACATCTACTCAATGGCTCCGATCTCAGATCATCTTTTTCTAGGAAAACCTTCTTGGACCCTGCTTGTGTGGGTTAAGAAGACCAAACAGCACAGCGGCATCCCCCAGATTCCTTGGCTCTGTCCTAAGTTCTTTGTGATTCTGGGAGCAGGAGAGCAGGAGGAGACATCAGTGTGAACCATGGAATTTCTTTGCTTGAAGAGGGGGCTAATTTCTGTTAAAAGCAAGATTCAGATCTGAAAGAGCTCTGTGCTCTGCTGCAGGTCCCCAGAAAAGTAATCTTAATAAAATCTACTGCTGCCCCCTCTCGGTTCTGAGAGGGCAGGGATGGCACCATCTCATGCACCTGACTTTTCTCAACCTCATTGCCTGGCACATGCTGGACACATGTCGAACGAATGAATGAACAAATGAATGAACGAATGAATGAACCAATGAACGAACGAATGAACGAACAAACGAACGAACGAATGAATGTATGAGTTTCTGGGTGTGAAAGTAGGCAGTACAGGCAAACGGCAAAAGGAGGAGTGGCATGTGATTGTTTCTCCCAAATAAAACATTTTTAAAGTTGTGTCTGTCCATCCTTAATTTTCATTTCATTGATTCCATTTCATCTTTTCCTTGCCTCAAACTATGACTCAGATAGGTCCTTAGAAACCATTTCTTTCACTCTATAATTTTAGATAGAAGGAATGTGATGCCTGAAGAGGTAAAATTACTTATTCAGGAAAACATGCTAGTTCATTGTTATGGTATTTTACACCATTGTGAATTTTTTATAGATTGATCTTCTGTGAAAGCACGGAGTCCTCCTGTATCCTCCTGGTTGTCTCCAGTAACCAGAACATTAGAGCTTACAGAAAACAACCCTCCTTCCACTTCCAATACGTTAAAATGTGAAAAGAAATAGCTGGTAGAGCATTTATATACTAGGGTTTCATGAAATCTTACATCCCAATTAATTGTAAGGTGCACAATTATTTTACACACTGCTAAGAAAAAAATACCGCAAGCACGTTACTACTATTTAGAAGTTCTGTGTCATACCTACCAAAAGAGCTCTTTTAGACTTATTTATGCAATTTTAATTTATCCGTCTTGTTCACACCTTAAAAAGAAAATAGCAAAATGAGTTTGTTGTAGCATTTCTATAACTGCTTCGCGTTCAGGGAATGACACTTTTATGTTACTTTTTGGCTCCATTATTGATGGACAGTCTTTTTCACTGTTCCGTCATTTGTGCTATCAAAAGAGCTGATGAGACAGCTTTCTTTTAAACAAAAAACAATAGGGAGAGACAATCTCCCTATTGTCTCAGCTTCCTTTCCAAGCCACGGTTCGCCTCTCTGTGAGTTCTGCAGTTGGTGCTTACCTGCCTGGGTGGTGTGAAAGGTGTGATAGGTGATCTTTTGGCATTGTCTCAGAAGGCAGAGGGAGGCGTCCAGCTCTCCCTGCAGAAGCGTCCTTTTAGATTCCATGAAACACTTGGTTGCTGCTTTGCAAGAACATAAGGAATTGCTGTCATTCCTTTAATGACAAGTCATTGTTTCCCTAACACCAAATGTGTGCCCCACTTCTCTGCTTCCATGTCTTTCTTTGTACACAATAACTTTCTGTGTTAAAGCCAAATCATCGTGCAGTCTTCCCAAAGACATTTTAAGCGTCTGTTAAACTCCACACATATGGTTGCAGCAATGCACAGAACGCATTTGCATAGGACCAGATAGAGAGGGTGACAAACAAGTTTGCGTGTGTGCAGGGTAGCCTTATTAGGCTAGCCTTATTAGGGTAATTATTAGCCTAATAAGGGTAGCCTTATTAGGATGGCTACCTGGAGAACGCATTTGCATAGGACCAGATAGAGAGGGTGACAAACAAGTTTGCGTGTGTGCAGGGTAGCCTTATTAGGCTAGCCTTATTAGGGTAATTATTAGCCTAATAAGGGTAGCCTTATTAGGATGGCTACCTGGCCCACAGTAATGAAACAATGGTATTACTGTAAGATGCATGCTGACTTCTAATATGTTAAAATGTGAAAAAAAAATGCACACCATAGAAATGAGGAAATAGAAGCAGTTTAAGCCTGTGTCAGAATTTATTCTGGGGAATCCTTTTGTTCTAGCTTAGTATGGTAGATTTTGATGTTTTCATTAACATTTCAAAAGTGCCTAAAATACCTCACAAAGAAAAGGTAACAAAGGCTTCTTTGTTTTGTTTTGTTTTCCAGAGACAGGGTTTCACTTTGTAACACAGGCTAGAGTACAGTGGTGCCACCATACCTATTACTGCAGACTCAAACTCCTGGGCTCAAGTGATCCTCTCACTTCAGCCTCCCAAATCCCTGAGATTACAGGACTGAGCCACTGCACCTGGGCAATGCAAAATTTTAAAAGATATCTGCAAGTCAACGCAAGCAGCATTTCTCAACACCAGCTGTGCATTAGATGCAACTGAGAAATTAAACTAACAAACCAAAAACCAATGTTGGCCCCAGATTGAATCTCTAGGAGTGGGGCCCAGGAACCAGGTAATTTTGGAAAACACTCTAGGAGGTTCTAGTGCAAGCCTAGTCTGAGAACCCCTGACTAATATATGAGGAATCTTCTGGATTTCTAGAAAGCAAACTCCTAGTGCTTTCTATGTGGAATGAAGAGAGTTCACCTTCCTTGGGAACATCCACATGAAGCAGCAGGTGGCTCCAGGCTTCTTTCATGTGGGCGGTCCATGGTGCCAGCACCTCTTCCCCCCTCCTTTTTCTTTCCTCTTTTTTTCCCCTCTCCCTGTTTCATGCTGGCTTGGCGACCTTGCTGCCCAGATCTATTTTTAGCGCAGCTCTTCACTGGGCTTTTAAGTCTTTTAAACTGTGTTATTCAAAACCGTGCGTGCCCTATCACGCATGCAGAACTGACTTTCTAGGATTCTCTGAACTCAGGTGCTGGCTGCGGTGTTTTCGGCATCCTCACTGTCCCTTTTGTCCGTGGGGCTGGCTGGTCCCACCTCTGCCTCCCCTAGGTCCTTGTGAAGTGGTCCCACCTTGCCTGACTCCGTGGTGCTTGGGAAATGAATGAACAGAAGCCCCAGAGGTTGCGCTAGATTCCAGCAGCTGCTTTAGTCTTCTCTCTTGTTAGCTGCAGACAACGTGCACAGATGAAAACAGAGGGTGCCGGGTTCCGGGGCCCGAGAAAACCCCTCTGCAGTTTTTCTCAGTCTCATGTGGGCGGTACATGGTGCCAGTACCTCTTCCCCCCTCCTTTTTCTTTCCTCTTTCTTTCCCCTCTCCCTGTTTCCTGCTGGCTTGGCGACATTGCTCATGTACCTTAGCTCATGTTGTTTAAATACTGACATTTGTGTACCACATGTTTGGGGGTTCCAATCACAAAATGAAAAAATTTCTTTTTAGAAATTGAGATGTAATAGTTGTACATACTTTGGAGGTACATGTGACACTTTGATACCCGTATACAATGCGTCATGATCAAATCAGGGTAATTTGGATATCTATCACTTCAAACATTTATCTTTTCTTTGTGTTGGCAAAGTTACAGTTTCTCTTTTAGTTATTTTTCAATATCCAATGAATTACTGTTAGCTGTAATTTCTCCACTACGCTATTGACTGCTAGACCTTCTTCTTTCTATCTAACTATACTTTTTTGCCCCTTAACCAACTAAAATATCTCATGTTCCTATTCTTATGTGGGAGCTTACAAAGTGGATTCTGCTGGGCGCAGTGGCTCACGCCTGTAATCCCAGCACTTTGCGAAGCTGAGATGGGCAGATCACTTGAGGCCAGGAGTTTGAGACCAGCCTGGCCAACATGGCAAAATCCCATCTCTACTGAAAATACAAAAATCAGCTGGGTGTGGTGGCGGTTGCCAGTAATCCCAGCTACTTGGGAGGCTGAGGCATGAGAATCACTTGAACCTAGGAGGCAGAGGTTGCAGTGAACCGCGATTGCACCACTGCACTCCAGCCTGGGTGACAGAGCAAGACTCTGTCTAAAAAAAAGGAAAAAAAGAAACTGGATTTCATAGAGGTAGAGAGGATGGTAGTTTCCAGAGGCTGGGAAGAGAAGCAGGGAGTAGGAAAAAGAACTGCTTATTAAAAATTCCACAGCCTCCTCATCATACCTTTTACACTGCCATTTTGTCTCTGCTTTTGTTTGTTTTTTAAGCTTAAAAACCTGGCCTAATTAGGCAAGAGGAAACAATCCCACTGGGAGTCATTCTGCAATGGGAGCTCAAGCCTTGATATTGGGAGAATTATTTCAAATTCATTTTCCAAGTGCTATGCAGGTATTACAAAGAAAATAGATTACAGTGTGCCCTGTTCTTCACCCCTTTTCCCATTTAGGAAAAAAATAAGTACAGCTCACTGCTAGCGCTCATTTAATTTTACATAAACACACTCTGTGAGGCCGAAGCAAACCTACATGATTTTCAGTGTGAAAATAAAATATAAAAACTGTTCTTGGAGTTGTTTCTAAACAGAACTTGTCTCTAACCCTAATGGAACATCATGATGTTCCAAAAGTATTCTCAGGGCAAACGGGAAATGAGTTAAACTCCTATTGGGATTGTTCTGGAAGAGATGCTTCTGACTTCCTTGGGTATTTAACTCAGTTTGGACAATGTCATAGCCAAGTCATATAGCCAAGAAGGTTAAATAATTACATCCATCGAAGGTGACCCATTTCTGAATCTTTCCATGTGATCACAGTGAGTTTTCTTTTAGGACACATTTTTTTGTGTAACTTATTTTTCATATGACAAATAAACCAGACATCGTAGTATCTACCACAAACAAACAAACAAAGAACAATCTATTAATTGAAATCTCTTCTTACTCTTCTCTGCATTTGTAGGAATTTTCCTAACAACGCATGGCTTCCCTTGGAGACCACAGTTCATGTGAGTGAAACTTCGCGAGAGGTATTTTGTAATGAATTCTCAGCAATCTGTGGAGCTCTGCACAATGTTCTTTAGGTTAAAAAAGCCCTTTTAGGATATACGTTGCTGCCACTCATTGTATGAGATTGAGGACATTGCTTGCCTTCTTTAGGGCTCAGTTTTCTCACTTAAGAAAAGAAGGTATTTATAATATCTACCCCATAGGGTTTTTGTGAACATTAAAATCAATGAAAAGGATGTGGCTAA
Organism: Rhinopithecus bieti; assembly: GCF_001698545.2. Classification (NCBI taxonomy): domain Eukaryota; kingdom Metazoa; phylum Chordata; class Mammalia; order Primates; family Cercopithecidae; genus Rhinopithecus; species Rhinopithecus bieti. The sequence continues at coordinate 1,736,630 of NW_016805426.1, forward strand.
TTGCTGGGCACATAGTTAAGTGCACAATAAATGGTAGGTAGATGTTGTTATTATTACATTTCTTTTTGTTAGCCAACAGTTTCTTTGTCTCCATCCATTTTTATCTGGACATGCTATATATAGCTAAAATGAAAGTTCAAAGAGTAGATTTTTTCCACCACTTGAAACTGACCTTCTCAACCTTTACGTGGTCTCCTAAACAGAGAGACAGAATTTATAAGGCACAATTAACCTGTCTTTGAAGATGAATCTTTCCTTGCGTACAAATTATCTGATTTGCTACAACACACCAAAGAATTCTGAAGGATTTGGAGGTTTTCCCCCTGGTAAGATCAATAGAGTCCTCTCCCAAATCCTATTCTTCATAATTCCTTAGTAGTGATTCTGCTTTACATTCTTATAGCAATTTGTGCTTTTCAAGCCTTATTACAGTATATGTGAACTCTACAACAGTTCAGCCAACAATGTATCAGAAATCTTACTGTCATGGAAGAAAGTTAAGAAACAGAGAGTTTAGGTAACTTGACCATTGACCCTCAGTTAGTGAGAAATTCAGGGAAGGTGCTAACTTTATCTGCCATGTTTTTGTCAACATAGGCTATTACTCCCATCTTTAGTGAGTTCAAAATAGTTCTGTTCATATTAAGAAGGACCTGGGCTGGTGGCTCAGGCCTGTAATCTCAACATTTTGGAAGCCCGAGTTGGGAGGCTCCCTTGAGCCCAGAGTTTAAGATCAGCCTGGCCAACATCTCTACAAAAAGTAAAAAAAAAAATTAGCTGGGTGTGTTGGCGAGTGCCTGCAGTCCCAACTACTTGAGAGACTGAAACGGGAGCATCACTTGAGCCCAGGAGGTGAAGGCTGCAGTGATCGCACCACCGCACTCCAGCCTGGGTGACAGAGTGAGACCTGCCTGAAAACACATGAGCAAAACCAAAAACAAATTTAAAAAATATTAAGAAGGAGGCACACAGCTGAGAAAGAATCACTAGATTTTCTCTTTCTCTTTCTTTCTTTCTTCCTTTCTTCCTTTCTCTCTTTCTCTTTTTCTTTTTCCTTCCTTCCTTCCTTCTTTCCTTCTTTCTTAATATTTAATTTTATTTCATTTTAAGTTCTGGGATACATGTGCAGGACCTGCAGATTTGTTACATAGGTAAATGTGTGCCATGGTGGTTTGCTGCACCCATCAACCCACCACCTTGGTATTAAGCCCCGTATGCATTAGCTATTTATCCTGATACTCTCCCTCCCCCAGCCCCCCAACAGGCCCCAGTGCGTGTTGTTCCCTTCCCAGTGTCCATGTGTTCTCATTGTTCAGCTCCCACTTACGAGTGAGAACATGCAGTGTTTGGTTTTCTGTTCCTGTGTTAGTTTGCTGACGATAATGGCTTCCAGCTCCATCCAGGTCCCTGCAAAGGACATGATCTCATTCCTCTTGATGGCTGCATAGTATTCCATGGTGCATATATACTACATTTTCTTTATCCACTCTATTGTTGTTGGGCATCTGGGCTCATTCCATGTCTTTGCTATTATGAATAGTGCTGCAACAAACATGCACACGCATGTATCTTTATACTAGAATGATTTCTATTCCTTTGGGTATACAACCAGTAAAGGGATTGCTGGGTCAAATGGTATTTCTGGTTCTTCACTAGGTGATTTTTCTTATCTTGAGTTTACTGCCTGTTTTTGCAGGGAGACAGCTGCCTTGCCACATCCTTTGCTGCTTAGGATATTTAAAAAAATTAAATCCAAGGAGCATTTCAATATCTGATTTAGTTCTTTTGTTTACCCATTTCCCATTTAGAAAAAAAAAAATGCATAGCTGGCTGCCAGCACTCATCTCCTGGGGCAAATGGGGAATGGATGAAATTTCTCCCAGCCACACCTGCAGGTATTCACCCGCTTATGACTATCAACGTGGACTTGCTTTTCTGTTTTGCCCTCCTTTTCTACTTGGCATCTCTTGAAACCAACAAAAAGCCAGGGGTAGCAAAAGGCAAGAGAATAAAAGGTGTGAGTGGAAGAGTTAAAAAGAGACCTGGCCCATTCACTCAAGTGATAACAGCTTCCTCACGACTAAGATCTTATATCTGATGGCAAGTCAGCTTTACGGTCTCCTGAACAGTTCACAGTGTGCCAAGCTTTGGGCAGAGCACCCTTTCCCTGGATGAAATAAATGTGGCTTCCAGTGGCCTGGTGACATCTGTTGTTCCTATTTAAAACCCAAGGGTATACCACCTTTTTCTGTCTGAGCTGTTAGCTTTTAAAAATACTTAAAAACCAATCAGCAACTAAATTGCATCTGAAGAGCTATTTCAATTATAGAATGGAGGCAGTTCCTCAGCAACCGAAGTATTTAAGAGCTGCGAAAATTAATGTGCATTTGAATGCTGATTTTCAGAGTATAATACACTTTGTAATTCATTTAAATGTATTCTGTGGGTTTTATTCTAGCTTAAGGCACAGCAGCAGTCCTTGACTCATCATAAAACTACATTTTGAAGGATTTTTTTATAGAAAAGTATTTAAAACCTAAGAAGATAAACTGAGTGAAGCATAATTGGTCAGAATCAGAATATAGATGGGTTCTTCTCCTTGAATAACATAACTTAAAAGCACTCCTGTGGGTGATCCTTGGTCCTTAAAGAGATAACCGGGAGTTTGGGTTTTATCAAATGAAAATCCCATCTAAAATTGCCTTTTCCTCAGTTGCCCGGCCACAGATGCAGCCTTCGTGCTTTCTAACTAGGAGCCATGCTATTTTTTGAAAGCTACTGACGTGACAGATAAATCCAGCAGAATTAGTGCCTCCGTGGTTGGGGTGTTTTAAATCTGAGTTAATCAAACATAAGCGTTTTGCCCCAAAGCCATTGCAAGCAGTACATATGTTGACAGCCCAAAGAAGGTAGAGTCAGCAAAGGAAACAGCTGCTTTTGCTCAGCAGTTGCTGAAACTAAGATTAAATGGATGTGCAAGGGAAAAAACAGCAAGCAGGAGGAGGTGCTCCGGGGGAGGGACGCTCCAGGCCCTGGGTCACCTTTCTGTAGCCTTTAGCAAGAAACCAGGGAAGGGCGGATTTGAACCAGAGACCACCGATGCTGGGAGAAACCTGTGCCCTCGCCTCATTCAAGCCCTCCCTCCTGTCGAATAGCAGATGAGAGACTGACTCCTGGACATGGAATGACAGTAGTCCCCCACAGTCTGAAAGTATTAAATGGAAATTTCCAGAAATAGCCAGTTCATAAGTTTTGTGTTTTGGTGGGGTTTTTTTTTTTTTTTTTGCTTGTTTGTTGTCTTGTTTTTTTTGTTTGTTTGTTATTTTTCTTGAGACAGAGTCTTGCTCTGTTGCCCAGAGTGCAGTGGTGCGATCTCGGCTCACTGCAACCTCCGCCTCCCGGGTTCACGCCATTCTCCTGCTTCAGCCCCCCAAGTAGCTGGGGCTACAAGCACCCGCCACCACACCGGGCTAATTTTTTGTATTTTTAGTAGAGACGGGGTTTCACCATGTTAGCCAGGCTGGTCTCAATCTCCTGACCTCGTGATCCACCCGCCTCGGCCTCCCAAAGTGCTGGGATTACAGGCGTAAGCCACCACGCCGGCCTGCCAATTCACAAGTTTTTAATGGCACCCTGTGCTGAGTAGAGTAACGAATTCCTACACTGTCCCAATCTGACCTGCCTGGGATGTGAACTCCCTTCATCCAGCTGTCTACACTATGCACCCACTGGTCACTTAGTAGCCACCTTGGTTATCAGATGGAGAAAACACCGTATATGAAGGGCGCGGTACTACCTGCAGTTCCAGACATCCGCTGGGAGTCTTGGAACAGAGCGCCTTTGGACCAGGGGTTGGTATGCTGCAGCCTCACACAAGGAGCCAGGCCTGGAACCCGCGTTTCCGGTCTCCCTAACCAGCCCCTAGAAGGATCCAGACATTTTCTTTCTCCACCTCTTCCGGCAGTCAAATGAAAAAAAAAAAAAAAGAAAACACACACACACACACACACACACACACACACACACACACACACATATGCTTCTGTACAACTTCAAGCATTGTCTGGGATTATTTCTGACTTTGATCAGTCCTAGGTTCAATATTATTTGTGTTTGATTTACTTGAATTGCATTTTAATCAATGAGTTGCCCGGAGCAATGCACAGAGGATATTCTCTGGTTTTCAGGAAGAACACCTCTTTCCTGAAGCTAATTCTCTCTGCTTGAAGTCAACGTGGCTATAAGTAGAGTCCCTTAATGCCCTTGAAGACAGAAGGAAGCTCCTTTCACAGCCTGCCCTGGAATTTCCACTGCACTCTTACGGAACAGAGGTTCAAAGGCACCTCCCTGGGCCCCATGCAGCCCAGTGAAGTGGCTGCTCCTCCGTTTAACAGGCAGGAAACCGGCACCTATGTGGAGTGCATTTCGTTAGCATTACAGGGAAATGAAGGAGAGAACCACACTCTCCGTGATCAGAGACGGCCAGGTCTGATGGATCAGAAATATTTGGGGACTCTGTATTGCCCACATAAAAATAAAGAGCCCCTGGGGCTTAGCAGAACGTTTATGGGATTTGGTTGAACTCAGTAGTCACAGGCGAAACGTAGTTTGGAAGATGCTAGGGGCACCTAGCTGGGACTGCCCATCCCAACCCTCCAAACTCAGGGAACCAACAGTTCAGGGATCTAAAGAAGCCTCAGGCTAATGCACAGGCTCGGTTGAGAGTGTGGCTTCCCTGAGCTCTGGGTCAACTTTCCTGACCTCTGCTGGGTAACTAAAATCTGTAGGATTTGCCTGCTGAGCCATGAC
>NW_016805426.1:1743173-1765851 GCF_001698545.2 Rhinopithecus bieti
TAGCCAGGGTGGTCTCGATCTCCTGACCTCGTGATCCGCCCGTCTCGGCCTCCCAAAGTGCTGGGATTACAGGCTTGAGCCACCGCGCCCGGCCAATTCTAGTATCTTAAGTCAATCGGATGGCACCAAGTCCCCAACAATGTGAAACAGAAAGTTGCCGCTAAGTAAAGAGATGACTATTGGAAAGGACAAATGCCAGGGCTACAGGAGGGGCAGACATGATCTGGGGCCTCAAGAAACAGGAACTGTAATACATCACGACACATCCCTGGGTCCATTACTTTGGGAGGGCAAGACAGGAGGATTGCTTGAGGCCAGGAGTTGGAGACCAGCCTGGGCAACATAGCAAGACTGCATCTCCACAAAAAATTAAAATATAAGCCAGGCCTGGTAGCTCACACCTGTAGTCCCAGCTACTCAGAAGGCTGAAGCAGGAGGCTCACTTGAGCCCAGGAGATTCACGCTATAGTGAGCTATGATTGCACTACTGCACTCCAGCCTGGGTGACAGAGTGAGACTCTATCTCAAAAAAGATATATAAATAAATGACACATTTCTAAGGCTCTCTGGATATTCAGTAAAGCCCCAGAGCTTTGGCCTTAGAGAAGGAATTATAAGGTCCCACCAGCTGACTCCAAGACCATCCATTCTTACGGAACTTCACATAAGCCTTGTGTTTTCCATTCAGATTGTTCTGTTAGTGACACATGGGGAACTTTCAGGAACCGAAATCACATCTTATGAAGTGGGTGAGAATCTAAAAGTGAATAATATACTAGCTGTGAAATTCTTCGAGTTATCTGAAATACATGTGCCATAAACTCAACAAAAATGTACTTGAAGTTGAGATCTGAAGGCAGACTGAGGAACAGGGTAAGAGAAGGTATATTCACAATAAAATTCTACCCACGCCTCCACTTTAGAAGTGTGTTTGGGCCAGGCATGGTGGCTTGTGCCTGCAATCCCAGAGCTTTGGGAGGCCAAGGTGGACAGATCACTTGAGCTCAGGAGTTCAGGATCAGCCTGGGCAACATAGTAAGCCCTCTGCTATACAAAAATTACAAAAATTAGCCGGGTGTGGTGGTGCATGTCTGTAATGTCAACTACGTGGGAGAATGACCTGGACCTAGGAGGTTGAGACTACAGTGATACAGTGGGCTGTGATCACACTGCTGCACTCCAGCCTGGGTGACAGAGCAAGACTCTGTCAAAAAAAAAAAAAAAAAAGTGTGTTCAGAAATACTAATTGAATTAGTAAGCAATGAACTATTGGATGAGTCTTGAGCATAGGGATAAGAACCATAGTTTAGACTTTTCTGAGAAAGGGAAATTTAAGTAGGATTCAATAGCATTCAAAGAGCAGGAGCAAAATTTCCTTATTAAAGTGTGACAAGAACCCAGATGACTCTCAGGTTTTCTCTACATTCTCAGATATTAAAGAAGACTTAAAAGTGAGTTAAGACAATAATTGCTACAAAACATGGGAAAAGACCAGATGATTGACAAAATCCTTAACTTTTAACCCTATTGATAATACCTCAAGAAACGTGGTGTAAATTTATCAACTGTTTTTGTTACAAATATTTCAAGGACACAGAAAAGTGGAAGGAATAAGCTCTGTTAAACCCAACACGTTCCCAGGTTCACTTTAGATCTTTCTTGTCTTTTTTAAGAAACAAAGCAAAGAGGTAAAGCAGCCGTGTCTGGTTTTTTTGTTTGGCTTTTTTGTTTGTGTGTGTGTTTTCCCCTAATCCTTGTACATCTCCCTTTCCAGAAACAACCACTTTCCTGAAACTGGTGTTTGTCATTCCAAAACGTTTTTAAAAATTAAATTTTCTTACAGATGTACATACTCATACATCATGAAGTTTTACATCTTTTTCATTTTTTTATAAATAGTGCTGTGCCATACATATCTTTCTATAACTTGCTTTTCTTACTCGATATACTTGGAGGATTTATCCATGCTGATTTATGTAGCTCTAAGTAATTTATTTTAAACGATGTATAGTATGTATTGTACTTTATGAATATATCATACTTTACATCTCCATTTTCCTGATGCTATATATTTCAGTCATTTTAAACTTTTTTTTTTATTGTTGCAAACAAGGCTTCCCTGAATATTTCCATTTCTTTTATTGAGTATATCACTAAGTGCAACTCCAGGGCAGGGGTTCTCAAGCCCGGGTGCACGTTACAGAGTATTTTAAGTGATTTAAGAAAAATACTGCCGCCGGGCCCTACATCGGATTCTGATTTAATTGGTTGAGGGTCTACAGCCTAGAGATAGAAGACAGAATACACACAGAGTTGTAGATTTGGAAATAGCTGCAAATGATACAAGATACAAGAAAAATAAGCCAAGGAAGTGCTATAGGGCCTGGGTCATCAGGGAAGAGCCTCCCACAGAGGTGACGTTGAAGCTGAGACTCAATGACCAAGGTAGGGGCCATCAGAAGATCTCAGAGAAAAAGCATCATGCTAGAAGAGACGGTAGGAGATGGTTTATCCGTTTGAGAAACAGGAAGGAAGGAAGTGTGTCTGCCACCTGTCCCTAAATTTGTGGGGCTTGGGCAGGAAGATCAAGGCAGGCCCATAAACCATACATCTAAACATTTAAAAGTCATAAATTAGGCCAGGCATGGTGGCTCACACCTGTAATTCCAGAGCTTCGGGAGGCCAAGGTGGGAGGATTGCTTGAAGCCAGGAGTTTGAGACCAGCTCGACAACAAAGTGAGACCCCATTTCTACAAAAATAAAAATATTAGCCGAGCATGGTGTTACATGCTTGTGGGCCCAGCTATTTGGGAGGCTGAGGCAGAAGCATTGCTTGAGTCCAGCAGTTGGAGACTGCAGTGAACTCTGTTCATATCTCTGCACTCCAGCCGGGTGACAGAGGGAGATCCCACCTCTTAAAAAAATGTCATAAGTCAATCAAACTATTAAAGAGCGTGTGTTCTATCTTCCTATTTTAACAAATATGCCAGCATAATGACAAAATTTTTAAATATGGATAAAGTTATAGTTATCTGACAACAAACCATCAAAATACCAATGACAACTGAATTTATTATTATTGCACATGTCTGGGCTTGTTGTAGGTAGACCAATGATGCTTGAATAAGTAATGAAATACAGGTAAATAATTCATAAATTATTTTCTATTTATTTCTCTAAACTTGTTTTGCTGGATTGATTTCAATAAAATCACTAATTATGTTGTCATAATCAATATTCACACAATTTGTTTTATTAATAGCAATGATCTAAAAGATTAAAATAAAATATAGTTTTACTTAATATATACACAATTTAAATATATCTTCATTAAAACATGAATTAAAGTTAAAAAATTTAACTACCATTTGTTTCATATGTTTTCCATAAGGTTATTTTTCTTCTAAAATACAAATCGTGATTAATAACCAAATATTTATTTAAAATCACTTAAGAAATGTTAAAGTTTAAACTTTAGAAAGTTTAAATAAATCTCATTAAAGATTTTTATGAATATAAAATAATTTACAGTTCAAGTGTTGGATCTATGTCTGGTTGCTAACGTAAGAATTTGTACCACTTTTCGTGTTACAGCTAGTCCCTTATTATTTCAAAACTGAAGTTTTAGTATTATTTAGGTATGGTGGGGGCGACAGTTCAGGAGACAGCTGCCATTGAAAAGAGAGTTTGTTACTCATAGATCCCAAAAGAAGGGGTATGGCACGCTATGGGTGTAACATGGAGACACCTGGGTCAGTTAGGAGGCAGAGAGAGTGGGTAAAAATGTGGACAAGAACCTGTATCATGGTCTTCATGGGAAGGAATGGTGGAGGCAAGGTGAGCAGGTTAGGATCTGCTAGTTGACATAATGTCAGCAGGCTCTGGGGACGTCTCATAGGAGTCCCCTGTCCACAGCTCCCTGGCACCTGGCACCAGGGTGATTAGGGCAGGGGATAGTGGCTCAGAGTATGAGAATTGGGCACAGGAGGTGCTTAGAAATAATTGGCTGGGGCCAGGCACAGTGCCTCACACCTGTAATCCCAGCACTTTGGGAGGCCAAGGTGGGTGCATCACGAGGTCAGGAGTTCGAGACCAGCCTGACCAACATTGTGAAACCCTGTCTCTACTAAAAATACACACACACACACACGCACACAAAATAGCTGCGTGTGGTGGCGGGCACCTATGGTCCCAGCTACTCAGGAGGCTGAGGCAGAAGAATCGCTTGAACCCAGGAGTTGGAGGTTGCAGTGAGCCGAGATTGCGCCACTGCACTCCAGCCTGGGCGACAGAGCGAGACTCCATCTCAAAAAGAAAAAAAAAGAAAAGAAAGAAGAAATAATTGGCTAGTTTGCATACAAAACGTGTGCTCATAGGTGAGTTTTTTGCCTTCCCTAGGAATTGGCTAACCCTGGATGGGGGAGAGAAGAGTTCCTCCAAAGTCAACAAGACCCCAAGATGTCAAAGCATGAAAATATAGAAAACAAAAGCATGGATAAAATATGGAGCGAAAAGCATTCATAATCAACACACATACACAAATTTAAGAGTAAGATGAACTGTTTATATTGCAAAATGTTCCTAGGTGACCTCTGTAACTATTGCGAACACCAGTAGTTCATGTGCAGGACCTAAGCCTACATGTCCACGGCCGCAGCTGGCTGGGACTGAACAGCGGCTACAGCCCCCAGATAGGCACCATCACCCCAGTATTCCAGCCTCCGCCACTCCCTACCATTGCCAAGGTTGAGGTCTCGCGTTTTTGCCTTTTGCCACCATGGCTTTCCTATTGATTTTCTTAAAGTAAGGAAGACAATGATAGGTATCTTGCATTCACGTTTCTGAGAGTTGATAAAAGAAGCTTCACCAAGAGGCCAAAGCTGTTAATCAGAATGGGAAAGAACTCACTTCTTTGCTAGATGAAAGAATAGTTCTGTATGTTTAGTATTAAAAAAAGCGTTTGGTATGAAAAAAGTCTGTCAAAAGAATATAATTTAGGAAATCAATATAAAGCAATTCACAGTAAGTTTCACCTGAATCAAGTATGACAAAAAAACTAATAAAATGAAAAACAAAAAAAAAGTTCAAGGGGTTTATTTATAGTGTGAGTAAAATAAACAATGCTGCTGGGGAACACAGTTACATATTAAGTGAAAACTTGACCCAGGCATTAAAACTTTTTCGTTTGGTGAGTTTATAATGAGCATCTACAGAGGTGGCTGGGTATGGGAGAGAAAGAAGCATTTACAAATCTAACCACAGTTGCTTTTGTTCTGAATTCTGACAATGAAGCTGATAATTTCAAGAGCAAGTTGCTTAAAAATAGACAAATTATATGGTATTTTCTATTACAGTTGAGACAAGTACAGATGATAGCTGCCAGTTAGTTGTATTTCTTTGTCTTTTCCATTGAGTTTTGATATGACCAAACGTCTGGACATGGTGCCAGTGACAGCTACACACATCAGGACATGACATGTTGTGTTGTGTTGAGAAAAGTTTTGGAAAATTTAATGTGAACTTGTCCCATTTAGTAAACTGAACTACAGATAAGGTACGGTCAAGGTCAAAGTTGGACTTGCTACTGTACTTAACTCCAATACATTAATAGTATGCAAAAGCATTGTATTTAGCTATCTGTTAAATCATTCACTCAGGAATAATAGTTTATTATAAAACTTTAAGAAGGGCAACATGTTGAACACTCTCTGCCCCTAGATGTAAAATCAGAGACAGTTTATGCCTATTGGACTCAAAGTGTGGCATGGTGTTATCACATGGAGGTCAGATGATCTGCTTGTGCCAGGTGACAAAGAGATTTGTATCAATTTTTGGCTAAAATAGGCATGTTACTTCAATACAAAGAAAAAAATCTCATCACCTTTCACCAGCAAAGCGTGAACACAGGTTTAGCCTTTTGGGTTGACATTAACACATTCCACGAAATTTTAACTTCCTACAAAGTTGTTCACGTGCCATTTTAAAAGAAGTCATACAACTCAGTTTCCCTCTCAAACCAATTTTCTGAAATGCAAGCGAAACACTCCCAAAACTGTAGATCTGAAGACTGAATGGCGAAAGAAAAACAATCCCAGATTTCATACTTTATGGAATGCACTTACAGGTTCAGTTCACACTCTGATTTAACGTAATTTGAACAAAAACTACAAATGGAAGTTACTGTACTACACTTCACTGAAAAGTAAATTTTACAATGATGTTAGAAAACCAGAATTTTACAACTGGCTTGAGAGTAGTTACTTTAACAATGAAAACCACTGTGCAAGAACGTATCCACATTTAGAATACCTATATTTGTGAACAGCTGGTTTTCATTATGGAACCGCATAAAACTAAATGTCACTGCCTGTTAAAGGTTTAAGGATGAATTCTGGTTTGCACAGAACACAAAACCTCACATTGTCATGTTCGGACAAAAAAATAAAAAGGACTGTCATGTTTCTATATCCTAGTCAAAAGCATGATGAATGATAAAACTAAAAATCACAAAGCATAAATCAAAATTGTAATGAATTGCATATTAAACCGTATTACAATATATTTATTATAAGACATATTAAGTACATTTATTTTAATTTTAACTTTTAATTTCAAATTGATAACATATTCTCTACTATTACATATATTTTTTATGACCTTATAATAATACATCTTTAAAAAGAGAGAACGATTGCCTATATTTCTGGCAGCTTGTTTTTCTTCTACTCAATTCATTTCACTCATTCATTTCTACATTCCTGGCCCTATAGACACATCACTGTGTGATCCCTGCTGTAGACTGTAAGCTCCTCATGGACAGAGACACAGGCAGTATATGATTCCACCAGCTTCCCCATTTGTTCTTCAAAGATTCATCAATGACATAACAAATATCTTCAAAGATTCATCAGTGACATAACAAATATTTGTTGGTGTCCTACTATCTATCTGGCACTGTAGCTAGTGCTGCAGTGGCAAAATTGCGTAAGACAATTCCTGCGCCAGGAGCTCAGATTCCAGGTGGAAACAGAGCAAGTATTCAGTAGTCCAAATTGAACTGATTATCTGTCTTGTACCACAATGCAAAAATAAATAAATAAATAAAAATAAAAAAAATTCTAAGTTACAAAATGTATGGATCCAGAAGAGGTTCATTGCAATGTAGAAGGTAATATAACAGCTTATAAAATTCATCCCCAAGAGAAAAATTATTCCTGTCTGCAGGGTTTGATTTGTGAAAGCATCTGGCACAATGGGAAGCATCAAATTTTGCATTCATGATGAGTAAAATTTAAGTCCCTGAAGCTAATTAGTAAATTAGCATATAGGCTCATTCACCTGAGACCCCTCCAAGCCCTTTCCTACGGCTGTGGCATGAAGTGAGTTTTCCCCAGGAGACACCATTGAAACATATGTCTAAATAAACATGCCTTTGTCTTCACCGACAACTGAATCTATTTCTCTTTGTCATCACACTTGGAATCCAAAGGACTGCACTTCTAAGCCTGGTACATTCAGCTTAACACAGCCAGTGAACAGCATTTACATTCCCGCCCCCTACCCTACATCAACTTTTCTTTAGGCTGTCTCTTAACATACAGCTGGGCTGCTATCATAGGATATAGGATGGTACCTCTTTCACGACCTAAGGAGTTGCACAAAATTTAAAGACATAGATGAAAATAAAAGATGACGTGGAGGCTTCTGAGGTCAAAATGGAAATACAGAAATTAATTGCATGCTTTTTTTCTATTTCAATTTAAGAAATATTGCGTGGTGGCTCAAGCCTGTAATACCAGCACTTTGGGAGGCCGAGACGGGCGGATCACGAGGTCAGGAGATCGAGACCATCCTGACTAACACGGTGAAACCCCGTCTCTACTAAAAAATACAAAAAACTAGCCGGGTGAGGTGGCGGGCGCCTATAGTCCCAGCTACTCGGGAGGCTGAGGCAGGAGAATGGCGTAAACCCGGGAGGCGGAGCTTGCAGTGAGCTGAGATCTGGCCACTGCACTCCAGCCTGGGCGATAGAGCGAGACTCTGTCTCAAAAAAAAAAAAAAGAAATATTAAAATTCTCATCATTTATTAGTCCAGAAAATACAGTTGTTCTTTGACCTCCTATACTTTTTAGTTATTTGCTAGCATTGTCCTTCTTCCATCATGCTAATCCACATAACTCAGCTGAATTCTAGTATAATTCATGTTATTTTATCAAGTGCCTGTCCTATGCAAGGCCCTGTAGGCAGGAGAGCAGCTAAAAAGGTTTTCCATCAAAGACAGAACAAAGGATGAATGTAATTGATCAAGTGAAAAAGACAATGTATGAAATCCAGGCAGTTCACAAAAGTATGAAACATCGTAGTGGACAAAAGGAAAATACAAATTGTTTGGATGGCTGGGGTAACAGAAAAAGAGCAGATTCCCCATCTGCCTGCGACCTGGGGCTAGATCCAGCAGCCCAGGGGTCCATCACTGCTCAAGGGAAGGTTTGCTTCAGAGTCACCAGGGGATTTAAAACACATGCACGCGCGCGCACACACACACACACTTTTTCTTTTTATCTGGTCAGCACACAAGGTAATTTATATTCAGTAGGTATGGGGTGGGACCCAAAATATTTATTTTTCTAAATGCTTTCCAGGTTTCAGTTCAAGATGGCAGACTGAGAACAGGCATGTGCCTCCCTGAAACTTTACTGAAATTGTAGTAAAGAAGGACTAAATGATTCACCCACAACCATGAAGAGAACAGAAAAATTGCAAGGGGGCCAGAGTCCATAATCTATCACTTAAAGGAAAGGCTGCAGCAGTTGTAAAAACCACAATTTCTGGCAGAGCTACAGAAAGACTTCAAAATTGGTGTTAGCACGAGTGGGTAATCAGTAATGTGACAAGAAAAATAGGTGATTGGAAGACTGTCTAGGGAACCGTTGAATCCTCCCCTTCCAACTCACGGAGAATAACTGGTAACCCAGCTTCTTCTTCTTTTTAGGCTTTCTTTTTACAGCAGATTTAGGTTCACAGCAAAATTAAGCAGAAGGTACAGAGAGTTCCCTGTATCCCCTACCTCCACACGTGCACAGCCTCACCCAGTATTAACATCCCCCACCAAAGGGTACTTTAGTTGCGACTGATGAACCATCATTATTACCCCAAATCTAGAGTTTATATCATGGTTTACTCTTAGTGTGAACGTCATGCGGGTTGAACAAATGTATAATGGCACGAAGACGCCACCATTGTAGTATCACAAAGAGTGTTTTCAATGCCCTAAAATTCCCCCATGCTCCTCCTAGTCATTCTTCCCCCACCCTAAGCACCACTGCAGCCGAGCTTTTAACCACATAGTAAAGATGTTCTTTGTCTGGTTTTTTTTTCTTTTTTAAAATACTTTGATGTTCTTTGAATGACGTTTTCCAGAAATCTGTGAGATGTGATTTCTAACCTGATTAACTTCTCCCTGGCTGAGGGCACTCCCTGCAGTTTTCCCGGAAGTGGGGAAGGAGAATACCCCCACCCTGCTACAAGTACTCCTGAGGCTCAGACCTCACCAGAGACCCAGAGGAAGTGCCGAAGAAGATGAGAGCTGAAGTTAATTTCACTCCTGTTGCATCGCAGCCTTGGGACAACTAAAGATATATGGCCTTTATGGTGATTACTATCAATCTTATTAGGGTGGCAATAAGAATTTTAATATAGGCCAGGCGCAGTGGCTCAAGCCTATAATCCCAGCACTTTGGGAGGCCGAGATGGGCGGATCACGAGATCAGAAGATCGAGACCATCCTGGCTAACACGGTGAAACCCCGTCTCTACTAAAAAATACAAAAAACTAGCCGGGGTAGGTGGCGGGCGCCTGTAGTCCCAGCTACTCGGGAGGCTGAGGCAGGAGGCTGAACCCGGGAGGCGGAGCTTGCAGTGAGCTGAGATCTGGCCACTGCACTCCAGCCCGGGCGACAGAGCGAGACTCCGTCTCAAAAAAAAAAAAAAAAAAAAAAAAATTTTAATATAGAGCTTCAAAACAACCCAGCCAGGGCTGAGGTTGCCTCTTCTCTCCTATTACTGCAAGCACTGGCAATGGGAATCAAACTTTTCCTTTGAATTATATCTCTCAGAGAAGAAGGTATTCTCTGATAGGTAGAGGGGCAAAAATAAGCCAAAGCTCCCATTTGAAACTTCCATTGACTACCCTTGTTTGTTCCCTGGAGAAGAAAAGAAACCAGCAGGAACATGTGGTTGGTGCTGGCGGAACCCAGAACTAGATTTGGCTGGAAAGGAGATGGGGGTCAGGAGTCTTAAACCCAGTGCTCTTGGGAATCCAACCCGTCGTGTGAAAGGTAACATCAAGAGACTCCAGACCAAGGCGAGTTTCGGAAACTGGTATGAATCAGTCCTCAGCCACTTGCTGAAAAAGGTCAGCTTCTTCAAGAGAAGACACTGCCAAGGACCAGGAATGTTTTCAGAGCTGCATCCAAATGGGCTGAGATACTCCCATCCCACCATGAGGACCTGGACGACGCAGAAGCTCAGTCCTTGGAACTGGACAAATGTAGCATGCACAATGCCAATCTGTCAGGCAGCAAAGCCACAGTCCATCTGCACATGGCTTCTCAGTATCCCCCCAGTCTAAGGCCCACAGTCCTATATTGGACCCCACTAGACTGTGGGCCCAAATCTGGGAAACTGCCCTGCTTCGAACAGAATGAGTTAGAAAAAAACACCCTTAAAATTCTTTTGCAATCTCACATGGCAGGGGTGAAGAAACAAAAGAACTCTCAATTTGTAGTATTGAGAAATTAGCTTTTGTGGTGTGGGGGAGATTCCCTAATTTTTTATTGAAAAAAAAAAACAGGTTTAATGCACTTGTTTTTAATGTCTCTTGCTCTACAATGAGGCTTTGTGACTGATTTTCACACAGTGGGTCACTGCAACCTTTAGGTCTTTTCTTTTCCATACTCACACTCAATCAGCCAGTGCTCAAGCTATACCAATGTTACATACATCTGAGTGTGTGTATGGGAAGGTGGGGCTGGGGGTTAAATACACCCCTTTGCATGTGTCTCTAGAGAGTTTACTTCTGGTAGGTTCTGACCTCTCCTCTGGCCTTTTGAATGGAATCAGTCTGCTGCTCACAAACTTGGCTTTGTTTGACAATGAATAAACCACTCTTCATCCCACAGTCCATTTAGGAAACCAAAACAGCCCTAGACCAGGGTAGACTGGTACAGCACAGCTTTGGCACAATCTCCACCCACTCCTTCTCTCCACAAGGGACCACTGAAAATGCCTCCTGGATTCCCAGCTCCAAGCCATCTTGAGCTATGCAACAAAGAGAAATGGTTGTTTTAAAGATTCCTTTCTCCATGTGGATCTGTAATAACATTCCACGTGGAGAGGATTTTTGTTTTTGCATTTGCATATTCATTTTCTTTCTCCGGTATGACTCCCCACGAGCTCTGCACAAATCCTGCCTCAATACACCTTTTGCTTTCAAAGCACCAGGCACACAGCTATTAGTTTTAATGTCTGTTTGTAAAAGTCGGCCCTAAAATTTAAAATTCAATGAAATCTCTCCACATGGTGAGATCGCAGTTGTAAAGTAGCCCTTTTATGAATACCAGGGAAATAATAGAATCTTCACTTGCTTTCTGAGGCTGTGGCCGAAGCCGCCGCCGCTGCCTTGGTTACAGCCATGTGGGTTCTCAACAAGCTCTTAATTTGAATGGGCTGTTTATGTTCTGCTTACAGGAGGCAAGCCTAGATATGAAGTCCACTAACCACAGGAGAGCTGGACTCGGTGAATTACTTTCTTTGCACTGAATATGCTTTATGTGACTAGCTCTCAGCCCACTTACAGCACCAGTGCAAGTGGTAAGTGCTTGTGTTGGTTCTCATTCAAAGGCAGGAATTGAATAATGAGAACACTGGGACCCAGGATCGGGAACATCACACACTGGGGCCTGCTGTGGGGTGGGGGCACAGGGAAGGGATAGCATTAGGAGAAATACCTAATGTAAGTGACAAGTTACTGGGTGCAGCACACCAACATGGCACATGTATACATATGTAACAAACTTCCATGTTGTGCACACGTACCATAGAACTTAAATATATATAGAGAGAGACAGAAATAAATTGGATCTCCGATAGCCCTACCACCTCAAGCAGAGACTGATGAGTCAGTTCTACAGACAGATGCCGTCGTCTCCTCTAAGCACAGGAAGGGGGTCTGTCTGAAGGGAATATCTGTCCCTGTGACGCTGAGGGTGCTAGGAGATCACCTGTACACCTGTTTCGGTCAAGCTGTACCCCTGGGTCATTTGCCCAGGGCCCGTATCTGTGGGGTCAGGAGCTTCTGGGTAATTTCAGAGCCTTTTTTGGGATTACCCCTCATATTCATCCCCACTCAATCGTTCACCTGTTGAGAGCTGGGAGGAGAAGAAATGTCACAAGATGGTATTCCTTCTGCTCGTTGACGCTGCCGTCAAAAATTCTCCTTCTCACCCAGAGAGAGAGAGATGGTACAGCCAAACAAGGCAGCGATAGCTGCACAATGTCAAACCAGAAATGCAGAAAAGCCAGAAACTGGGGGCCAGCCGGTGGGTTGGAAGCAAGAGGACCACATCCACTGACACTCAGACATGGGAGGCGATAAGAAGCAGAAGATACAAAAGAGGTGGGATAGTTGTTAAATTGTCTGCAAGTCCTTTGGCAGTCTTCCCACAGAAAGTAGAGTCTAATTTCCCTCTCCCTGAATAGGGATCAATCTAACGACTTGCTTGTGAGGGATGAGATGCATCAGAAGTGGCCCCCTGTGACTTCCGTGGCTGGCTTTCTGCCTGGCTCTCTCTTGGGACAGGTACCTCTGGAGCCCTGAGCCACCGTGGAGGATGCTGACCACCCAGAAGCTGTCTTGATACAGAGACCCCCTAGAGGTAGCTGTGCCTGAGGGACCCGAGGGGTTCCAGACCCCAGTGTCTTGATCTTCTTAGCCAGATCCCAGGCATGGGGTGTGCAAAACTTCATATGATTCTAATCCCCAGATTCAAGAGGCTGAGGCCGGGTGGGACAGAAACAAACCATTCCCACAGGGCAGTTTCCTAAGAAGCATCAATTAGATCTGTTATTCTAACAAATCCAGGGAACTGAAACTAGGTAAGATATAGAAGCCGTAGGGATGCAGATTTCAGCTTTCTGTAAAAACAAAATAATACAGCAGAAAGAAAACAAATTATATAAAATCAGAGGGGCCAGGTGCAGTAGCTCACATCTATAATCCCAGTACTTTGGGAAGCTGAGGTAGGAGGATCGTCTGAGCCCAGGAGTTGGAGACCAGTCTGGGAAACATAGCAAGACCCCATATCTACAAAATGTATTTAAACAACTTAGCCAGGCATGGTGGTGCACCCTTGTAGGTGTTACTCTGGAGGCTGAGACAGGCGGCTCACTTGAGCCTGGGAGGTCAAGACTCCAGTGAGCTATGATTGCACTACTGCACTCCAGCCTGGATGACACAGTAAGACCTAGTGTCAAAAAAACAAAAATGAAGATAAAAATAAAATCATAGGAACAAAACACAGAGCCCCACCTTAGCCACTGGCAAACTGATGGAGTGGTTTGACTTATTTGACCTTCAGTTTCTTATTTATAAAATGATGTTACTGATGATTCTTGCCTCACAGCATTCCGATGATTAAACAAGATAACATACGCTTTGGAAACTTATAAAACTGTAAATTCCTAAAATGTGCAACAATTGTTAATCTTGCTGTAAGAAATTAAAGATCGATGTTCAGAAATTGAGCATTCTTAAGAGAGAGCTTCTCATCGTGAAATCCCACCAACACAGTGTCTTCTGCTTAACGTGTGTCCAGTAAATAAATGAATGAGTGTATTGCCTGGCATGGGTCCATTCTCCCAACAACAGCCGGGATACAAAGCAACCAAATACATCTAGGTGAATGAACCAGCACTGGTCAAGAATAACTGAATTCTTGGCATTCCTCCACGACAGCCTCTCCCCCAACCCTTGCATCTATAGCCATACTCGATCCATGGGCAATATGTGGCTTCTTCAGTCATGGTGGAAACGTGTTGCCCAGATCCCCCTTCAAGGAGGGACTTGCTGTGGAGTGTGATCAGTAGACAGCCTCAGACATCAGCTCCTTTAAGGTTCACCTCAGCTACAAAGGGTGCCTCAACCCGAAGGCATTCCCTTCCAGGGACAGCCTGCATCTGATGACCAGGTGTGAAAAGTTGCCCAGTTCTGCTAAGCACCCTGAATGGCACCACTCCAGAGCTCCCTGAGCCTTTGCTGGGCTGCACAGCACCTGACTTCCTCTGTCCCATCCTGCTTCCTCCCTCCCATCACAGCTATTGATCCCTAGCCAGCATCTTGCATCCCAAACTTGGTCTTAACATTAGCTTCCAAAAAGCAACATTAGTTATTTCAATATTCACCAGCACTGAAGAAAGAGCAGATGAGATTTCCTCATCATCTCCCAACTCCACCTGCACAAGGTGAAGACAAAAAGGCATTCTCTTTCTCTCTGCAACAGTGGGGCTTGACATTTTTGTTGAGACATTTTTCTGGATACCCTTTGAATGCTGGAGTTTTGGGCGGCATGCTTGGAGGAACTAAATTGTGTTGGTAGTCAGCGTGCTATTCACTCGATTGCCTTTCAGCAATGGAGCGTTCTCTGAGTAGAATTGTCCATTGCCCTGAAGAGTCTCTGACAGTGTCTCTAAAAGTTACATGACTAGTTAAGGAACATGTATTATGTCATATCCCAGCCCTTTCATACATGTAGGTTCATAAGTATGCATGACAGAAGCAAGTCTTATGATATAGCAGTTATATAAAAGTGCTCTGATGTTTGCTATTCTATTTTGTTCCTTTGCCTTTAATAATGCCTGTTGTGACCTACTAACTTGATTTTATGACCCACTAGGGTCATGTGGTTTTTTTTAATGTGTGTGTGGAAAAATAATAGCTCTATTTTATACTTTTAAGGCAAAATCTGTTGCATATATGTAAACACAATTGGTCCTCTACCTAGTGTTTCTCATTTTTTTCTTTGATGACTTATAACAAAGAATAATTTTACACCAAGACCCACTGTACACAGAGAAAAGTTTCATGAAACAATACCTCCCTTGTATACAGAAAACAGTCTCCTATTTGCATTTTCGTTGATTTTATTTTGGAAATGGATAGAGCTCAGTAAGTTGATTTCATGATCCATGGTTAGAAAGCATTACTCTAACGTAAATGAAAGAGTCCATCAGGTCAACGTTCTACTCAAGACATATTCAAATCACTTGTACTCTCAGTTGTAATTAAAACTTCTTTTACACATTGATCAAAAAGTGGCATCCTGACCCAGAACAGCAAACCAGGGTTCTCATGGCAGTGACAGGAAAAGGATGGAAGCACACAATAGAAACCCTGACATGATCATCCACAGTGACATGTGCACACACAGAGCTGGAGGCTGGCACTGAAGTGAGTGTGTGCATTGCATGTGGGCACTGAATTTGCAGTCTCTCATCTCTGCCTCCTACAGACCCCTCAGTTCCCCGAGAATGTTTCACAGAAACTGTTTAAACCAAGTTTTTAAAAATATATTTCCCTGAGTTGGTTACTTCATACCTCAGCAGTGCTGCAAGACATGATAATTTCCTATCAATTTCTTCCATTCCCTCACCCGTATGTTACCACTAGTTGTCTTGCCCAGCAGTTTTAAAACTGTAATGTTTTAGCATTGTACTGGCATGAAAACAGACATATAGACCAATGAAACAGAACAGTGACCTCAAAAATAACACCACACATCTACAACCAGCTGATCTTTGACAAACCAGACAAAAACAAGCAATGGGAAAAGGATTCCCTATTTAATAGTTTAGAACCAGTTGTGAAAACTGGCTAGCTATATGCAGAAAACTGAAATTGGACTCCTTCCTTATACTTTATACAAAAATATATACATCTTAACTCAAGATGGATTAAAGACTTAAATATAAAACCCAAAACCATAAAAATCCTAGAAGAAAACCCAGGCAATACCATTCAGGACATAGGCATGGGCAAAGATTTCATGATGACAACACCAAAAGCAATTGCAACAAAAGCTAAAACTGACAAACGGGATCTAATTAAACTAAAGAGCTTCTGCACACCAAAAGAAACTACCATCAGAGTGAACAGGCAACCTACAGAATGGGAGAAAATATTTGCAATCTACTCATCTGACAGAGGTTTAAAATTCAGAATCTACAAGAACTTAAACAAATTTACAAGAAAAAAAAAAAAACATCAAAAAGTGGGCAAAGGATACGAACAGACACCTCTCAAAAGAAGACATTTATGTTGTCAACAAATGTATGAAAAAAAGCTCAGCATCACTGATCATTAGAGAAATGCAAACAAAACCACAATGAGATACCATCTCATGTCAGAATGGTGATTATTAAAAAATCAGGAAACAACAGATGCTTGTGAGGCTGTGGAGAAATAGGGACTCTCTTACACTGTTGGTGGGAGTGTAAATTAGTTCAACCACTGTGGAAGACAGTGTGGCGATTCCTCAAGGATCTAGAACCAGAAATACAAAGTAACACGGGAACAGTAAACCAAACACTGCATGTTTCGAACAATGAGAACATATGGACACAGGGATGGGAACAACACACACCAGAGCCTATTGGTGGGTGGGTGTCAAGGGAAGGGAGAGCACTAGGCAAATACCTAATGCATGTGGGGCTTAAAACCTAGAAGACAGGTTGATAGGTGCAGCAAACTACCATGGCACATGTATATCTATGTAACAAACCTGCACGTTCTGCACATGTATCCCAGAACTTGAAGTAAAATGGAAAAAAAAAAAAAAAAAAGTAATGTTTTGCCTCTGTTTTCTCATTGCAAGAAACTTCGATACTCTGTTTCCATGGCTGATTTTCTCAAAAACGTATGGTTTTCATCTAAACCCAATGGCCATATTTCTCTAACTTCCCTATTGCTCCCCTGTGTGGCAATGGTGGAGCAGGACTCTGACGTAAGTTCAATGACAAAGGCTTACCACTAAATAAGAGCCTTCCAAAATGATCCCGTGTGTCAATATCCTATGCACACATACAAACTGATGATTTTCAGACCCTTTGCCGTCTATGGTGGACTCAGCCCAAGTAACGTTCATTGTTGACTAAGAGAGGCGGAAAGCATGAGGTTGCAAATGGAGAAGAAGACAGAACTAAGTTTTTCTACTAAGAAGAGGACCATGGGAGAGGAGTAGAGTATGAGCTGGAAGGGAGGGAAAGCTAAAGCCGCCACTGAAAAGGTTGCTCAGAAGAGGATTCATGGGAGAAAATAATCCAAAAGAAGAAAAAGCAGAGAATGTATTCAGATGATTTCTATGAGTTGTTTTTTTTTTTTTTTTTTTTTTCCTGTGGAATGCAAATATATAGTTTTACTCCAATTTCTCTTGAAAGCATCAGTAAGACCAACATTGCTTGCCAGAGCTTGGGTGGTACCTGGGAAGGAACCGAGTCTGGTCTCAAGGTAGCATAGAGTGAAGGAAGCCCCTTCACATTTGAGTCTCCAAGAAGACAGTTTCTCTTCTCGTCTTCAGGGGTTAATGGAAAACAGTCAAAAGAATGAAGTAAGACAGACTCCAGCCCATCCAGGACACGGAAAGAGGAAACGGGAGCCACACAATGGGTCTATAAATATGTTCTTTCTCTTTTTTTTCATAAGAGATCACCTTTGAGATAGGTTTGAACACATGCTCAGGTTTGAACCTATCTCACCTTTGAGATAGGTTTTGAACACTCCTCCTGTCCGGAAGAGACTCTTTCAGAAGTCCATTGATCCACAGTCCAGCAAGCTGATTACTTAAGAAGAGGTTTAAAAAAAAAAAAAAAAAGTAACAGGAAAGGAGGGAGAAAAAACACATTGGAGGGAGGAAGGGGAAGAAGGGATAGAAAATCTGTCTGCTAAATTTATTATTTTAGCTTGCATTTTGGTGAGAATATGTACATTAATGGCCCATCTGCTGAGAAAATCCACCAGAGATTTTCAGTGATTCAAAGTGATGATAGGACTCACATTTCCACTTCCTTCCAGCTGCAGAGAAGGAGCCCACTTCTAAGAGAAAAATCAATGACCTGCCTTGGTTGCCTGGTGAACCAACTCTCATTTTCTAAGAGCTGAGGATAAAAATCGCACCTCTAGGCATTAAGCCTTGGAGCACACACCTGTGCACGAAACTTCTTCTGGACAAGGCCTTAGAGAACTCAGATCAGCTCCCACAGCTACTCTTCAGTGACCAAAGGACCTCGACAAAATCACTTCCTCTCCTCCTGCCACGCTTTCCCCAACTTTAACACCAAGATCATCTTTTACCCTCCTTTCTCAGAGGGAAACTGTTCAGTCCTCTGCTTTAAATTTAACCCTTTCTTGTCTTCATTTTAACCAAATACCTTCACTTTATCTTGACAAAACTCATGGCCCATATAGTTCCTCGGTTCTTGTTCTCCCAAAATGCTCATCATTGCTTAATACACGTAGACACTCATGCTGCCTTCACTTCCATCAATCAAACTACCCGGCCCTGACTTTTCTCCTGCCTGTTTCAGTGCTCAGTTCCATTTTCTATTTCTTTTCTTCATCCTGACCCCAAACCCTGGGGATCCCCAAAAGCTTTGTCTTTGACTTCTCATTCCCTTTCTTTAAACTCTTGCCCTGTATCTTACCATTGCTGTAACCGTCACCTGTGACTAGAAAGTCATCAAATTCTTAACTCCAGGCCTAGGATGTCATCACCAGACACACAACTCACCGTAAAGGCATTTATTTCTGTTTGCCTGTTCCGTGGTTACCCTGCATGTAACATGTCTTACAGACAACCTGTGAACACCCCCAAATGCAAATAAATCATTCCTTCCTCCTTCTTTATCCCTACTAATGACATCACCTGTCCTCTCTGAATCACAAGTAGCCAGACGAATCACCAAACCCTGCACATTTTTAGTTTATCCTGCCTCCCCCACCACCCACAGGGATCCATCCTTTTCCTTTCCATGCTATCTCCTTAGGCCACACCATCATCTCACATCCCTCCATGCTAATGCAACTGCCATTTGGAATGATTCCCAGCCTTCAGCCATCTTTCTATCTGACAAATCTTCTTAAAACTCTCTTCTTTTACACAAAAGGCCTAATGAAGAAAGAACCTCTGGATTAAACAGATATGCTCGTGCTGCTGCTGGCAGTGATGAACAGCATCTTCAAAGAAGAGAAGGACGTGGTCTGAGTCCTAAGGCCTATAGCTTGGAAGATAAAAAGCACAAGGACAATCACTGGGACCACAAACCAGCCCATGCAGAGCAGAGGTCACCTCCGTGCCCCACACTAGCCCTTTCCTATTTCAACTCTCCCGTATTCAGAACCTTCCTCCTTTGCCCTTCTCCCTCATGGAGTCTTTCTCCATCACTTTAGTGCTTTCTCTGAAATCCTTCGGCATTTATTTCCTTCAGGTAATCAAATATTGTTCCACATATCTGGACATTTAATTCTTTCTGTTGAGTATGTCTTTGAGCACTTTCCCTCCAGTCATAGAGGAATAATTTTCTCTGCATTCTTCCAGAAACAATGTTAGTTGGGACAACCAAATAATAAATAATTGAAGGGCAAGAATCATGTCTCACAACGCTCTCGTAGTCCCAACATCCCGGTAAAGAACCATGCATACAGATGTCAATTGGAGACATTTATTCAACATTTATTGAACAACTACTTTGTTCTAGGCTCTATTCTAGGTAATAGAATACAATGAACAAATTAAACCAAATTCCTGCCTCCCCAAGCTTGATTTTCCAGTGGGGCAGAAGAAATGGAATGAAAGAGAAATAGCTGAAATAGACAATAATATGTTGCAAAATAACACATTATTATTTTGTATGTTTTAATGCATATTTCTAATTATTATAAGTTATTATAAAATAATACCAAAGAAGAAAAGAATGAACACAAAATTAGTTAATTCTATGATATATTAGAAATTGATAAAGCAGTAGAGAAACACAAAGCATGGCAGGGCGATAGAGAATACAAGTTGCAGAGTGAGGAGCAATTATAAATTAGGTAGTTAGGGAAGGTCTCTGCAAAAGTATTAGGTTGGTGCAAAAGTAATTGCGGTTTTTGCATTGTTGGAATTTGCTGTTTGATATTGGAATACATTCTTAAATGTGGTTATGTTATACATAATTTTAGTGGACATTTCTTGCTTTATTATTATGATTTTTTTTTTTGGCTAATGACTTATTACTTGCTGTTTATTTTAGACTATGGAAATGACGGTAGCAAAAAGCAAATTCAAGCAATTTTCTTGAGTTCAAAGTGGGTTGTAAAGCAGTGGAGACAACTCCCAGCATCAACAACACATTTAGCCTGGCCCAGGACCTGCTAACAAATGTACAGTGCAGTGATGGTTCAAGAAGTCTTGCAAAGAAGATGAAATCCTTGAAGATGGGAAGCATAGTGCCAGGGCATCAGAAGTTGACAAAGACCAGTTGAGAGCAACCATCGAAGCTGATCCTCTTACAACTACACAAGAGGTTCCCAAAGAACTCAACATCAACTATTCTACGGTTATTCAGCATTTGAAGCAAACTGGAAAGGTGAAAAGGCTCGATAAGTGGATACCTCATGAGCTGACTGAAAATAAAAAAAAATAAAAAATAAAAAATTTGTTTTGAAGTGTTGTCTTCCCTTATTCTATGCAAAAACAGTGAACCATGTCTTGATTGTATTGTGACATGCAACGAAAAGTGGACTTCATAGGAATACCAGTGACAACCAGCTCAGTGGTTGAACCAAGAAGCTCCAAAGCACTTCCCAATGACAAACTTGCATCAAAAAAAAGTCATGGTCACTGTTTCGTGGTCTGTTGCTGGACTAATTCACTACAGTTTTCTGAATCCTAGAGGAACGATTACATCTGAGAAGTATGCTCAGCAAACCTATGAGATGCACTGAAAACTGCAACACCTATAGCTGGCATTGTTGAGCCAGCATTGGTCAACAGAAAGGGCCCAATTCTTGACAATGATGCCCAATCGCACGTCGCACAACCAACACTTCAAATGTTGAATGAATTGGGCTACAAAGTTTTGCCTCATCCACTATATTCTCCTGACCTCTTGTCAACTGACTACCACTTCCTCAACCATCTGGACAACTTTTTGCAGGGAAAAGGCTCGTACAACCAGCAGGACGCAGAAAAGGGTTTCCAAGAGTTCATCAAATCCCAAAGCACAGATTTTTTTTTTTTTTTTTGAGATGGAGTCTCGCTCTGTCACCCAGGCTGGAGTGCAGTGGCGCGACCTCGGCTTACTGCAAGCTCCGCCTCCCAGGTTCACGCCATTCTCCTGCCTCAGCTTCCCAAGTAGCTGGGACTACAGGTGCCCACCACCACGCCCAGCTAGTTTTTTGTATTTTTTAGTAGAGATGGGGTTTCACCGCCAAAACACAGATTTTTACACTACAGGGATAAACAAACATCGCGTTGGCAAAAACATGTTGATTATAATGGTTCCTATTTTGATTAATAAAGATGTGTTTGAACCTAGTTATAATGATTTAAAATTCATGGTCTGAAACCACAGTTTCTTTTGCACCAACCTAATAACATCTGAGCCATTTCTGGAAGGAGGTGAGGGAATGAGGCATGTTGCTCTTTGGGTAAGGAACATGCTGCATAGTGGGAACAACATGTGCAAAGACCCTGAGACACGACCAAGTCTAGAATATTCTAGAAAGTGCAAAGAAGCTACTTTAGGAACATTGGCTTTTATTCCAAATGAGATTATGAATCACTGGAGTTTTCACTGGAGTAGTAAATAATTTTGATCACCCCAGTTGCTGTGAGATTAGATAATGTGCAGGCAAGTGC
The DNA here is from genome assembly GCF_001698545.2 of Rhinopithecus bieti. Classification (NCBI taxonomy): domain Eukaryota; kingdom Metazoa; phylum Chordata; class Mammalia; order Primates; family Cercopithecidae; genus Rhinopithecus; species Rhinopithecus bieti. The sequence goes on from NW_016805426.1 coordinate 1,765,126, forward strand.
AGAGGCAGGGGGACTAGTTAGAAGAACTTGTAATCCAATGCAAAGGTGACCACAGCTCAGACCAAGGAGGAAGTGGTAGAGAGGAGAAGGGGTCGGACTCTGGTTACATTCTGAAGGTAAAGCCAGTGGGATTTGCTGGTGGATTGATTGTGGAGTGGGAGGAAAGGGACAGAGTCAGTAATTTTGATAGCATAGACCAGATCTCAGCCAACATTTTCTGTAAAGGTAAATATTTTAAGTTTTACAGGCCATACAGCCTCTTCCTCAACTGCCCAACTGCTCTTAAAGTATGAAAACAGCATACCTAGGGCAGAGCAAGATGGCCGAATAGGAACAGCTCCAGTCTCCAAATCCCAGCGCGAGCAACACAGAAGACTGGTGATTTCTGGATTTTCAACTGAGGTACTGGGGTCATCTCACTAGGGAGTGCCGGACAATCGGTGCTGCAGCCCGACCAGCGAGAGCTGAAGCAGGGCGAGGCATCGCCTCACCTGGGAAGCGCAAGGGGGAAGGGAATCCCTTTTCCTAGCCAGGGGAACTGAGACACACAACACCTGGAAAATTGGGTGACTCCCACCCCAATACTGCGCTTTAAGCAAACAGGCACACCAGGAGATTATACCCACACCTGGCCGGGAGGGTCCCACGCCCACGGAGCCTCCCTCATTGCTAACACAGCAGTCTGCGATCTAACCGCAAGGCAGCAGCGAGGCTGGGGGAGGGGCG